>NW_012114577.1:3292659-3339379 GCF_000951035.1 Colobus angolensis palliatus
CTGCAGCCTGGGCGACAGAGCGAGACTCTGTCTCAAAAAAAAAAAAAAACCAAAGTTACTTTGATTCCTTTCTTCTACCATTCCCAGAAACCAGTATTTTATTTACCAGGAAAAACCAGATTATAGGAATAGCTGACTACATAGTTCTCTCCCATTATTCTAGATTATTATGCCTGACTATAAGCTCAAAAAAAAAAAGAAAAAAAAGGAAACTTATGGCTGGGCATAGTGGCTCATGCCTGTAATTCTAACACGTTGGGAGGCCAAGGCGGGTGGACTGCCTGAGCTCAGGAGTTCAAGACCAGCCTAGGCAACACGGTGAAACCCCATCTCTATTAAAATAACAAAAAATTAGCCAAGCATGGCAGCATGTGGCTTAGTCCCAGTTACTCAGGAGGCTGAGGCAACAGAATTGCTTGAACCCGGGAGGCAGAGGTCGCGGTGAGCCGAGATTGCGCCATACTCCAGCCTGGGCAACAGAGCAAGACTCTGTCTCCAGAAAAAAAAAAGGAAACTTATAACACAGAAGACACATGGGTTTATAAAAATAAAGGTCACAAGGAACCAAATATAACCATAAGAACGTAATTTTAAAAAAAATTTTAAAGAGCAAAAAAAAATTTAATCTTCAAAAACACTTTAGCAGTTTTTACAGTACTTGTAATTTATTCCAAGATTATCCTTACCTTGTTTTAATACAGCATCAGGCTTTGGTGCAGTGTCACTAGTAATTTCATGGACATCTTTTCTTGGAACTGAAGTACTATATATTATTTTTAATTACAAAAGAAGAAAAAAGCCCAAAATATGACTGAGATTAATTAAGAATCCAGATGATTACATGTCACAGAAAGATACTGAAAATATGAGAATGTTGACATTTACAATAAAAGTGATTGCACACAGAGCAGCAAGTCAAAAATAACATAAAAGACAGGATGTTAAAATATGTAATCATCTACAGAAGGATCCTACCATAAGAGATACTTTATAAACACCAATGTGTTCCCAAATACCAGAGTCCCCTGCCTAAATGCAACACTGAAAATTATTTTGATTTTGTTTTTTTTTTTTTGAGACAGGGTCTCACTCTGTCATCCAGAATGGAGCGCAGTGGCACAATCTTGGCTCACCACAACCTCTACCTCTACTTCCCAGGCTCAAGTGGATTCTCCTGCCTCAGCCTCCCGAGTAGCTGGGATTACAGGCACATGCCACTACCACCCAGCTAATTTGTGTATTTTTAGTAGAGACAGGGTTTCACCATGTTGGACAGGCTGGTCTTGAACTCCTGACCTCAACTGATCCACTCACCTTGGCCTCCCACAGTGCTGGGATGATCGGCATGAACCACCATGCCCGGCTAAAAATGATTTATGGCAATATAATGATAAAATATTTGGGGACAGGCATGGTGATTCATGCCTGTAATCCCAACACTTTGGGAGGCCAAGGTGGGAGGACTGCTTCATGCCAAAGTTCAAGACCAGGATGGGTAACATAGTGAGACCCAGTCTCCACAGACAAACTAAAAACGTAAGAAAAGAATTAGCCAGGAGTGGTGGCATGTGCCTATAGTCCCCGCTACTCGGGAGGCTGAGGCAGGGAGCTGAGCTGGAAACCCAGTGCAGGGTTACAGTAAGCTATGATCGTGCCACTGCACTCTAGAGTAGGCAACAGAGCAAGATCCCATCTCTTAAAAACAAAAGCTGAGCTGGGTGCAGTGGTTCACACCTGTAATCCCAGCACTCTGGGAAACCGAAGCGGGTGGATCACCTGAGGTCAGGAGTTCAAAATACAAAAATACAAAATTAGCTGGGCATGGTGGTGCGTGACTGTAGTCCCACCTACTCGAGAAGTTGAGGCACGAGAATCGCTTGAACGAGGCAGAGGTTGCAGTGAGCTGAGACTGCGCCATTGCACTCCAGCCTGGGCAACAAGAGTGAAACGCCGTATCAAAAAAATTAAATAAATAAAGGTTGGACACCGTGGCTCACAACTGTAATCCCAACACTTTGGGGGGCCAAAGTGGGCAGATCACTTGAGCTCAGGAGTTCAAGAACAGCCTGGGCAACATGGCAAAAAAAAACTTACAAAAATTTGCCGAGCATGGTGGCACACACCTGTAGTTCTAGCTACTTGGGAGGTTGCCAGAATACTACAGTTGCAGTTGCCACACTGTACATCAGATCCTGTACGTTTTATTCATCTTACAAATAAAAGTTTGTGTCCTTTTACTAACGTTTTCCCATTTTCCCTACCCCCCAACAATTTAATATCAAGTCAGTATTCAATTTCAGTGCTCAAATTCCTCCGATTATCTCAATTTTGTTAAAGTGGGTTCTACATATTGTTTTTTGTTGTTGTTTTTTTGAGATGGAGTCTTGTTCTTGTCACCCAGGCTAGAGCGCAGTGGCATTATTTCTGCTCACTGCACCCTCCATCTCCCAGGTTCAAGTGATTTTCCTGCCTCAGACTCCTGAGTAGCTGGGATTACAGGTGCCCACCACCATGCCTGGCTAATTTTGTATTTTCAGTAGAGACGGAGTTTCGCCATGTTGGCCAGGCTGGTCTGGAACTCCTGACCTCGTGATCTGCCTGCTCAGGCCTCCCAAAGTGCTGGGATTACAGGTGTGAGCCACCGTGCCCAGCCTACATACTGTTTTTGAAGCTAACTTTTCAGACTGGGTGCAGAGACTCACGGCTGTAATCTCAGCACTTTGGGAGGCCAGGACATGTGGATCGCTTGAGCTGAGGAGTTCGATACCAGCCTAGTCAACATGGTGAAACCCTATCACTACAAAAAAATACAAAAATAGCCAGGTGTAGTCCCAGCTACTCAAGAGAAGTTGAGGTGAAGGATCACCTGAGCCCAAAGGGTCATGGCTGCAGTGAGCCGTGATCATGTCACTGCACTCCAGCCTGGGTGAAAGAGTGAGACTCTCACCAAAAAAAAAAAAATCCATAAAATTAATTAATTAAAGATAAAAATACCTTTCCCGAACTTGAAAATTCAAACACCAAATCTTAAAACATAATAAACTTTTCAAGGTATTTACACCCAATATAATTCTGTATAAAATATCTGGCTTCTCTAGTCATATAATTCTTAAAGAAAAATAAATCATTTTTTTAACCCTTACCATCCATATACAAGTAACCCATTTTAATCCTCAGACTACTGAAAAAGTTGAATATTATCTAACAGGTATCACTACAACCATTAGACATAACTAGTAGAAGAATCAGAAATTCCTAATTAGACCATCAAGAACAAACCCTAAGGAAATAATGTCAATAAATACATCAACAGGCCGGGCGCGATGGCTCACGCCTATAATCAGCACTTTGGGAGGCTGAGGTAGGCAGCTCACGAGGTCAGGAGCTCGAGACCAGCCTGGACAACATAGTGAAACCCCATCTCTACTAAAAATATAAAAATTAGCCGGGTGTGGTGGCATGCACCTATAGTCCCAGTTACTCAGGAGGCTGAGGCAGGAGAATAGCTTGAACCCAGGAGGCGGAGGTTGCAGTGAGTGGAAATTGCACCACTGCACTCCAGCCTGGGTGACAGAGTGAGACTCCGTCTCAAAAAACAAAACAAAACAAAAAAATCAATAAAGTAATAAATATGCTAGATATGGCAAATTTGCCTCAAATAACCAGTGATTATGTGGACAAATGTTGACAAATTAGACAGTACTGGGTGTTGAGTTTGGAAAAGATTACCAAAATGAGCAAGGAAAAACATACTACAAGACTACAACACATTAAGATAATATGAAAAACAGTCACTCTGAAACATTCTATATGATGAAAAATAAAAGCCTAAGGTAACGAATCAATCATTTAACATCCTAATTCAAAATAACAGCATATATTTATAAACTGGTTTTTCAAACCAAGTAAATTATACTTACAATTTTCCATCTTTGAAAGATCGAACAAGAATATTGTCCTTTTTTACAGCAATCTCATCACTACAATCAGGACAAACCACCTTTTAAGAAAAAGGGTGAAGCTATTATAACTAAAAGAACTCATAGTTATGTAAGTACCTACTATTTAAATCCTTTTAAAAAGTGTAAGCTTGAAGTTGAAAAACTAATTTTAGTTTGAGGGTAAACAGGTACACACATATGGGAGCACACACAAGTAATTTTAAATTGGTATCCTACATCCTTCCAGCTGCCTGGATAATCTAGATTCTTTTTGGCATAGACACGGCATTGAAAGCAGAAGTACAGCTATGACTAGGATGAAGCTGTGGACGAAGTTCTAGTCAGAAATAGAAAAAAGGTACAGCTAGATCCTTAACTGAAGGGATACATCATGGCTAAGAGAAAAACAATGGTCCAGAATTTCCAGAGTCTTGTAGGCTATATTAATTCTTAGGATAACATCTAACACCTTTGTTGAAAGAATCTGAAACCAGACAATGTGATAAAAGATTTTCCTTTTAAAAATCTACTTTGGCTGCTATGAAGAAAATGGACCATGCAAAGGTAACTGTGCAAAGAGACTAAGCTATTGTGATCATCTGAGTAAGAGGTGGTGGCTTGGATGTAAAGTGGTGGCAACGGGAAATTAAAGGGATGAGAAATATCCAAGATAATGAGGGAAGTAGAAAGATGAACAAGAAGAGGATGCTTAGTTTTCTGCCTTGTGCAAATAGGTAGATGACAGGGTTATTCATTGTGAAAGAAAAACAAAAAAGGGCCAAGTTTGTGCAAGAGAGAAGGGATAAGAAGAGGAGTTTTGGGACTATTAAGTTTTAGGTGGCTAAAAGACATCCAAATGAAGACAGTGAACAGAAAAATCAGGTCTGGAGCAGAGCGTAGAGGACTGGACTCAAGGATATTAATTTGAGAGTCCACAGACTAAATATCAGGGGTCTAAAACTTGGGGCTTGTGAGCCAAATCCACTCATTACTTTTTTCTGATGAGCTAAGGATTTTGAAAACTGCACATGTGATAGCTTTGGCCAGTGATGACACTGGTGTATGAGTAAGTGGGCTCACTGTCCAGTTCTACCACAGGAATGACAACATGCATTTTATCCCATTCACCCGTGTATGTTATTTTCTTGGTCATTTTGATTATCTCTTTGTTATCTCTGCAAGTGAAGCTTTAGAAGGGGATGAGATCACCCTAAAGAAAATACAGCGATACATTCTGAATCCTGAATTACAGCTTGAAAGGGTGATTAGAAGTGGAGAACTTGGTGAAAAAAACTGAAAAGCAGAACTGCATCACCCATGGAATCTAAGATTTTCCCCTCTTAAAATGAAATTGAATAATAAAATAAAAAATTGAGACTAGAGAATAAGTCTCAATCAGGATTAAACAATACTACTTGTATTAATAAGCTCAGCACAGTCCTAGTCAGGGTAAATACTCAGTGCATGGTAGTTATTTATAAAATGTTCCTGGGACTATGTAGTTGTTTCCTTTTTCTTCTTCTTCTTCTTCTTTTTTTTTTTTTTTTTTTGAGACAAGGTCTCACTCTGTGCAGTGGTGTGATCACGACTCAATGCAAACTCAACCTCCCAGGGTTCAATCGATCCTCCCACCTCAGTCTCCCAAGTAGCTGGGACTATAGGCATAGGCCACCAAACCCAGTTAACTGTTTTCTTAGGACGTTACTAAAACACTTTGAATTTACTCGATTTATAAAAATAATTTAAAAATTAGAAACACAATATTATTTGTGTGATTACATCAAGATTGGTCAATTTAGAACATAATTTTTCAGTGTAGTTACCAAAAATTATCCATCACGGTCCAATGGATCTCAATTTTGGGAGGGGATAACATACATCAATAATTCTAAGAATTTAAAAACAAAAATGAGGCCGGGCGCGGTGGCTCAAGCCTGTAATCCCAGCCCTTTGGGAGGCCAAGACAGGCGGGATCACGAGGTCAGGAGATTGAGACCATCCTGGCTAACACGGTGAAACCCTGTCTCTACTAAAAAATACAAAAAAACTAGCCAGGCGAGGTGGCGGGCACCTGTAGTCCCAGCTACTCGGGAGGCTGAGGCAGGAGAATGGCTTAAACCCGGGAGGCGGAGCTTGCAGTGAGCAGAGATTCGGCCACTGCACTCCAGCCTGGGCGACAGAGCGAAACTCCGTCTCAAAAAAAAATGAAATGGTTGACTAAACAGATTACTAACCTTTCAATATTAAAAATCCTTAGATATTTTTATTTTCATCAAAGAAATTATTAAGTGATTACGGTGTGACAAGCTTAAAGTAGTAACAAAATATTAACATTAAAAAATTTAATGTTCCTATTGAGAAAAAGACTTAGAAAACAGTTGTGTGTGTGTGTGTGTGTGTGTGTGTTCAAGATGGGGTTTTGCTGTCACTTAGGCCGGAGTGCTATGGCATGGTCTCAGCTCACTGCAACCTCCACCTCCCATGTTCAAGCAATTCTCCTGCCTCAGCTTCCCAAGTAGCTGGGATTACAGGCGCCTGCCATCATGTTTGGCTAATTTTTGTACTTCAGTAAAGACGGGGTTTCACCATGTTTGCCAGGCTGGTCTCGAACTCCTGACATCAAGTGATCTGCCCGCCTCGGCCTCCCAAAGTGCTGGGATTACAGGCGTGAGCCGCTGCGCCCAGCCAGCAAAACTGTTTTATAAAATATAAAACTTGCTCTGTCACCCAGGTTGGAATGCAGTGGCGCAATCTCAGATCACTGCAGCTTCTGCCTCCCAGGTTCAAGCGATTCTCCTGCCTCAGCCTCCAAAGTAGCTGGGACTACAAGCACATGCCACCATGCCCTGCAAATTTTTGTACTTTTAGTAGAGAAGGGGTTTCACTATGTTGACCAGGCTGGTCTTGAACTCCTGACCTCATGTTATCTCCCTGCCTCCGTCTCCCAAAGTGCTGGGACTGCAGGTGTGAGCCACCACAGCCGGCCTTAAAACATACTTTCAAAAGAAGTTCTCACAAAGAATCCTAGGGCTTTAGGAAGAAATAAATAATCGCATACACAGATGCTTTTTTTCAGCTTAATAATTAACCCAAAGTGTGGCAACTTACTTAACTCTGCTAATAGTTTCCTTATCTCCAAATGGGGATAAATAATAATACCTATTTCATAATAAGTGCTAGCACACTCCCTGTACATATAGGTATCCACTGAATGTTGGATGGATACACACGAATGTACAAAGGTATAATAAAATATTTATATTTATTAAAACAAATAATTGTCCTCATTTTTCATTATCACTACAAGAGCTGACATTTACTGGATACTTAATTTGTGCCGAACACTGAACTAAGCAGTGGAGATAAAGAAATAAAACATGTTCACGTAAATGGACATCACAAGTAGAAAACAGTACAAAGATAGTTCTGTTTCTTTTTCATCTGAGAACATGGTTACCTAGTTTAGCATAAAAACCACAAATATACAAAAGAGTTTATACATATTATGGACATAGGTTTTCATACAAATACATAAAAACAAAGAATAGTGTTTTAATCCCATTTCTAAGTTTCTGCAATTGTTAGTCAATGAGCAGGAAAATGAGAGAATGAGAATAAAGAGTTAGCAGATTCTCAACCACAAATTGTTGAGAAAAGTTTATTAATCATCACCGGGTGCTGTGGCTCACGCCTGTAATCCCAACACTTTGGGAGGCTGAGGCGGGCAGATCACCTGAGGTCAGGAGTTGGAGACAAGCCTGACCAACCTGGAGAAACCCCGTCTCTACTAAAAATACAAAATTAGCCAGGCGTAGTGGCTTGTAATACCAGCTACTCAGAAAGGCTGAGGCAGGAGAACTACTTGAACCTGGGAGGCAGAGGTTGCAGTGAGCCGAGATTGCCCCACTGCACTCTAGCCTGGGCAACAAGAATGAAACTCCATCTCAAAAAAAAATAAGTTTATTGATACAAGAACAAAAAACCTCCACACCACTAAATGAGTCTATCCTTGTAAAATATTTTGAACAGCACTTGGTATATGATAAATGCATACTTAACAAATATGTGTTAGCCTTGAGAACACAAAAATTTTATTAAATGTCATTAACAGAAGAGAAAAAGCATTAGAGGATAATTTGGCTAATTATTTGTAGTAAGGAAGTGAGAACATACAAAACAGAAACAGAGAATAATTTTTGACCCATTCTGTCTCTCAATATTTGAGAACAAATTAGTTGTCAGACAAGAGGAGAAGAGTACTTTCAAAGTGTCTTTTGTTTATCAGTGGATCTTAAGTTTATAGCCTATTAAATTTGAAGTGGGGGGAGGACATATTTGTAAAAGATGCGGGCTGGCCTCAGTAGCCTCCATCTGTAATTCTAGCACTCTGAGAGGCCAACATGGGAGGGTCACTTGAATCCAGGAGTTCAAGACTAGCCTAGGCAGCATAGGGAGACCTCGTATTTACAAAGTATTTAAAAATTAGCCAGGTGTGGTGGTCTCCACCTGTAGTGTTAGCTACTCAGGAGGCTGAGGTGGGAGAACTGCTTGAGCCCAGGAGGTCAAGGCCGCAGTGAGCCAGGATCGCACCACTGCACTCTAACCTGGGTAACGGAGTAAGCCTCTGTCTCCAGGAAAAAAAAAAAAAAAAAGTGGATCTCACTGTTTAATACAAATGACTCAATGGTCTTCAGATAAAGTTATCACAGGACAATTCAGACATATCAACATTTTAAAGAGTTCAAGATAATTCTTTGTTTCTTTTCTCTTTTTTTGAGAGGGAGTCTTGCTCTGTCACCCACACTGGAGTGCAGCGGTGTGATCTCGGCTCACCGCAACCTCCACCTCCTGGGTTCAAGCGATTCTCCCGCCTCAGCCTCCTGAGTAGCTGGGACTACAGGCATGTGCCACCACACCCAGCT
Organism: Colobus angolensis palliatus; assembly: GCF_000951035.1. Taxonomy (NCBI): domain Eukaryota; kingdom Metazoa; phylum Chordata; class Mammalia; order Primates; family Cercopithecidae; genus Colobus; species Colobus angolensis. Next base: position 3,301,523 of record NW_012114577.1, read on the forward strand.
AATTTTTTTGTATTTTTAGTAGAGACGGGGTTTTCCCTGTTGGCCAGGCTGGTGTCAAACTCCTGACCTCAGGGGATCTGCCCACCATGGCCTCCCAAAGTGCTAGGATTACAGGTGTCAGCCACCGCACCCCAGCCAAGATAATTCTTAAGAGATATTGATTATTAACTTCAGTCTCCTACTTGAAATTTAAAAGCTTAAGTGACTTATCCAATTATATCCTGTCCAGAAAAAAATGCATTCTTATTGCCACAGAGTTAAATCTTCATTAAAGTATGATATAGAGCTAATTATTAATTGAACCTCTATTTACTTTAAGAGCTACAAATTATTTTGTCTACCAAAAGATTATTTGAAAAGCAGCCTAGTTATGTCTGTGAAAGATGTTAGTATATGTTCCCTTTGTAAAAGTCAAAGAAAATGGTCTATACATGGCCCTTTCAACTTGATAAAGAAGCTAGTGGTTATGAAAAACAGAGAGATAAAAAGCTCAAAAGGCTTTCTGTCATCTGTCTCAACAGTTTGAAATACAAGAACTTGGGACAATCATGAGGATACTCCTGATAATAAATCCTGAGTACCTCCTCAGAATCACAAAAAGGCAATGTGAGAAAACAAGGGAAAAATGCAAAATATTCAACGTGGAATCTAAGGAGTTGCAATCTTTTGGAGAGAAAAACATTAAAAAGTAGGTAGAATTAAAAATCTACTGTAGAGAAAACTGAAGAGTGGGGTAATGTATAACTGCAGTCATGATTATATAGGGAGTACCCAAAAGGCAAGATTAAGATCAAGGATGGAAACACCCTGACTCATTAACTATGAAGAAAATGTCTAGTTATCCTTGTCAACCAATCAAGATTCTGTTGTGCTTTTGCAATCTAGACCTACGTGGACTTAGGAGCTTTAAAAGTTTGCATCATGAATTTTCTACAGAGAGAGAGAGAGAGAGAGAGAATTACACTTCCACATGGCTAAACCTCTAAGATTATCAAGATTTTGCCTTTCCTGAATGACTTCAAGAGTTCTTTGTATTCAAAGACAACATTAAAAGTAAGCTTAGTGTGAACTAAATAATGCTAAAAAATATCTCCTCATTTTGTACCTATGAAAAACATTAGTAAGAAAATTGTTTTCTGCATAAACTTATATAGTTTGAAATTAAACTCTTTTATAGTGAAGCTACTCACCAATGCAGGAAACCACAGTGCTTTCTTTTTATCCAAACTAATGTAATCTACACATACAACTTTGCCTAGTAGCTCATCAATCTGTTTCCTATCATCCTCATCTTCATCACTGGAGGATGATGAAGACTCTTCCTCTGGTCTAAGGAGAGAAAAAAATAAAATATTTCCGTTTATCCTCACAAATAAGCATGTCAATGATGAATATAGATATTCCCAAACTCTTACTACATTTCCTAAGACCTGCAAAATGGCTAATTTAAATCTTAAATCATTTTCTAAATTTCTAAAAAAATAACAGTAAGAGTTTATCATGAGAGGAAAGCACATCATTTTCCTAAAAATATTTCCGGTTTATTTAGTGCTACTGTAAAAAACTGAAGAGGAAGATCAGGACAAATAACTGGTTCCCAAATCCTCAAAAAGGTGGAGGCCCCATATTAAACATCCCAGTACTATACTAAAATATACACAATCCCAATCTCAAATTAAAGGAATTCTGGAGATAGTAATTCTACATCTCCAGTACAAAGTTAATTTTAAAAGGTAGGAGAGCAGACCTTTATTAACTGAGGTTAGGGTGGGAAGAGGAGGCAATCTGAAAAGAGATCACCACTGCTATCCATAACAACAAATACACACGAGTTAGGTATTCATAAAATGTCCAATAAGCTTCTTTTGTATGATGTTAAACACTTTCAAAATTAAAAGAAAAACTGAAAATCCTTTCAGTAACATTAAATATTGGACTAGTAAATTAGAAAGACAACTGTCAGAAGAAAAAGGAAGTATCTGAAACCATCAATTTGATGTCTGAGGAAAGTGTAGTAAAAAGAAAAACAAAACAAAAAGCTATTCCAATTTGAATCTGATTCTAATAAAGAATCGGCACCAAAGAAAATGCCCAGAATGAGTAAAGACTAGGAAATGTTTGACGGACAACAACATGCCCTTTTTAGAATGGCTATTATTGAACACCCACAAAGATAAAAGTGTTTTTCAGATAGTTTGCAATGATCAACTTCACTGACCAAAAAATGAAAACTGACAAACTATTAAAAAAACTTTAGACATGATTTACCTATTTGGTACACTGTCTAGTATACTCTCAATTTGTCTTTGAAGCCTTTCCAAAAGTATGACAAAGTAACTGTCATGCCTTTATATTTATATATTCCAATATAAATGTAAACAAAGTGAAAACTATTTTTTTCTTTTTTGAGATGGAGTCTAGCTCTGTCGCCAGGCTGGAGTGCAGTGGTGCCATCTCGGCTCACTGCAACCTCTGCCTCCTGGGTTTACGCCATTCTCCTGCCTCAGCCTCCTGAGTAGCTGGGACTACAGGAGACCGCCACCACACCCAGCTAATTTTTGTATTTTCAGTAGAGAAGGGGTTTCACCATGTCGGCCAGGATAGTCTCCATCTCCTGACCTCATGATCCACCCACCTCACCTCCCAAAGTGCTGGAAATACAGGCGTGAGTTACCCCACCTGGCCAAAAAAGTAAAAACTATTATAATAATATTAAGCTTTTTAAAGTGACATGGGGAATACCACCCCCTTGATTTCAGTGATCAGTCAAATAACTTAAAAATTGTTCCCTGGCAGAAACAATGCAAATCTTCAAAGCTTGCTATTGAATATAAGTATTGTACTCCCAGCACTCTGGGAGGCCGAGGCGGGTGGATCACCTGAGTCAGGAGTTCGAGACCAGCCTGGCCAAAATGGTGAAACCTTGTCTCTACTAAAAATACAACAATTAGCCAGGCGTGGTGTCGGGCGCCTGTAATCCCAGCCACTCCGGAGCGAAGGCTGAGGCAGGAGAACTGCCTGAACCCGGGAGGGGGAGGTTGCGGTGAGCCGATATCGCGCCACTGCACTCCAGCCTGGGTGACAGAGGATGACTCCGTCTCAAAAAAAAAAAAAAAAAAGATGTATTGTACTTCAATGGCACTTAAGGTCAATCTCTCCTTAGAAAGTAGGTAACAATAGGAAAACTCAACTACCTTTATACTAGTGGAGCATAAGACCCTACACATAGACATACAGCTTAGTACAGGAATGACAGTCCTCACAAGTCTGATTTCTACTTGATTTAGAAGAGCTTAAGAGTAGTGACTTTTTTAACTTTCTAATGACTACAGAACACAACCAAACTTAAAATCGTAAATTATTGCTTTTTCAAAGTAGCCACAGAAGACTCATTCAGCTAGGGGTTTATGAACACTCTATTATAAGTTAGCAGCTAGAAAGCTACAATGTCAGAGATAACATATATCAAAATCTGTACAACATTGGGAAAAGGGGGCTTTATTTGACTAACAAAGTTATCTGCATCCTTGTAAAAACTGTAACTTTTCTTAAGACTTAACAAGTGTTAAGATTTCAGATTTCACAGTATATCAAAAAGAAAAAACACTTTTGTTCAGCTAGCTGAAACGTCTATCCACCTTACATATAAAATCGCAAAGTTCCTGTCTAAAATCATCCCCTCTTTTAGACTAGATGCCACTTCCCCCTCACCTACTCAAGACTTTGTTCCACTTTATTCAACTTTACAACCCCTGCCCATCTACCTCTTTTCATCTTGCTCTTATTACCACAGCATTCACTTTTATCATACTATATAATTTACTTATTTATGTTTATTCTTTTCTTCCACAACAAGTATGTGAACCCAATGTTTAATTCACTATCTCCTCCCCTGAGAGAATGTAAGCTCTAAAGTTGAAGATTTTTTAAGTATTTTTTTTTTGTTTATTGATATATCTCAAGTACCTGAACAATGCTTGGCACAATATAGATACTCAATAAACACTTGTTCATAAAATAAAGTAAAAATACTTTTTTTTTTTTTACTATGCTATTTCTGATTTTTTTCTAAAATCACAAAATGTATACAATCAGTGTAAACCATACTATTATACATGAAGCTCTTTAACTTTTCCTTTTAGAGGAGCTTAGCCAGAAAACTGTTTACACAGACAAGTACTCAATAAACTAATGAAGTAAAATTAATGAGCATCCAAAATATTTTACAGGAGCAAAGACAGAGCAAGCAGAGAGTCTGCTTGATTTTGATTCATTTCTGACATTGCTATTTCTTTGGTGACAAGGTATTTGGAGAGCCACAACAAAATAATGCACTGTCTCTATGAAATAAAATCTGATGATATCACTAGAAATAAAGTTAATTACACAGAAATTTTTACCATAATATTCTAACAGCCAATCACTTAAAACTGATCACACTCACTATTAACTCTAATTAGTTGTAAATCAAGAAAGACGAACTTTAGACAAGACATGGGCCAAGGAATACCAAATAATGATACAAATTGAGCAAAAACAAGAGGCTTAACCTTTGACATGCAATTCTGATTCTTTTTTATTTCAGGCAAATCAGTTTACTCAGTTTCAAACTCTGTAAACTGAAATGTTCTATTAGTATCTAGAAAACTGACAATGTATATACCTTCTTAGACATTAAAACACACAGAACCTATGTACGCTTAACTATAAATGGGTTTTAATTTTTTTCTCAATTGTTATCAAGGAGGAAATGAATCAAATTCTCAAAATAAAGTGGCAAAATAAAAAGATCTTCTGGAATTAGATAGTGATGATAGTTACACAATTTTATGAATATACTAAAAACCACTAAACTGTACACTTTAAAAGGGTGAATTATTGGATGTAAATCTACAGATTAAAACATATAACAAGAGTAAATTTTATGATATGTGAATAATAAACTAATTTAAACGTGTTCAGATCTGCAGGCCTGTATTTAAACAGAAAGTATAAACCAGGTATTGGGTAAATCTTAGCACTGTTACTGGGTAAAATCTATACTCATAAATAATCCCTTATTAACAAGATTCATTGTAAACCTTATGCTTTATCTTTTTTCTGAAGGGAGAAAAAATAATAGCAAATAGACTGCTTTCCTATTGTAGCAGTTGCACATAAACTTCTGCCAGATTATTGGAAAACAACTTCAAGAGGAGAGGGACAAACAAATATTTCCATAATTCCAGGTATTCTATTCTTCTGGATGACTTAAACACAACCGCTGCAAACAATGGGTAAATTATAAGGAGAAAATTCAATCCAGTAATACATTGATTAAAAGAATCAATAACTTGCTTTAAAAAAATAAGCTAGAGGATGATAATCATTAAAAAAAGAAAATACTTGAACTTACTAGGATTAAAGGTAGAATATACTGAAACTCAATTTAATGGAAGATGTTAAAAGTAATCAATTTTGGAATAACTAGGGATAGATTAATTGAGACACGGAATAACAGCTGCTAAAAGAAAACAAATTTGGTGATACATCACTCCAACAACGAAGTCCTGGGAATCCTAAGAAGAGATAACTTTATATATTTTTGTACAAAAATACATTTTAAATGGCAATCTGAGACCACAGCAAAGACTTTTTTCAATGGAGTAATGGAAGAGGAAATGAAGGTCAGATGAATGCCCTTAAGATTCAGGTTTAAGACTTTGTTTCAGAAAATCACTCTGAAGAAAGGAGAGAAAGAACTTTAAGGAAATGTAATTAAGGAGATGGGCATTTCGAACTGTAGTACTTGCCTGTAATGCTTACACACCAAGGCTTAAAACGCCAAGCAAGAATAACATTATCAGGTTCCTTGGCAGTGGGAATGACTGACCATGGTAGAGAGGGGGAAGGAAGAGCAAGCAAAACAAGATTACAGACGGAGAGGTCTTCATTCCTACACTAGTAATTCTCAACCTTTGGTCTGCATTCACACTTTGCACATGTATAACACAATCTCCACAGCAAATCTCTCATTACACATAGAGATTCTCAACAGGAAAATCACTAACTTAGAATGTTTGCTGGAGTCTTTAGAAAGCAAAGATCAACTTATTCAGTAACAAATGCATGCTTTGTTCTCATATTCACAAAACGGACACCTCAACTAAGAAACATCTAACAGTTGGGGAACGATAGAAGAGGAAATAAAAACTAACTGACTTTTTAACAGATTATAATTTTTGGTCATATCTGCAGGTCAATATTATGTAATATTGCACAATAAATTCATTTGTAAACTTGTTTCCACTTTAGGATGATATGTGTAAAATCGTAAAACTATGTCTAAATACTAGATGTAATCTTTTCAAAATTAAAAAAAACTTATTGACAAGAGACTATTTTTCCTATATTATATATAACAATGTAGACATTTTTTTAAGTTCGAATAATGCAGCAAGAACCAGGCCTACTTGTCAGACATAAACACCAGGAAGCAGAATTTTTATATTTACATGTAAACACATTTTCATATATAAATGAAATTATGTTACATACTGGTATTGCACCATGAAATTTTTCATGTCAATATATGATGTTGATTATGTAGTACTTACATAACATTTACTCTATAAACACTTTAAGGATATGAATTCACTTAATTTTCACAACAACACTAAGAGATAGGTAATATTATTATCCCAATTTTATAGATAAGAATTGAGGTATGAAAAGATTAAGTAAACATCCCAAGATCACACAGCAAGTAAGTGGCAGAGCCAGGATTCAAACCCAGACCAACTGGCTCCACAGTTCATACTACGCCAGAGAATTGGGTTTAGAGGGGAGAGAAACATGTCTGGTTTCAAGGAAAGTGTGGGGAGACACAAAATGGTTCATATAAAGGTTTAAGCATTTTTGTTGAGAATTAAGGCATGGACGAGACAGTTATGGGGAAGGGAGGCATGGAGACCAAAAGTAATAGCATGAATAAAAGCATGATATTAGCAAACAAGCGATGTATTCAGGAATTATTGACTGGTTTCATTTTGACTACAGCATCAAGATAACATGCAGTGAGAAACTGAAGGCAGATACAGCTGTTAAGTAAGGTTGGCTAAGCATGGAGAACCTCAATCACCCATGCTGAGGAGTCTGAAATTACTATTAGATCTGAAATTACTATTAGATCTGGTTAGCATTTTGCAAATTACAATTTTAAAATAACTATAAACAATACTAGAAGGAGAAATGAATTCAGGTTCAACTAACAGTTATGAAAATGGACTTACATATGATTAGATCTTCTTCCTCTATTTGTTTTCTTTCCTATGACTGGAGTGCCAAAATGCTCAGGGTTGGTGAGTGGGAGCTGGTCTAATGTCTGTGGGTAAGAACATAAACCCATCAAAAAATTACCACTTTGCAAGTGCCTTCTTTGCTTTAAATCAAATCAATTTAAGAATATGCTCAGATTTTGAAATTAAACTCTCCCCCCAGGGAAGCTAAAACACAGCTTTCCTAAAGATAGAAAATTCTAGTTTCAAAGATATTAGAATAAAGATGAATGAGCTCATTACTGGAAAAAAAAAGTGAAAAGAAATTTGGCTGCTCTCTCTAGATGATTCATTACCTATGTGAAAGTTGATAGGTATCTAAGAATGATTAAAATACAAAAGAAACACAGCTCCGTGGAAAGACAGATGTGAGAATTAAGAAATCTATTTGTAAGGTTAGGGCCAACTGCAGCTCCAATATTAATTTGTACATAGGGAATCATAATCCATAAAATAAAATTATTAATAAGTAAAATAAACAAAATTAATTATGAAGATAAAGCATCAATTGCATGAACAAAAAGCCTCAGAGTAAGTTATATTACTACTCTGCAAACATTTTCTGCAATAAACTTTTTAAATAAAATGTAACATTAATTTTACTTAATTTTTAAATTACATTTTATTTCTACATTTGAATTTTTTCCTTTCCTACGTTTTCTTAAGATTTTCCACAGTTTCAATTTCTTTCCTCATCCTAAGAAGAATCTTTCCTGTTATAAATGATTTCACAAACATCAGAGCAACTAGAGATTCCCAAGAAAACTGCCCAGATGAAAAAAAGGTGAGGAACTATTTAAGACAAAGAGACTTCTTAAAGTTACAAACCAGGGTGGTATAAGAAAGAGTGTCCATCAACTTAGAATTAAAGAGCAGGTATCTAAACTAACTAATGTAATTTCTTAAAAGAAATATTTAGGCTGGGCGCGGTGGCTCACGCCTGTAATCCCAACACTTTGGGAGGCCGAAGCAGGCAGATCACGAGGTCAGGAAATTGAGGCCATCCTGGTCAACATGGTGAAACCCTGTCTCTACTAAAAAGACAACAAAATTAGCCAGGTGTGGTGGCGGGCACCTGTAGTCCCAGTTGCTCAGGAGGCTGAGGCAGGAGAATGGCATGAGCCCAGGAGGCAGAGGCTGCAGTGAGCCAAGATCGCGCCACTGCACTCCAGCCTGGGGCAACAGAGCGAGACTGTGTCTCAAAAAATAAATAAATAAATAAATACATACATACATACATACATACATAAACAATTTAGACAATTTTGTTATAACTACAATGAACTAAACTGTGAAAAGATGAACCATATTAACAACCTTTTTTACATAATTCATTAGAACATATGTAAATGTGTTTAAGGTACATAGATGTATATATCTAACAATGAACAATATGATCAAGAAAAAAGGTACTAGCCATAAAAGATTAACTAAAGATTGATTCCTTCAAAAGACTGACAAAAACCATAACTTTCATAATCCTCATCAGGCAAAAAATCTAATCTTTTAAATTTAGTTTGTACAGAACCTAATCCTGTCCTTATGAACCTTAAATCAGGCATTTAAAAAATATTATTTGGGCTGGGCATGGTGGCTCACACCTATAATCCCAGAACTCTGGGAGGCCGAGGCAGGCGGATCACCTGAGATGGAGAATTGGAGACCAGCCTGACCAACATGGAGAAACTCCATCTCTATTAAAAATACAAAATTAGCCTGGCGTGGTGGCAGGTGCCTGTAATCCCAGCTACTCGGGAGGCTGAGGCAGGAGAATTGCTTGAACCTGGGAGGCAGAGGTTGCGGTGAGCCAAGATTGTACCATTGCACTCCAGCCTGGGCAACAAAAGCAAAATTCCATCTCAAAAAAAAAACAAAAAAAAATTATTTGGAGGCAAAAGTTGTCCTAAACTCAATATATACCAAGCAGAAACTCTTTTTATTGAAACAGAGTGTCACTCTATCATTCAGACTGGAGTGCAGTGGCGTGATCACTGCTCACTGCAGCCTCAACCTCCTAGGCTCAAGCGATCCTTCCACCTCAGCCTCCCAAGTAGCTGGGACCACAGGGGTGCACTACCACACCCAGCTAATTTTTGTATTTTTTTGTAGAGATGGGCTTTTGCCATGTTGTCCAGGCTGGTCTCAAACTCCTGGGCTCAAGCCATCTGCCCAACTCTGCCTCCCAAACATCTGGGATTACAGGCATAAGCCACCACACCGGGCCCAGAAAATCTAGATGTTGCCTGTCATTAACTCCTATGGTGAAACTTTCTATGTAATCTGAAATACTATTTTGGTAATACTGTATCACTATAGAGTATTACTAAATGACTATATTTGGTAAACAGGGAAAACAAATTAATCTGGATTCACTTTCTGCCAGGCAAACAGATGGATTAAATGTATGCTGTCCCCACAAAAAATTAAGGTTGCTCTCTTGAAAGCAGAAAAAAGAGAGAGAGATTTATATTACACACTTTGGTTTCTATTTTAAGTATCTGTTAGTCATTTCACTTGCTACAAGGAAAGAAAATTTCTAAAGAGTTGTTTAAGAATCACACATAGTAATTTTTAAATAAGAGACCACAGTCTCTCCCTAGTACGTAACAAGAAGAAACATAAGAAGCAGTATCTCTGTCCCTGCCTCAATGTCCAGGGGCATGTTTATTTCAAGGGACTGAAAAGACCTGGGGGGAGGGTAGAATTTGTCCCATCTTATACCCAAGAGCAAAAACCAGAGGCTTCTGAAAGCTGTATTAAAGGCACATAGAAAACTATGTAGGCCCAGAGGGAAAAAGTCTATGGCCCTATTACCTAAAATGGGCTGCAGAAAATATGGAACTGGGATTTTACCTAAACTTCTCTAGAGTTTTCAATTGCACGTAGTAAATACAAAGAAAGAATACCAGATAATTGGCCAGGCGTGGTGGCTCATGCCTGTAATCCCAGCACTCTGGGAGGCCAAGGTAGGAGGATCACTTGAGGCTAGGAGTTCAAGACCAGCCCGGCCGACATGGCAAAACCCCATCTCTACTAAAAACACAAAAATTAGTCAGGCGTGCTTGTGCATGCTTGTAGTCCCAGATGCTCAAGAGGCTGAGGCGTGAGAATCGCCTGAACCTGGGAGGCAGAGGTTACAGTAAGCCAAGATCATGCCAGCCACTGTACTCCAGTATGCGCGACAGAACAAGACTGTCTCCAAAAAAAAAACCAAATGATGAATCCACTTTTGTATAAAACTCAAAGTATGAATGGTCTTTAGAAATATCTAAACTGTCCTACAGATGTTAAGCAGCAGGTAACACACTCACTAAGCTGGTTATGGCTAAAACCAGTGGCTTCAGTGTTGGAATTTAAACTCACTGAGGCCGGGCGCGGGGTGGCTCAAGCCTGTAATCCCAGCACAGGCTTTGGGAGGCCGGGGTGGGTGGATCACAAGGTCAGGAGATCGAAACCCTCCTGGATGAAACGGTGAAACCCCGTCTCTACTAAAAATACAAAAAAATTAGCCAGGCGTGGAGGCAGGTGCCTGTAGTCCCAGCTACTCAGGAGGCTGAGGCAGGAGAATGGCGTGAACCCGGGAGGCGGAGCTTGCAGTGAGTTGAGATGGCACCACCGCACTCCAGCCTGGGCAACAGAGTGAGACGCCATCTCAAAAAATAAAATAAAACAAAACAAAACAAAATAAAATAAAATAATTTAAAAAATAAACTGACTGAAGTGCAACTATGATCTCTTTCCATGAATCTTGAATTTCAGTGTTTATGAAATGGGATTAATTTCAGTAGTTTATTAAACGGGATTAGTGACCCAAAATACTGCCAGTATGAAGTGGCTTTCCTCTTAAAGGACAATGTTATGACTACTACTACTAAATACTCTGAATGGTCTTTCAAAAACATTAAAACTTTTAAGACAATAAGAAAAATACCAAATAAAGAGAAAAGAACATACAGATGGTAGATTAAATTCCCCTATCGAGGTACACTCTGGACCACATCTTCATAGGGCTTACTACACTTAAATTTTAAAATGTTTGATTGTTTGATTAATGCTTTTTCTCCTCCAACAGACGGTAAGTATCCAAGGATAAGTTCCATGTTTACATGACTTGGCTTACCCTTTGTCCCGGTACCTAGCACTACACAGCTCCTGGCACATCAGAGGGGAGTTAAAGATTCACACACCAGTATTCTAATTTCCTTCTAGCAAAACAAAAATTAAAAGTACACACCTGCACAGACACACTAAAACTGAATCTCCTTGAAGAGATGAAGGATACACAGCCACTTGTTCATATTACCTTCAGCATTTAACCTACAACTGTCTTATGAACCATTCCAACTCAAAATTCTCCTGGTTAAAAAAAGTAACATTTTGGCTGTTTCTCTAGACTAAAAAAATAAAATGCGGACCTTCACTTAACAGGAGAAAAACCACGTCTTCAAGTCCTCATACTCACTGACTATACAGAAAGGAAATTAAAATAATTCCACAAACTCAGGGAGAATTCTGTACTTTATCACTATACTTGCCCCAAAGCTGTCTGTATTTACTATATGTTAACCTTCAATTTATTCCACACATATCTATTGAAGGCTTTTGTGTAGAAATTGCTAGGAAAAGGGGGGCCTATCAAGTGAGAAAAAAAGGATATTCCCCTAAAACAGCTTAAAATCTTACAGCGAAAATGAGAAAAGTTTTTTAAAAAAAAAAGACCCTAAAACAAGAATAAGCAAGAGAAGTGCAAAAGGACCAAAGGATAAAGAGATCCAATTTGGGTAGAGAGCTCACAAAAGACATCATGGAGAAGGAAGCATTTATAATGGCCTTCAACATAAGTGAGATTCCAACAAGAGGAAAGGAGTCAATAAAGTATGGACCATAGTCTGAAGATACCAAGCAGTCTAATAAGGCAGAAGTACAGGGAAGTGGTTGAATATGAGACTAAAGGGATAGGCTGGAATTATAAAACAGAGAACCTGTCCCAAATTCTAAATTTAAGTAGGAATTCAATCATTAAGAGAAGCAAAAAATTTTCAAAACAAAAACATAAAGTCTAATAGGTTAATAAGTAATATTAAAATTTCCCCAAAGAAACATTATTCCAAATAGTGACTAGAAAAAAGAAATAGCCTGGCCACACTGTGCATCAATGAATATCTGTAGACTGGATTAAATAACATGACACCATTTAGAGTAACGTCTATCTTTTAAATTCTGAACTGCAAGCGAGTTAGTTACAAAACTTTGTGAACCCTCTGTTCTTACTAACATCTTTCAATTTAAGGATATGGCTTTGGTGCTAGAAAGTGCTGGTTAGAAAAACAGCTCTAGCTATCCATTTATTAATCTGAAAGCTGGGGATAATAACAGTAACTACCTCATAATGTTGCAAATACAATAATGTATGTAAAGCACTTAGCAAAGTCCCTGGCAATTATAAGCACCTCATCTATTCATCCAACTAACACTTATGAAGTTCATACTTGGTGTCACACACTGTTACAGCAACTAGGAACAAAGCCCTAAAGAAGATATACAAAGTCCCTGCCCCTGTGACACATTCTAGTGAGGAAGGCAGACAATAAATAATTACGTACTCATATTTCAATGTTAGGGAATAAGAGCTAAATCAATCTAAAAGGATGATAGGGAATGGAAGGGACAATTTTAGGAAGGGCAGTCAGGCAAGAGGAGAGGGTATAATAATATCAGTTAATAGCAGTAGCGGTAGTTAAAGACTGTTGTATCAATACGTCCTTTATGACAACGATCAAGTAGATTACAAATCAGAAATCTGCTTTCTAGTTATTTACAAATTTTAAATCTATTTAAAAACTGCCTAAAGATAGTAATTAAAGCCCATTGTATTTTACCTGTGGACAAATACTAAAACACTTTACATAGACAAAAAAGAAGACAGAACCTGGTGCTCAAACACAGGACCTTAAACAGGTTTCACAGATTACATCATAATGGTACTGTGTATTAATGAACTTTCCTGATTAGGAAGTACGCTGACTGAGTTGAGAAAACAAAAATTTATTCCTCCCAATAAAAAATATTAAGACATGTTCATTTGTTAAATGATGACTTACTTCACTTTCAGCAAAATGCCTCTCTCCTTTCAGGCACAGTGAAGATCGTCTCAGTGTCTTCTCATCTCCATCATCGAAAACTATGAGAGGGAGTAAAAATGGAAGCTACTGAAGGATTTTTTCAAAGATCAAAGAGATGATATGTATTATAATTTTCTGAGTGCAAACAGATATACTATTTAAGACTATATCTGGAATTCAATTCACATTTTATGTTTTCTAGTAACTTCAAATATAGTTATTAGAGTAACTTATCCAATTTCTAGTGAAACGGAAACAACATATATGAAATGAAAATATCTTGTCTAAAACAGGACATACCAAATAAAAATAAGAAGTTGGTATTTCAAGAGGAAACCACTTAAATGCTAATTAACTCTTCTCAAAATGGTAAAGAAAAGCCAGGTTTTCCTACTGACAGATTTACCTAAGAAAGATTACAAATTTATGCAGTCAGACTGCCCCTTCAAAAAAATAACTGTATTTTCATTATTTAAGGTAAGGTTTCTCGCGCTTAGCACTGTCACTAGTGACATATCGCACCAGAAAATTCTCTGTTGTGGTAGGCTTGTCCTGTGCACTGCAGGATATTGAGCAGCACTCCTGGCCTCTACCCACTAGATGCCAGTAGCACCCCCTTACCAGCTGTGACAATCTAAAATGTTTCCAGGCATTGCCAAATGTTCCCTGGGGGGGTAAATTCATCCCAGTTGAAAATTACTGACTTAAAATACTAAAATGTCTACGAAAAGGTGATGGAAGTGTTAAGCAACTTGGTTGCAGTAATTATTTCACAATATATTTGCATATCAGATCATCATGTTACATATACATTTACATGATTTTGTCAATTATATCTCAGTAACATAGGGGAAAAATTTTAATAAAAATAAAGTACTTAAAACACCCCAGCAAAACCACCATAAGTTAACAGATATGGAATGTATGACTATTTTTGTATTATATGAATAAATTTGTGATATACATAAATCATTTGGGGATATGCTACATTCCTTAGAAATCATGGGAAGACAGTAACTCTGTTTTAAATAATGTTACCAGATCTCGATTTTAGAAATTACAGTTTCTGCCTATCTTACTAAAATTAGATTCTCTTCTTTCCTTTTCTTTTTCTGATGCTCAAAGGATCTCACATTTATTGAAAAATGATTAATGGTTAAAAGAAAGGCAATGCCCTTTCCTCACTGGCTGAACTAAAATTAGATTCTTGTATGTTACATAACAACTTACATTATGTGAGACTGGATAAATAATTTTCAGTACATCTTAAAATGATATAACTAAAATACACAACATAAGTGTCACATTTAGTAGACTATTACAACCAATCACCATCTATACTTACTACATAGAATTGCTCACAGTCTTCTCACTTACATAAAGTCAAATATTTCCTTATGCCTCAAAATCAAATAATTTTCCCTCTATTTTCACCAGGTTTTATTCTCACACCAAAAAAGTAAAAACAAAACTCACCTATTCTATCTGAAAGTTCTATCAAACTCTGAAATCACCAAACATATTACTAGGTGTTTACTGTCATCTCTGAGGTCACTGAATGGTAGGAATTGTTACCTTTAATAAATAATACTGGAATAAATGGCTATCAATCTAGGACAAATAGTTTTTAATCATTATTTTAGAACACTGGAAAAAATACATACTACTCTAGGTGAAATAAAAATCTATTTGTAGAACAAAAATAAAAACAAATTAAAAGTAAAAAAATTAGAAGAATACATTAGAAAATAGATTTATAACACTGATGAAAGGCTTTCTTAAGATTCAAAACTAAAATTACAAAATAAAAGGTGACCATACAAAAACTAACTACATGAAAATTAAAAGCAGAGATAAGAATAAAGCAACAGGAGAAACATATGTGTAACTGAAGTAGTAAACAGTTAATATCCAAAATATATAAAGAACACATGTCCTAAAAATAATAAAAAGATAAATCATCTCAAGAGAAAAAGGGAAAGAATAAAAGAGCCAGTAACTCAAAACAGAGAAAACACAAATGAAATTATGTTCCTTTCAATAAACATATGAAAAGATGTTCAATCTCACTAGTAATCATGGGAAGAGCATATTGAAACAAGATTGAGATATTACTTTATGTCCAAATTAGCAAAAAATTTTTTTAAATGACATAAAATCTGACAAGGACTGAGAAAACAGACAGTATCTTTTAGGAAGGCGGTTTTCATTAACTAATGAAGTTTTTAGAATATATTTTTCTGAAACCTCTATTTCTTAGTATGTACACTAAAGAAGTATTAGGATACAATAGGTATCCTAATTAAGTACCTAATTAGGTATAAAAAACATTCAATCCAGCATTTATTTTAATAGTAAGAAAACTGGCAACCTCATCAGTAAGAAAAAATAAACTAGCATATCAACTATTATAAAATATACTACTACTTTGTTTCCTGCTGGGAGCCATCTATATATACACAGTTAAAAGAAATTTCTGTTATAAAACAACATGAATATCCTTAACATTACTGAACTATAAACTTAAAAATAGGTAAGATGGGGAAAAAAAGAAATTTCTTTAAGATACACTTTGAAGTAAAAAAAAGCTAGAATTCCAACTGCATAATATATACATTAAATAATTTCAATTTTTGTTATATACACATACATATACTTTGGAAATAAATTTTTAAAAGATGTGGAAAGATAAAATCCAGTAACAGTAATAGTATCTAGGGTATTAAGAAGTGAATCCAGGAAATTCCATTTTATTCATATTAAGTTTTCTTTATGTAACTAAAAATACATTTTTAAAAGAAAATTTATTTTCTTACCTACAGTGTACCAACTCGCATCTGTTAGTTTATTGATAACAGCTTCCTGATACGCACCATCAAGATTCTTCACTTCCACAATAGCTCCTACCTAAAGTATTTTTAACATGTTAGAAAAACTTTTAAAAGGTAAATGAACAAACCAAAACCTGGGTTTTTCTTTCAATTGAGTGCATGATGGTGAAGAATAAAATGATTACTGACTTCATCATTTAAAAATGCCAGCAGTTGGCGTGAGCGCAGTGGCTCACGCCTGTAATTCCAGCACTTTGGGGGGCTGAGGCGGGTGGATCACTTGAGGTCAGGAGTTAAAGACCAGCCTGGCCAACATGGTGAAACCCCGTCTTTACCAAAAATACAAAAATTGGGCAGGCGTGGTGGCAGGTGCCTGTAATTCCAACTACCCAGGAGGCTGAGTCAGGAGAACTGCTTAAACCTGGGAAGTGGAGGTTGCAGCGAGCCGAGATCATGCCACTGCACTCCAGCCTAGGTGACAGAGCGAGACTCGGCCTCAAAAAAAAAAAAAAAAAAAATGGCCAGCAGTTTTACCCACCAATATTTTTGTACCATCAGTGAAAATGTTAACGTAGTAACAAAGGTAAATAATTCCTAAGTACTATTATAAAGTTTTACCTTTACAACCCCCTAGAAGAGTCCTGGGAACCCCCAGGGTCAGTAGATTACACTGTGAGTACCACCATCTGTGAAACTGACTGTCCTTACCCCGTATTTCCACACTTCTTTCAAGGAACCTCAGGAAGGAGGTTTAAATTTAAAAATTGCTCTGGGGTTTCCTTTTGGCCCTAAACCAGCCAAAGAGCACACAGTGGTTTACCCACACATTCTCTTTTAGCTTGCTCACTGGCAAAAAGTAAAATAGCATTTATTTCACTTGCCAATGAGGAAAAATGAATGCAAAGAAATAAAACTCTCCAGCTGTTAGTATGAAGGCTGATGACCCTTAAAAGATTTCATTTGCCAGTAGTGGCTCCAAAGAAGTAAGAACTCTGATTTTTGGTTTTCCAACTTTCTCACTTTTCAGATCATCGTTGAACTGACATCACTAATCCCTAGTTCATCATCTATTAATTTTGGAAAATCCATCATTTTAGTAGAGGAAATATGGCAGATTAAATAAATGTAGTCAATGCTTCTTTGATGCTCATTTTATTTCTGAATAAACTGTTTGGTTTTACTACCATATCAAGTATTATTTAATATTAAATCTTTTTTGTAAGAGGCAGCATCTCATGCTGTCCCCAAGTGCAGTGTGCACAATCATAACTTATTGCAACCTTGAACTCCTGGCCTCAAGCTATCCTCCCGCCTCAGCCTCCTTAGTCGCTGAGATTAAGTCTATGTTTTCTATTAGTCTTTTTAGAGAAAATTACATACTGAGTTTATCAAATCAATAACAAAATGGCCAATGAATTAAAAGAAAATTACCAAGTATAATTATTTTTTCCCAAACAATCATTAGAATTAACAATGAATACATGAATTACCTTTAGTGGGCCCTTTATGTGGTCATCCTGAACTTCCACTGTTGAAGAATCATGTCTAAATGTCACCTAGAGATTATAAGTTTAATTAGCCACTAAAAATAAACCAAGCAACACAAGCTCATCAATGCACCGATTATTCATTTGTATTAAAAGAAACATAAAATAATAGTTGCCTAGTTTATACATCCCAATTCCTAAGCAGATTAACTAAAACAAAAAATTATTTACAAACAACTGTCCAGATCATATCTCAGTTTTCAAAAATAAAAGTAATCAATGATAGCATATCTAAATTATTAGATGTTCCACATGTCATTCTTTTTTTTTTTTTTTCCTCCAACTTTTTTCTGTTTTTGATACACAATCTCACTCTGTCGCTCAGGTTGGAATGCCATAGCACAATCTTGGCTCACTGCTCAGGTTGGAATGCCATAGCACAATCTTGGCTCACTGCAACCTCCACCTCAGGGTTCAAGTGATTCTCCTGCCTCAACCTTTCAAGTAGCTAGGATTACAGGCACCTACCACCAGGCCAACTAATTTTTGTGTTTTTAATAGAGACAGGGTATCACCACGTTGGCCAGGCTGGTCTCAAACTCCTAAACTCAAGTGATCCACCTGCCTCGACCTACCAGAGTGCTGGGATTACAGGTGTGAGCCACCACGCCCGCTCCCACATATCATTCTTTATTTCAATACTATCAGTTATTAGTTTAGTTGTAAAACTGCTTTCCCTAAGAAATGAGAAAGAAAGATGTGGGGATTTTAGGCTATTACGTATTATATCATTTTGTGAAGGCCTACCTTAATAATAAACAGTAGCAGCAAACACTTACTGAGATCTGAGCATCAGTCTCTAGTACCAAACATTTAATCTCCACGACAACCCTATTAGGAAGGTATGATTGTTCCCATTTTGTTGATAAGAAAACTGAGAAACAGGCCAGGTGTGGTGGCTCATCCCTGTAATCCCAGCACTTTGGGAGGCTGAGGCAGGTGGATCACCTGAGATCAGGAGATGGGACCAGCCTGGCTAATATGGTGAATCCCCGTATCTACTAAAAATACAAAAATTAGCCAGGCATGGTGGCACACGCCTGTTAATCCCAGCTACTCTGGAGGCTGACGCAGGAGAATCGCTTGAACCAGGAAGGTGGAGGTTGCAGTGAGCCTAGACTGCGTCACTGCACTCCAGCCTGGGGGACAGAGCGAGACTCCATCTCAAAAACAAAACAAACAACAACAACAACCAAAAAAAACCAGAAAGTGTAAGTACCTGGTCCAAGATCACCAAACCAGACATGGTGGAGCTATATTTAAAGTCTAGTTCCAGAACTTTACTGTACTCTACATCATTACAGAAATCAGAGAATGGGAAGCCAGATGTGAAAAGATTAAGTTAAAATAATGAGTCCAAATTTAAATATTTAATTAGTTGGCAAAAAACATGACAGCTTCCACTACTCAGTATAGAAAACAGTTGTTTTCCCTATAAGGTTAAGAGTTTTTTATAGGGATTGAATCATTAACAGGGTCTTTATCAGGTTTATGTGATAATTATTTTAGGTAACAGGCAGGCTCACTCACAAACCAGCTACGAAAGGAGATGCCTTATACGCACAGCATCCCAGACATTTCTGTGTCATACAAAAGCACTATCACACTTTATTTAAATCACGTGTTTAGGTATCTGTGCCCTTCACTTAAACAATAAGCTACTTACAGATGGGGACTAGGTCTTAACACTAGAGTTTCACCTTTAGCTAGAGCTTAGCACATAGTAAATGTTCAATAAATGAAAACAGGTAGTAAAAACATATCAACAAATTTGTTAAAAATATATTAACTTTGAAGCATAAACAAATTAAACATGTTAAGAAATGTATCCCAATATCTACTGACAAAATCACTGAATTAAGAACAATTTCTTTTTCCTTGTGTATGTGTTTTAATGGACATCACCTCTACAGAAACAAATTTTTAGGGCAGCCAAAAAAATTAAAAATAAGCTTTAGATATTCATTACTTATAAGGCACAAGGTACTCTGTGCTATCAATAGAGGCAGTAGAATCCAGTAAGAGTTTTGTTTCTTTCCCTTACAGCAAGAAACGGCAGGACTGATACATGTCATTTTCCTAGTTCATTCATTAGACAGGAAATGTGCAGCTAAGGATGCAAGTTGGGGCTTAAATTCAGCCTTTGCTTTGTGGGCCAAAGCATGGGTCCTGGAGTGACACAGCTCCTGTCCAAAAAGAGTATCTTTTCCAGCTGGCACAAACTTGCTATCTGCAAGCCAAGCACTGCTAAGGAGGCTTTCCACCAGGAGGGAGGGCTTTTGTCTACTTCACACAAAGGTGATACACGTGCTACCAGTGGTCCTGAAAAAGTACAAAAATTGGTAAAAGGCTTTCTCTTCATCTGCAGAATAGTACCGGCAAAAAACAGTGCTCGGGGAATACCAGTGTGTGAAGCCAGAACAGGAAATGCATAGCATAAAAGCACCAACCACCAAGCATGTGGAAACTGAAGGTAGGGTGGGGCCAAGACTAGCCCTCTACTGGTTTATAGCTAATTTAAAGGCCTTATCACAATGGTTCCTAACCAGGAGTGCAAATTAGAATCACCCAGGTAGCTTTTTCAACACATCCACACATAAGGAATATAGGCACAGTAAAAGCTCCAGAAGAGACTGATACCCTACATAGAAGTACAACACCTCTACAGTCTATGTAATTGGTGAAATAAAAACCAACGGTTTAAAAAGTATCTGCTAATCTAGATTATAAATTCCTTGAGGACAGATCAGGTCAGTTTCATCCTAATATCCCCATCCTCCTTCCCACCTAAAAGTTCCCTGCAAAAGGTTTGTCACTCAATAAATTATTGACAAATGAATAAATGTCTATATACAAGTTCACTTGTCTGGCATTTTTCAAGGCTGATAATTTATTAAAATGGAAGCAATTACATTCCTTTTTCTACATTAAGACAAAACTCAAGTACTTTAGAAAGATGTTTCAAAAAAGGCAGAGCATAAGGAGTCAACAACTAGATGTACCTTATTTCACTGTTATCTAGGGCACCATCAATTACAAGTCACATTCCAATTTTATGGCTGAAATGGGGGGTGGGGAATGCCTTAAAACTGATGAACTATGGTAGTTCCAATTCTGCCATGAATTTGGCATAATGGCCTTGGAGAAATCACTAACCCTCTCTGAGCCTCATTTTTCTTGTAATAAAATGAAACAAACTAGATGACTTCTAAGTTCTTTTCCAGCTCTACAACACTATACAAACAATAAGATGTCTATAGTGAAACGGCATTCAAAATACCAACTGTGATAATCTAATTTCATTCCAATTATAACACTTTTAAAATAACAAAAAAATGCTTTGTTTTGAGGTACTTTTACAACCTTCACTCCTAGAAACTTATTTTGCAGAAAAATAATTCTTAAATACACTCACCAAGTTTAAATATCAAATGCTGAACATATAATTTATAAAATCTATAAATACTGTACCTTGACTTTGACAAGTCTTTTTGCTGTCTTGATCTTGGCTTCACAAAAGGCTCCTCTGTATTTAGCACTCACATCAGTGCCCACTGTCAAATAGGGAGGCTCATCAAGGGCCTAAAAATGCAAAAAAATATAATTAGATTTAAACTCTCTAATTTTTTCTCACAATCAGACCTCAGAATAGTGAGCCTAATCTTGTTAAGCTATAGCAGTTATAAATGTGAAATGTATGTTAACAAGACCAATCTAGAAAATACTATAAATTAAAAAACAAGTAAAATGTTTATCATAAAGACTATTTAAATGTACATCATATAAAATATAAAGGTATCTTATTTCCATTAAATACATATAGTCCATGATATAAATTAGCTCACTCACAAGTATACCCCTCCAGTCACTCAATTCATTCAAATATTTATTTATTCTATGACGACTTAAAGAAAAGGGAGGCTGGGCGTGGTGGCTCAAGCCTGTAATCCCAGCACTTTGGGAGGCCGAGATGGGCGGATCACAAGGTCAGGAGATCGAGACCATCCTGGCTAACACGGTGAAACCCCGTCTCTACTAAAAAAAATACAAAAAACTAGCCCCGGGAGGCGGAGCTTGCAGTGAGCTGAGATCCGGCCACTGCACTCCAGCCTGGGAGACAGAGCGAGACTGCGTCTCAAAAAAAAAAAAAAGAAAAGGGTCCATTGGCCAAAAGGACGACCTTTAGAACTCAAATTCGGGGGGGGGGGGGACGACACCAAACTCTTCTAATATTTAGGCTCTATCTTAGCAGTCACCCAAATTCAGAATACCTCTGTTATATCTCTATCTAGAAAAGTCTAAGGTAGTATAGTGTAGTGTCTCGTACGGTGGCTTCTGCCTATGATCACAGAACTTTGGAAGGCCGAGGCTGGAGGGTCACTTGAGTCTAGGAGTTTGAGACCACCCCAAGCAACATAGGGAGAACTTGTATCTACAAAATAAAAAAATAAAAATTAGCTGGCTGTGGCGCCATGCGCCTATACTCCTAGCTACTTCGGAGACTGAAGTGGGAGGACTGCTTGAGCCCAAGAGGTTGAGACTGGAGTGAACTATGATCGTGCCACTGAACTCTAGCCTGGGCCACAGAGTGAGACCCTGTCTCCAAAAAGCAAACAAAAAATAATGTAGTATAGCATATAAGGGAGAAAAATAAGTGTATTTAAACTACTAGTGAAAACTATACAAAGAAATTCAATCTGGAAAGTCTCAAAACTTTGAAACCAAAATATCTCAAATGCTTTAATAGGAGGGGTTCGCTGGATATTTAGTCTTCTACCTTAATATTTATGTTTCTTCAGTTGTGATTTAGTTTTTAATAGCTGCTCTCACATTTTACAATCAGGTACATTTCTACATCTGTATTTCTAAGGAGCTCTTCTGCTTATATTAATTCCACAGCCAAAGGAAAATCATGTAAGTAGCTTTTTCCAAAGTGCTTTATAAGAAGTATTAACATCCCAGAACATTCCACCAAAAGGAAAGGAGGCAGAAGTTGGGGGAAATTCAGCATATTGATTGAATTACTTCTCTGCCTCAACTTTGGAGATTCATAAATGTAAACTAAAAGATCTGAGAAACCCTCTAATAGAGAAATTGATTACATTTTAACATTTCCCAACCTACTTGTCCAAAGAACTCTTTCTTTTCTCTTGACATCTATTAACATCCTACAGAAATTCCATAGACTATAAAGTGAGAAATGCTGTTATGAGTAATAATTAAAGAATCAATTTCATTTAGATTTTAAAATAGATGCTCCCCTAAAGGTTGTGGCTATCATGCAGAGTCATCTCTCTCCCAAAGAAAGGGAACGATAGTCTAGCACTGTAACAGAAGCGCCCACAATTGCATCAGGCCTCCACAGCGGCCGCCCAGCTCACAGCCCATGTATTTCATAAAAAGGAAACTCAAAACATGCCAGTTATGCAATTTTTAAAATCAACTTAGGAAAATGCCTATTCATCAGTTCATTTATACCATAATAGGAATATACCCTCACAGAAAGATAATCATTTCTGTACTAATACTTTTTAATTGTTTTATATTGTTAACTACGACTTAGTAACTTTACATTGCTGTTGTACCTACTGAATAACTGCATTTCTACTTTACCTACCTGTCTTAGGTCTCTTAAAATATCATTTTCCCTGGCCAAAATTATGGTTACATTCCAGGCATACTAGTGGCTTTATTTTAGCAAGAATATGAAAAGAGACTCACAGCACTTTGCTCCAAAATCATAAAAATGGCCACACACTGGGGCTCACACCTGTAACCCCAGCAATCTGGGAGGCCGAAGCAGGAGGACTGCTTGAGCCCAGGAGTTCGAGATCAGCCCAAGCAACATAGCAAGATCCTATCTCAATTATTTTAAAAAAAAAAACCTTTTATTATAAGGATGGGAAGATTATGTACAGCCCAAGTGATGATGGATGTGTTTGTTAATGTAACTGGTAATCATAAAACATGTACCAATTCATCATGTTGCACATACTGAATATGTTCAAGCTTTACTTGTCAATTAAATATTTTTTAAAATGTTTTAAAGAGAGAAAAAAAATTTAAGGAAATTTCAATTCACTCTGCGGTTCAATTGGTACTGGGTATTACTGCTACAAAAACCCAAATGATGGGGCAGTCTTCATGACCACAGGCTCATAACTTTCCACAATTTGCAACCTCCTCTGTTAACGCATTCTGCCATACTAGTCAGTAAAATTTTATTTTGAGAGACAAACAATATAGTTAAAAATAAAATTGATGAGGAAACTGAAATTATGAAACATAGAAGAGAACAATAAATCAACTAAAAGTTGCACATTTGTACCTACTGAGGAACATATAAATATTTAGGAATTGATACACTTTAAAATTTTTAATAGATAATTCTGAACAAAAACAGGGTATAGAACAGTAACATCTTCAGACTATTAGTATTCAGAAACCCATTTGTGTATTCTTTTCATTAACATTCACAGAGACTAGCAACATTTCAACTACAGCAAACTGTAGATTTGCTTACTGGGCAAATTTATTAAAGCTGAATTTGAGAAAGGGGATTTCTGCCCCGCAAATTAAGCCCATTGCACATCTTCAACAATATAAAAATCCATGTTGACAGGAGAAGGGTATTAATTACTTCAAATTATTGTAGGGCAAATTATTCTTTTGAAGGGTCATATTTTCTTTCCTTCATGCTAGAACACATGAAAAGGAATTACAAGGTATATAAAGAAAATGCCTTTAGAAAGACTTGCAGAGGGAGGGCTGGGCGCAGGGCTCACGCCTGTAATCCCACCACTTTGGGAGGCCAAAGCGGGCGAATCACGAGGTCAGGAGATCGAGACCATCCTGGCTAACACGGTGAAACCCCATCTCTATTTAAAAAAAAAAAAAAAAAATTAGCCGGGCATGGTGGCAGATACCTGTAGTCAGCTACTCAGTAGGCTAAGGCAGGAGAATGGCGTGAACCTGAGAGGCAGAGCTTGCAGTGAACTGAGATCGTGCCACTGCGCTCCAGCCTGGGTGACAGAGCGAGACTCCGTCTCAAAAAAAAAAAAAAAAAAGAAAGACAGACTTGTGGGAAAAAAAAGACAGACTTGCGGAAGGAAATCAAAGTCTGTTAAAAGCTGCTAAAACTGAAACACATTATGAGAGCGGTGTTAATTTGTTATAGAGAGCACAGAAAAAGCCATGATCTGTGTTCTGATCTTACTGCTGCCATCTCTATTTATTATACATCATCTCAGGTAAGTTACTTTTCTGTTCCTAAATTCTCATTTAGCACAATAATTTGAATCTTACACATAACTGTTTAGCAAGCCTATTATCAAAGCATTGACATTACAAAGGTGGACAGAATGGGAAGCTTTGAGACATATATAATCATCTAGAATCAAACTATCAAACTATTTTTAAATATCAACCAAAATATGAATGAGATTTTACACAGAAACCCAAATCAAATCCATAACTGAGGTGGTCAGATTTGAGTATGTAATTTTAGGTGGGCATAAGGTATCACTCTATCATCAGTTTAACATGAGGTAATGGAGCAGACTGATTAACAGCACAGGCTTTCAAAGCAGAGAGGCAAGGTCTTAATCCAAGTTCTACTCCTTACACCAACTAGATGAGTTTTTGTAGGCTACTGAACCTCTCTAAGCTTCAGGTGCCACATCAAAAAAACAGAGTCAATATTAGAAAGCACTCCATTGTGATGTCTGAGGTAGTCAGCAAGGAAGTTCTAATATTATGAAACACTTCATGTGGACAAACAAGTCATTTTATCATAGAAATTCAGATTTGGTTCCCTTCCTTATTTCTTAATATTCAAGGGGCAAAACCACATTTTGGCTGGGCAAGGTGGCTCATGCCTGTAATCCCAGCACTTTGGGGGGCCAAGGAGGGTGGATTACCTGAAAGTCAGGAGTTCGAGACCAGCCTGGCCAACATGGTGAAACCCCATCTCTACTTAAAATATAAAAATTTAGCCAGGTGTGGTGGCAGGTGCCTGTAATCCCAGCTACACGGGAGGCTGAAGTAGGAGAATTGCTTGATCTCAGGAGGCGGAGGTTGCAGTGAGCCGAGATCGTACCATTGCACTACAACCTGGGTGACAAGAGGGAAACTTCATCTCAAAAATAAATAAATAAATAAATAAATAATAAAAATAAAAAACATTTTAGGCTGGGCACGGTGGCTCATGCCTATAATCCCAGCACTTTGGGAGGCTGAGGCAGGTGGATCACGAGGTCAGGCATTCGAGACCAGCCTAACCAACATGGTGAAACTCCATCTCTACTAAAAATACAAAACATTAGCTGGGTGTGGTGGCGGGCACCCGTAATCCCAGCTACTCGGAAGGCTGAAGCAGGAGAATCACTTGAACCTGGGAGGTGAAGATTGCAGTGAGCCAAGATTGTGCCACTGTACTCCAGCCCGGGCGACAGGGTGAGACTCCGTCTCAGAAAAAAAAAAAAAAAAAAGTCAGTATAATACAGTAATTAAGAGTACAGGTTCCCAAGCCAAGCACAGTGGCTCACGCCTGTAACCCCAGCACTTTGGGAGGCCTAAGAGGGAGGACTGCTTGAGCCCAGGAGTTCAAAACCAGACTGGGCAACATGGCAAAACCCTGTTTTTACTAAAAATACAAAAATTAGCCAAGCATGGTGGCACCTGCTGGTAGTCCTGGCTATGAGGGAGGCTACAGTGGGAGGACCACTTGAGCCCGAGAGGCTGAGGTTGCAGTGAGCAGAGATCACGCCACTGCACTCCAGCCTGTACGACATTGAGACCTTGTCTCAAAAAAAAAAAGAAAAGAAAAAAAAGGGTATACGTTCCTAAACTAGATGCCTAGGTTCAAATCTATCCCTTAGTAGTGAGGTGACCTTGGGCTAAGCCACTTAGCTTAAGGCCTCAGCATACAATAACAGTTCTGTCACAAGGATGAGGAGTAAGACGGTACACATAAAATGCTTAGAAGAGGGCCCAGCACACATTGCCAAATAAAGGCAATTATTTTTACTTTACAACCTGGGAGGCAATTGTTTAAAAAAAAAAAAAAAGTTTAGGTCTATATACAAATGGGTTAAATCATTAAAAAATTCCCATATAAATAGAGCAGATGCCAATGTAATTGTGTATACATGTGGGGGAAGAGGAGTTCCTTTAAAATATTTTCTCCCTCATTCAATCCAGACATGAAGTAATCATGCTGAATTCTAGGGGCAAGAGAATGAATCTTAAATCTTTGTGGGGATGCTCCATAACAAAGTGTATCACGACCCCTTAGTGTACAAAGACTGCACCAGTATTTTGAGGCTAATTTACTTTGGTTCAATTTAGAGACATACAAAGGATTATGTCGGCAGGTTAACTAAGATTCTTTTGACCAAGACCAACCCTGGTAAGTATGCATGTCTATCTATACGTAGCCAGAAAAAAAACAACTCTTGCCTTTTCTTTTTGCTCTGTTTCTCTAATTCTGATCAATAGTATGGATCATCTCAGAGGCTAAAATAAGATGTTTTTATGTAGCACCTCCATGCCAAAAAGGAAATTAAACTACTAAATTACCATTCCTTTCTTGAACAAACAGAACAGTTTTCTGGTTGTCAAGGCAACAGCTACCTCACAGTTTTCCAGCATTGCTTAAATAATTATTTTCCTAGCCAGTCTACGAAATGTCCTAACTGGCACCTAAAAACCACTGAATTCCATGGAAACACTAAAAAGCATAAGGCATTTTAAAATTAGCTATTAGTGGATAATAATCCTTCAAGATGCCAAAATGCCAAGGAAGCACAGAAGTGCACAAATGAATCAATAGTAATCTCTACTGTGTCTCTGGGCTGCAGAACATAAAATACATAAATTAAGTTTTAAAACGACAATAGTTAAATCAAATCTTCAAATGGCTGGCTAACACTGACACTGACTAGGAAATGTTCAATTATTCGAGATGTTTTTTAAAAAGCAAAACATGCTAGATGACATTTTATTGAGGTAGTTTCTTTTAAAAAGTAAGGGATTCAAATTGGTTACAGTGCCAATGTAGCCAAAAGAATCAGAAAACAAGAGTATTAAATTTGATCATAAAAACCATCAGTAGGCTGGGTGCAGTGGCTCACGCCTATAATCCCAGCACTTTGGGAGCCCAAGGTGTGTGGACTGTTTGAGCTCAGGAGTTCGAGACCAGCCTGGGTAACAGGGTGAAACCCCGTCTCTACCAGAAATACAAAAATTACAGGGGCATGCATGTATGGTCCCAACCACTAGGGAGGCTGAGGTGGGAGGATCGCTAGAGCTCAGGAAGTAGAGGCTGCAGTGAGCCATGACTGCAACACGGCACTCCAGTCGGGTTGACAGAGCAAGTCTGTCAAAAAACAAAACATTTATATACCAAAGGGTGTACCATTTAAAAAGCAAGCTTAAAATGCACAATTTGGTTGAGGGGAATATAAAAACAATGAATATATTGGGGAAATGAAGAAAACCATGGCCAGGCATGGTGGCTCACACCTGTAATCCCAGCACTTTGGGAGGCGACGTGGGCGGCTCACGAGGTCAAGAGATCGAGACCATCCTGGCTAAAACGGTGAAACCCATCTCTACTAAAAATACAAAACGTTAGCCAGGCATGGTGGCGGGCGCCTGTAGTCCCAGCTACTTGGGAGGCTGAGGTAGGAGAATGGTGTGAACCCGGGAGGCGGAGCTTGCAGTGAGCCGAGATCGCGCCACTGCACTCCAGCCTGGGTGACAAAGCAAGACTCCGTCTCAAAAATAAATAAATAAATAAATAAAAAGAAAACCATGCAATATAACTTTAAAATATTCTCTGGGGCCATTTCTTCTCTCCCTTTTCATGTGGCACTAAGGACATGGATTTGTTGTGAAGGGGTAAAGGTTGAAGAGGCACAAGGACAGAAGCTGAATATACAAGGCAGTGAAGAGGAGGCCTGGGGGAACCACATGGAGATACAGTCCTGTGGCTGAGGACATGGGTGAGAGCTGAATAGGGAGAGAGGAGATGAGCAGCAAGGCTGGAAGATCCAGTACCCGGACCAAATAAATGGACTAATCAAATAAGTAAGTACACTGAATATAGTAGGGGCCATGTTTTTCACTTCAAAGAAGTTAAAATGGAAGGAAGGGAGTGATCTCGGCTCACTGCAACCTCTGCCTCCCAGGTTCAAGCGATTATCCTGCCTCAGCCTCCCAAGTAGCTGGGATTACAGGCACTCTCCACCATGCCCAGCTAATTAGTAGAGACAGGATTTCGCCATGTTGGTCAGGCTGGTCTCGAACTCCTGACCTCATGATCCACCCCCGCCTTGGCCCATGTCTTGATTTCTAAATAACTCTCTCCAGTAAAAGGTATTAGGATCCTTAGAAAAATGATTGATTTCAAGGTTGGACAGAGAAAAGTACAAGAAGAATCTGCTAACACGGTGAAACCCCGTCTCTACTAAAAAAATACAAAAACTAGCCGGGCGAGGTGGCGGGCGCCTGTAGTCCCAGCTACTCCGGAGGATGAGGCAGGAGAATGGCGGGAACCCGGGAGGCGGAGCTTGCAGTGAGCTGAGATCCGGTCACTGCACTCCAGTCCGGGCGACAGAGCGAGACTCCGCCTCAAAAAAAAAAGAAAAAAAAAAGAAGAGTCTGAAACATCTTGTGTCAGAAAGTAAAGAAATGGTGCGACTAATGATAGGGACATTTCAAAGGGATACAGAAAGCATCTTGAAGGGGTTTTCTTCTTACTGGCCAAATGGGGGAAAGTTTGAGCATTAAAATAAATATTATTTGTTCTATTATCTCCTTAGGGATATATCAACTTAAGATCTGTGTATTCCACAGTAAATTAATTATATCTCACTTTAAAAAGTTGGTAACAAATTACAATTCATTCAGCAAAAATGAAATCCATGAATCCATATGGACAAGAATGAATGAATTAATGAATGTTTTAAAATGTAGAAAAGATAAAGTTTTTCCTTATACTAAACTGTTAACAACTGTAACAGAACAGATACAGAATCAGCGTTTGGCAACCATCATAAAGGTAGCTGATTCAGAGAGCTATCAAAAGATGCTAAGCTGGACAGGTGGTTTGATGAACAGAATATTCGCATCATCTTTGAATACTACTGAATTATTTTTAGTGTGTAACTGTGTGATGTTATGCACTGCAGTATCTAAAGAGCAACCTTTCTGTGGTATATCTGCCAAGAGTAATTGGAAATGAGAAAAAGGTAGACAGACCAAAAAGTTGAAGTTATTCTGTTCTATTTATTAGGAATTACACACTGGAGTACAATGGGTGACAGAACATCGTGTTTTAAGCTTGCTCTTAAAAAGTTTGAAGATGATAATGAGTACATATGTAGTTACACATACATGTATACAACACATATTATATGAGTGTGTGTATATATATAGATATCTATATACATATACAAATCTGTGTATGTATCTCTCTCTGTGTATACACACACAGAGAAAGACAAATTAGATACAGAGCAAACGACATCGAATGTTAACAACTGGTCAGTCTGGTGAAGGAGATTACATGAACTATTTATACAGCACATTTGGAATTATTTGAAAGTAAATTATTTTGTACAGTAATATATATTTATTGGGCTTTGCATATTTTTCTATTAATTATCTATTTATATTCTTTACCCATCTTTCCAAATTACTCGTTTTTGTTTTGTTTGTTTGTTTGTTTTGCTGGATTGTAAGAGTTACTGCATATTTTAAAACTCAACCGCAGCCAGGTGCAGTGCCTCACACCTGTAATCCCAGCATTTTGGGAGGCCGAGGCGGGCAGATCACAAGGTCAGGAGATCGAGACCATCTTGGCTAACACAGGGAAACCCTGTCTCTACTAAACATACAAAAATATTAGTCGGGCGTCGTGGCAGGTGCCTGTAGTCCCAGCCACTCAGGAGGCTGAGGCAGGAGAATGGCGTGAACCCAGGAGGCGGTGCTTGCAGTGAGCCGAGATCACGCCACTGCACTCCAGCCTGGGCGACAGAGAGAGACTCCATCTCAAAAAAACAAAACAAAAGAAAACAAAATCTCAACCACTTCCCAAAACACGAAAATCTTTGGATACTATCTATATTTCTTAATATTCTTCTTATAATTTTTTAAAGTTTATTTTTGGTTTTTTACATGGTCTTACTGTGTATCTTCTAAAAATTTAAGTTACTTTAGGAGACAAAACTACAAGTTACTTATAAGCAAATTTTAGATCCACATCTAGTAGCAAGAGGGATATCCGCATAGTCACAAATATTAACAGAAGAGTATCTGCATGTTCCTGGAAATTTAAGTAACTCCAAAGAAATATTCTAACTAGAATTTTCTGCCTCAGCAAACAGGTGAGAGAAATCGGGAGAAACATTATTAAAAGCCTACTATATTTAAGGCACTGTTCTAAGTATTAAAAAAGGAAAGGAGCTTTCTCATGTAACACAGCCAATCTACTTTGCCTTGAGAAGAGGTTGTCATCTTGCTAGTGAGATCACAATCATACTCAAATGCAAATGAATCTTCTTTGGAGTAACAGCACTCTCAGAACATAAACTTTCATGATATGGAAATTAGAGGAGCCTAGTGGAGGATTCAGGCAGTTCAAAATTCAGAATACAAAGAGAAATAGAAACTGCCATTGTTATGGCTTAATGTATCTGGGCATGTTGGTAACCACTACTGGTATGGATTAGAAGGCAGTAAGTACATTTTTTAATATAACAAGTCACTAGGGCCGGGCGCGGTGGCTCAAGCCTGTAATCCCAGCACTTTGAGAGGCTGAGAGGGCGGATCACGAGGTCAGGAGATCGAGACCATCCTGGCTAACACGGTGAAACCCCGTCTCTACTAAAAATACAAAAACTAGCCGGGCGAGGTGGCGGGCGCCTGTAGTCCCAGCTACTCCGGAGGCTGAGGCAGGAGAATGGCGTAAACCCGGGAGGCGGAGCTTGCAGTGAGCTGAGATCCAGCCACTGCACTCCAGTCCGGGTGACAGAGCGAGACTCCGTCTCAAAAAAAAAAAAAAAAAACAAGTCACTAAAGACAGCATCTGGAGAACATTTAAAAGAGTTTGATTTTTTAAAAAAATCCTTAAAATCCCTACTGGGCCAGGCCTGTAATCCCAGCACTTTGGGAGACCAAGGCAGGAGGATCACTTGAGCCCAGGAGTTTGAGATGAGCCTGGGCAACACAGTGAGACTTCATCTCTACAAATAATTTTGAAAAATAAGCCAGATGTGGTGGTGAACACTTATGGTCCCAGCTGCTAAGAAGGCTGAGGTGGGAGAACTGCTTGAGTCCAGGAGGTTGCGGCTGCAGTGACTCCATCATCGCACTCCAGCCTGGAGGACCAAGCTAAAAAAATAACAGGTGGGATGCCATGGCTCATGCCTGTAATCACAACACTTTGGGAGGCCAAGATGGGCGGATCACCTGAGGTCAGGAATTTGAGTCCAACCTGGCCAACATGGTGAAAGCCAGTCTCTACTAAAAATACAAAACTTAGCCAGGCATGGTGGTAGGCACCTGTAATCCCAGCTACTCGGGAGGCTGAGGCGGGAGAATCACTTGGACTTGGGAGGCGGAGATTGCAGTGAGCCGAGTTTGCACCACTGCACTCCAGCCTGGGCAACAAAAGTGAAACTCAGTCTCAAAAAATAAAATAAAATACATAATAATAATAATCCGGCGGGGCATGGTGACTCACACCTGTAATCCCAGCACTTTGGGAGGCCAAGGTGGGCAGATCACGTGAGGTAAGCAGTTTGAGACCAGCCTGGCCAACACAGTGAAACCCTGTCTCTAATAAAAATAAAAAAAGTAGCTGGCCGTGATGGCAGGCACCTGTAATGCCAGCTACTCGGGGGTTGAGTCATAAGAATCACTTAAACCCGCGAGGCAGAGATTGCAGTGAGCCGAGATCACGCCACTGCACTCCAGCCTGGGCAACAGAGCGAGACTCCGTCTCAAAATTAATTAATTAATTAATTAATTAATAATCCCCAAGTTTTTAATCGTGTTTTATATTCTCAAGAATATGATTTTGAAAGAAGCCATCAACAAGAAACATTAATCTTTAATCACCTGAAAATCTATCAATTACTTGTCTAGTGACCAAAAGAAACTGACCCACACAAAATATATTAAACACTAAGTCACAAAATTCTAGATTCAGAACACTACTGTAGTAAGCCCTTTGGTAAATGCTGCTAAATACTCATTGCTGTAACACTATATACTGACTTTCCTTTTTCCTAATATACCAACATTTTGTAAAAGTGACCATTTTATACCATATTTTAATGATTCCTATCTGTCCTCTAGACTGAGCTACTTAAGGTAGAAATAGTGTCTTATTCACCTTTGAATGCCCTGGTCCTAGAATAGCACCTACATATAGAAGAAATTCATGAGATAATTGTTAACACAAAAAGATTAGACATTAGTTAAGCCCTGCTAAATGAGATTCCTCTTAACTTGATTATTTGTATTTCAAAACTACCTCATATTGAGAAGCATCTTTGAGGCGAAAAAGCACGAGCTATGGAATCAATATCTGAGATCAAACTCCAGGTTCATAACTTACTAACTACATCATCCTTGGGAAAAGTTATTTAACTTATCTGAGCATAGCTTCACATCTGTAAAGTGTAGTTTATCATAGCAAGAAAATAAACATATGTTTACTTTTATATTATACATTTATTACATATTATAATTAAATATAAATTACATATTAAATACACACAATATCAATGTGACCTATTACACATAAAATCACATATAATAAGCCCTCAATATAAAAAAAAAGTCTGTGTTAATTTGTTATTATTACCATTCTTTTTAAAGAAGATTTTGTACTTAAGAATCAGATCATGCAGAAATTAGTGACGGAAGCAGTTCAAGAATAAGGTATGAGCAGCTAAGCAGCTAAGCTTATGAGTACAGGACTATAGAGAGGAATGACAGGGGCACTGGTAGCAAATATCCACAAACGGCAATTTTGTTTGGGAAGGCCAGGTGATTCTCCAGATACTTTAGAGAAATGTTTTCTGAAATCTCAAGTTCCTGGCAGTTATATTTACAGGCTGGAGTGCAGTGGCACAATCTTGGCTCACTGCAACCTCTGCCTCCCGGGTTCAAGTGATTCTCCTGCCTCAGCCTTCCAAGGAGCTGGGACTACAGGCGTGCACCACCCCACCTGGCTAATTTCATGTGTGTGTATTTTTAGTAGAGACAAGGTTTCACCATGTTGGCCAGGCTGGTCTCGAACTCCTGACCTCAGATGATCCACCCACCTTGGCCTCCCAAAGTGTTAGGATTACAGGCATGAGCCACTGCACTCAGCCTACATAGCTGTCCTTAAACTTAAAAAAAGTAAATTCTCTCTCCCTTACAGAGATGATGGTTTATTTTTATGTTACTGAAATTCGTGCTAACATAAAGCTACCATATTTCTTCTAATTTAAGTCATTAACTGTAAACCACACTTAACCACTAAGAGAGAAAAAAATCTGCCAATTAAACTACGATATACCATCAATTGACTGCTAAATGCATGCTGATTTCAGAAATGTTAAAATGTAGAAAATATATACCTTGTACCTGATAAAATATAGTCATATAGTAGCTAAGATTTATTCTTACAAAACTGTATAAAACCAAATCTGCAAACTAAATTCCACAAACCAACAAAATCAATGAAATTCAAGTAAGAACATTAATTCAATAGATGGATGATATTCTGCTACAACTACACACTCAAAACACAAACATGGCACACACTACTTTGGAATAACATGCTTTTAATGTTGAGCACAGTGTAATGAAACAATTCTCCCACCACTTTTCCCTATGTAAATTAGTACAAAACCTTTGCTGGAGAGATCAGTGTTGCCTCATGAGGTAGGAACATATCACTTACTGTGAACTCCATCTCCATTGTTTTATAATTAAACCTGCAACAAGTGAAGTAATACTACTCACTATGAACTCTGGCTGTAAAACATAAAAAGTAATTGCAGAAACTGAAATTATACTAGGTTGGTGCAAAACTGCGGTCTTTGCCATTAAAAGTAATTGCAGGCCAGGCGCAGAGGCTCACACCTGTAATCCTAGCACTTTGGGAGGCCAAGGCAGGTGGACTGCCTGAGCTCAGGAGTTCAAGACCACTCTGGGCAACGTGGTGAAACCCCATGTCTAGTAAAATACAACAACAACAAAAATTAGCTGGGTGTGGTGGTGGGCGCCTGCAGTCCCAGCTATGTGGGAGGCTGAGGCAGGGAGAATCACTTGAGCTGGGGAGGTGGAGGTTGCAGTGAGCTGAAATTACACCACTGCACTCTAGCCTGGGTGACACAGTGAGACTCCATCTCAAAAAATAAATAAATAAATAAAAATAAAAGTAATTGCAAAACCACAATTACTTCTGCACCAACCTAATAGTTCTTTGCTATCCAGGTGTACAAATGACCCAGAAAATGTTTACATTAAATCTCTTTAGCTCTCTGTATGAAATGAAATGGCAGAAACTCAAGATAAAACAATAATAAAGTATACACCTTTTGAATTCAGTCATTTGTGTGTATTACTTGATACAAATAATCAGTTTTAAAAATTTAATTTTTTATTCTATGCAGAGAACTTGCAAACTAGACCAAAGAGAATTTTGGAGAAGTCCAGTTTGGTATATACTCGTATAGAGGTAAAAGGATATAGAAGAATAAGGCCATAATTTGTGTAAAGAACATCTCAGCTCAGCTATGGCTGCGATCTGCAACCTATTATTAGCTGACTGATTTTTACTCCCTGATTCTCAGTTTCTCCATTTCTAAAAAGAGAGTAAATAATACCTTCTGCCTTAAAAACACTTTACATATAAATGTTAAGTCTGCTGCAGACTTATCTTTGAATTACGATAATCATGTTCTAAAGTAAATGCATACTAAAAACAGGCACAATGATAAGAGTAGGAAAATCCAACACCAGGCCTAATTTGTGTGTGTGTGTGTGTGTGTGTAGACTGCTCTACCTGTTCAATGACTATGCATACATGAGGGACCCAACAAATCATATTTTAACAAGTAAAATAAGGACAAACTATCTTACAGATGACCAAATTTTTACAATAAAGAAGCCCACACAGCTTTACAAAGACTAAGTCGCTAACATGACAAGTATCAATTACAAGTTATTTCTCTTAACAAAGAGATATGTTCTGGCAATATGCTTTGCCAACAAGTAATTCATTAGACTGGTAGCCACCTGATCCAAACTGGGCCAATCCGTTTTTCTCTCCTAGGAAGTTAAAGCCAGGTTAACCAATTAGCTGGTAGAGAAAGGATATGATGCAGCCTATGGTAGCCATTTTCTGGCATGCACAGGGAGAAGTAGAGAAAACCAGTCTGCTGAAAGGAAGTAAGAAATAAAACAGATGCAGAGGGGGAAAAAGTGCACATAAGAAACTGTGGGTTCTCTGAGTGACTGAGAGAATAGCTAGCCTTAGTTCCTGCTAGCTTTCCAACTGCCTCCTCAAGCCAAACTGGACTTCCCCTCTTTGGGTACCATGAGATGCTCTGTACCCTTATAATAGATTCTCTTTTCTGCTTTTCATCACCTGAAATGGGTTCTATTACCTATAACGAAAATAGCTTTAATTAAACCCATCAGATGCCTATTATCAAAATAGAAATAATATATAGTTACAATTCCACAAACATTAATTGAGCACCCACAATGTCCTGGGATATTCAGAACTTAGATCACATCTAGACAAGTATTAAACCAATTCCAGTTTAAATTTTTTTTTTTTTTTTTTTTTGAGACGGAGTCTCGCTCTGTCGCCCGGGCTGGAGTGCAGTGGCCAGATCTCAGCTCACTGCAAGCTCCGCCTCCCGGGTTCCCGCCATTCTCCTGCCTCAGCCTCCCGTGTAGCTGGGACTACAGGCGCCCACCACCTCACCCGGCTAGTTTTTTGTATTTTTTAGTAGAGACGGGGTTTCACCATGTTAGCCAGGATGGTCTCG
This sequence comes from Colobus angolensis palliatus, assembly GCF_000951035.1. NCBI lineage: Eukaryota > Metazoa > Chordata > Mammalia > Primates > Cercopithecidae > Colobus > Colobus angolensis. Next base: position 3,338,406 of record NW_012114577.1, read on the forward strand.
ATCTCCTGACCTCGTGATCCGCCCGTCTCGGCCTCCCAAAGTGCTGGGATTACAGGCTTGAGCCACCGCGCCCGGCCCAGTTTAAATTTTTAAAAGCGAAACTGTCAAAATATACAAAAATCCTGGGCTGGGCACAGTGGCTCATGCCTGTAATCCCAACACGCTGGGAGGCCAAGGTGGGAGAGGATTGCTTGAGCCCAGGAGTTCAAGACCAGCCGGAACAACATGACAAAACCTCATCTCTACAAAATACCAAAAACTCAGCCAGGCGTGGTAGCACACACCTGTGGCTCCTAGCTAGGGAGGAGGCTGAGGCAGATGGATCACTTGAGCTTGGGGAATGGAGGCTGCAGTAAGCTGTGATCACACCATTGCACTCCAGCCTAGGTGACAGAGAGAGACTTTCAAGAAAAAAACCTTAACCAGTAAGAAATAATGAAACGTGAACATACGAAGCAAAAAAAAAAAAAAACACAGGTTTTTTAAAAACACTATTCAAGGTCATCAGATCATTATAATAACATTAGTAGCATTAGCAAACTAACGCTAATTAGTAGCATTAGTAGCATTAGCAAACATTAGTAAGATATAACCTCTGGCTATCTATTTTTAAAAATCAGCTTTTAAGCCCTTACCAGATGGGTCTGGCCCTCCAATCTTATTAAAAATATATTTACACTTATTAAAAAACAAGAGTTTACATCTTCCATAGACCCTTACAATTCTACTCATATTTTTCAAAGTTATAAACTTCTTACCAAATAAAAAGAAAAAATAAAGCAAGAATACTAATTGTCATGGTGGTGCACACCTGTAGTCCTAGCTACTTGGGAGGCTGAGGCAGGAGGATTGCTTGAGCCCAGAAGTTCAAGGCTGCATTGAGCTATGATCACACCACTGCACTCCAGTCTGGGAGACACAGCAAGATCCTGTCTCTTTAAAAAAGGAAAGAAAAAAATTACAAGTTATTTCTC
>NW_012114577.1:3340094-3352671 GCF_000951035.1 Colobus angolensis palliatus
AAAAAAAAAAAAAAAAAAGAGATATGTTCTGGCAATATGCTTTTGCCAAGAAAAAGCCTGAGCAACATAGGAAGACGTGCCTATACAAAAAATAAAAAAATTACCTGGGCGCGGTGGCACACGACTATGGTCACAACAATTCAAGGGTCTGAGGTAAGAAGATCACCTGAGCTGAGGAGGTCGAAGGTGCAACAAGCCATGATCGTGCCACTGCACTCCAGCTTGGGTGGTTGAGAGACTCTGTCTCGAAAATTTAAAGAAGATTTCAGAGGCTGGGTGCAGTGGGTCGAGCCTGTAATCCCAGCACTATGGGAGGCCGAGGAGGGCAGATCACCTGAGGTCAGGAGTTCAAGACCAGCCTGACCAACACAGTGAAACCCAGTCTCTACTAAAAACACAAAATTAGCCAGGCATGGTGGCGCACGCCTGTAATCCCAGCTACTCGGGAGGCTGAGGCAGAAGAATTACTTGAATCTGGGAGGTAGAGGTCACGCCATTGCACTCCAACATAGGCAACAAGACTGAAACTCCATTTCAAAAAAAAAAAAAAAAAGATCGTAGAAATAAAATTTCAACTTTGTACATTAATCTATTAATCTAATATTCTTTTTTCACTAAACTGAATTTATAAGCTAAACAACTTACTTAAATACTAGTTAACCATGGGGAGTGTGTGCATGTGTATTTCACTATCATACAAAGTTAGATACTTGCAACAGTAATTTTGAAGAATGAAATCACTTGCAATAATACATGGTCCTTGCCACCTATGCCATCTCAATTTGTATTACAGTTCTACTGTTAAAACTGGAAAGAACCTTCTGATACATCACATAAAAGCAATTCGCTTTTTATAAGTTACTAGCCTATGACAAGATCAACAGTGATATTAAAAGCAATAATGTAAATGAGACCATTTTAATGCCTTATATTGTGCGTGTGTGTGTGTGTGTGTGTGTGTGTCTGTGTGTGTTTTGTTGGTTTTATTTTACATTTTTCTCTTGATGACCCTTTCCAGCATCTTTCAGGATTTTAATGGTGGCACTAAATGGCTTTTCTTGGCCATTCCTTCCAAACTACCTCACACTAAATGGAGATTCTATTAGTTGCTGAGGATATCTATTCCAACTATTCACTTAGGACCGTAAGAAACAATTTCAAGATGAGTGTAAAGAAACATATTTAAGTCAAAATTCTACCAAAATGCTATTTCCTGATTCTCCATATGCACCTACTCTTACTGGTAGGTCACAGTGGTATTCTTTTGAGTCACCAGTAATTAATGGTTAAGTCAGAGCCAAAATCCGATTTTAAGACCTGAGTATTATTCCCCTATCCCACTGCACAGCTATTTAAGTATATGTCCACACACAAAGTATCATTAGCAAAGGCAAGTAGGAAGGGCCATGCTACATACAGGGGTATGTAACAGGCCTTCAGGATACTCGGTCTTGCCTTCTTTCAATGGGCTCTCAGAACTAAACAGACTCAATTTCAAAGCATTCAATAGAACAGTTTATATTAGATCATCATCAGACCTGGAGTTTTAAAAACTTATACCAATCAAATAAGTTACTAGTTTACTTATCTACCTAGGGATCTCAATGTACATGCAAACATTTTCAGAATTTCATTATCAAACATGCCCTCCTACCTAAATGTCCACCTAGCCTCCGTTTTGCTGGGATTTTCTGATCCCCACTAAGATCACGAAAAACATTTCTATGGCATCCCCTCCTATAAGCATTCCCAGTGGGACAGAAAAGCCAATAAATCCCTTAAAATAGTCTAGCCATTTCCCCTGTCAATCTATTTTCCCTAAGAAAATGCTGAAGAGAGAATCCACTAGACTGTGATTACCCAAGGGAGATGATAAATTTCAGGTGATATGAGGAAGATTAACTGAGCACACACAAAAAATAGTGAACTGTTAATTTACTTATCTTAAAAACAGATAAGAAATAAACTTTACTAGTAAGTATTTCTTATGTTGATCTACAAGAGCAACACACCATGTGAACACACACATCCTCAGTGAAAAGTGGCAGCTGCGCAACACAGCAGGGTTGACAATGAAGTCTTCAACCGTCCTATCACTTTTGGCACACAGTATTTGGTATGCCTGTACATGGGAATTTAACAGATTACACTTTTCTTGTTTACATAAGTTTGTGGATTGTATTATAAACTAGAAAAGTGGTTCTCAAAGTATGCTCCCAGGACCAACAGCATCAGCAACATCTGAATATGTGTTTCTTTGAGACAGGGTCTCACTTACTCTGTCACCCAGGCTGGAGTACAGTCATGAGATCCTAACTCACTGCAGCCTTCACCTCCCAGGCCGAAGTGGTCCACCCACCTCAGCCTCCCAAAGTGCTGGGATTACAGCAAAGTGCATACAGCGCCCAGTCAACACCTGGGAATTTGTTAGAAATGCAAATTCCCAGGCACCACTCCAGACATTCCGAATTAGAAACTCTCCAGAGGGAAACAGCACTTTGTGTCTTAAGCCCTCCAGGACACTCTGATGCACTCCCCACCCCCCACAAGACTGAGAAACATTAAGTAGATATTTGTAATAGATATGCTCAGCAACCAACAGAATCTCCATTTGGTTTCCTGAACCAAGTAGTATGAGGTATTCTGGTAGGAATCAAAAACTGAAAGCCATTTTGGAAATTTCAGAAGTCATTAAAGACCTGAAAGACATCAGGATGGTGATAATGAAAACAATGTAATAATGTACGCACAAAATAAAATATGGCCATAAAAGCAGACCAATTTAAAATAATACATTATTTAAAAGTTGCTTTGAGAAGACTCTAACGAAGAAACCAGCAATTGAGATAAAATAATCGATGGAAACAACTAAAGAATTAGTAAATAAAAAGCTAATCTTCTATGCAGAAAAAAGTTAACAGCAGACCTGAGATGGCTTTCCTTAGAAAGGGCTGCTTGCAAAGCTGGCCCTTGGCTGAGAATTCAGAGGCACCTGGATTTAGGGAAGGTTCCTGCCATCAACTGATAAGAGTGGCTGGTTGTCTAAAACAATATGGCTGATGCTTTCATTATCAGAGTCTAGAATTTGGTATGTGCCAGACATGCAGTATCTATGTGATCAGCTCCCAATAAAAACCCTGAATGTTGAGTTTTAAGGAGCTTCCCCAGTTGCAACATTTCATGTTGTCACAATTCTTGGTTAGGGGATTACGTGTGTCTTGTGTTAACTCTACCAGGAAAAATTTGCACCTGGTTTCCTCCAGACTCCACCCAATGTATCTTCCTTTTGCTGATCACGCTTCCTATCCTCTTGTAATAAATCACAGCTGTAAACATGACTAATACAATACACTGAGTCCTGTGAGCTCACTTTGTGAATTACCAAATCTAACAGTGGTGCTGGAAATATCCAATACATTCTCTTAATTCTATTATGAGCTCTTTGACAGTCATATAACGATAAAAACACTGACAGTAACTTCAACTCTAAAATGTATTACTCTTACTCCACCCATTAATAAAATAAAACATTTTAATATTATTTTATTTCCATTGTCTTATTATGTTTAACATATCCAGTAACCTTATTTGAATCATATGCTTAGTTCTTGTACAGTAAAGAACAGGACACCTTCACTGACAATCCAAGGGAAATTAGTCTGTTGTTAACAAACAAGGTGGAATACATACCGGGCAGGCTCTAACAAGAGATGATCACTAAAATCAGGCTATTTGACAAAATTGACTTCAAGAATATTGGGGAAGCATCGCAAAGAAATAGTCATGATCTCCCACAACTCAGGGTCCTGAGCAGCTCACTGGGTTCCTGCCTCTCTGCTCCTCGCCACACAAACGGCTCCTGCCAGAACCCGAGATGGCACCTTCAGGTGGGCAGATGGCCACACACCAGTGCCCACGTGGAGAACAGTCAGGGGCCCCTCCTTGCTCGGTGCCTAACAGCAGGGGCGCAGGGTGGGACTGCCACTGGCCACGCGCAGAGCTCGCTTGGTTATGGCAAGGGAGGCAAGGGAGACCCTGTGACCTAGGGAGTTGCCAGGCTGACAAGGCTGTGGGGATAAAGGTGCAAGCAAAGAAACCATGGTTTTGAACAGAGAGACCTTGTGTTGACCCAAGCACATTTTTTGAAAAAAATTCTTAATATTGGGTGAGCGCTAATCCTCAATTCAAAAATTAAATCATATATCTAAAAATGAAAAAAAAAAAGTCCTGAGTAACTTCTGATTATTATTTTACATATTAAAAGATAACAGAAAAAACAAAGTGGTTTCAAATGTGAGTCCCTTTACAGCTTACAAGCTTGCCATCAAGGTGGCTTCTCACCAGGACAACTCTATACAGCATGCTTTAAAGTGAGCAGGTGGGTTGGGTGCAATGGCTCAGCCTATAATCTCAGCACTTTGGGAGGCCAAGGCGGGTGGATCACTTGAGCCCAGTTCAAGACCAGCCTGGGCAACATAGGGAGACTCTGCCTCTGTTAAAAATAAAAATAAAGGCCGGGTATGGTGGCTCATACCTGTAATCCCAGCACTTTGGGAGGCTGAGGCGGGTGGCTCACCTGAGGTCAGGAGTTCAAGACCAGCCTGGCCAAGATGGTGAAACCCTGTCTCTACTAAAAATACAAAAATTAGCTGGGCGTGGTGGTGCACGCTTGTAGTCCCAGCTACATGGGAGGCTGAGGCACAAGAATCACTTGAACCCAAGAGGCAGAGGTTGCACTGAGCCGAGATCATGCCACTGCACTCCAGCCTGGGCAATAGAGCAAAGATTCCGTCTCAAAAAACAGCTGAGCATGGTGGCCCATGACTGTGGCCCCAGCTACTCGTGGTGAAGGCTGAGGTGGAAGGATCATTTGAGCCCAGGTGATTAAGGCTGCAGTGAGTTGTTATCATGCCTCTGCACTCCAGCCTGAGTGACAGACCACAGCCTGCCTCCAAAAACAACAACAAAGGGAGGAGAGTTACTTATTTAACAGTGGTAAGAGATACTCTCATGCAATTCTTACAGAGGTTGGTGAATATATTTTTAAAAACCTATTTTTTATACCATTCAAAAGACCAATTAAGAAATGCTGAAAAAATCAGAAATACAAAAATTAAAAGAAATTATCACATTACTTATATTAGATATCAACATTATCAATAAGGGAATACTTTTCAGATACAAAATGATCTCTAAAGCTTTCCTATTTTGGGTAAAATACTAGCCTAGGAATATACACCATGAATAAACACCATGATTCAGAAGGGGAATCTGCTATGAAATAAAAACAACGAAATACTAGAATATAGTGGTATATTTGAAGGAATTGAAAATCATCAAAAACACAATTACTCCTAAAGCATATAATCTAACAATGTCTTCAGGGAGTCCTGGTTAACCTAGTATCACTTGCTCGTCCCTTAGCCCTGTGATACTGTATGAAAACTGTTTACAGTTATGTTTAATTATATCCTCAGGATTCAAAGTTTTTACATGGTCTCGGAAACCCAAGATCTACTTGAGAAATGCATTGATTTTAGTCCCAGCGCTGTCTCTAACTCACAAAAAGTAGTATTTTCTGCTCAAGGCTACTTCACAGGATATAATCAAGCAATCTTCTTTTTGGTAGGCTTTGGGATAACAGTCAATGCAAATTTAGTGAATATGAAAATTAGTTGCATGAGTATGTCAAAATTTTGGAAGTACAAGTAGGTAAACCAAGGTGCCATGGACAAAGGGTGAAAACTATTATAAATATGGAAATTTTAACCCAGAAATCATAACATTGTTTCTGTGGATTTCTGAAGACCCTACAATAATTCTCAGAGATGATATATCATACACAATAAAGCCTGTGCTTTCAACAAACCCAAAAAAGTTTAAGAACTCCTACTGTACCCTGATTTTTCATAACAGTTACCTAATTAAAGTGGGAGAAAGGGAAAACATGAATACTTAAAGATAACCTGATCAAATTTAACCAGACAGGGAAGTATTTACTACATTAGATACCATTTAATTTTATAACAAAATTAAGTTTTATCTTTTAAAACACATTCATTTTTATCACAAAAACAATTATGTAGATGAACAAAAAAGTGTCACTACCACTGGTATAAAAGAGCAAAGAGAGGTGGAGCTTTAAGTGATTTTAAGGACATAATTCACTAGAGCCAGGAAAAACAGTTTAAATCCAGACGTCATACCATAACTGCCTTATCAGGTAGTAACAACCTAACACCCTTTAAAAGACCTATAACCAACATAAATTTACCTACCAATTCAGAAGCTAATGTTTAAAATGTTGAAAAAAAACATTATTACAAACTATGTTCTAAGAAACACACAGGTGGCCAGGCACGGTGGCTCACGCCTGTAATCCCAGCACTTTGGGAGGCCGAGGCGGGCGGATCACGAGATCAGGAGATCAAGACCACCCTGGCTAACAGGGTTGAAACCCCGTCTCTACTAAAAAAAAAAAAAAATACTAAAAATTAGCCAGGCCTGGTGGTGGGCGCCTGTAGTCCCAGCTGCTCGGGAGGCTGAGGCAGGAGAATGGCGTGAACCTAGGAGACGGAGCTTGCATTCCAGCCTGGGCTACATCTCAAAAAAAAAAAAAAAAGAAACACACAGGTAAAGATTTGGAAGTATATACTAAAATGTTAATAGTAGTTACCTCTGTAACGTCTGAATTATGAGTGATCATTTTCCTACCTGATTTTCTGGATTTTCCATACTTTCTACCACGAGTTTTTTAATAACTAGAAAATGTTAAAATCAAATAAAATGCTTTATGTTCATTATTAAATTATAAAATTATTAATATTAAGTATTATTATTCAACATTTACTTAAGATGGTCAATTTTTTTTTTTTTTTTTTTGAGACAGAGTCTTGCTCTGTCCCCCAGGCTGGAGTGCAGTGGCACAATCTCGGTTCACTGCAAGCTCCGCCTCCCGGGATCAGGCCATTCTCCTGCCTCAGCCTCCTGAGTAGCTGGGACTACAGACGTCCGCCACCGCGCCCGGCTAATTTTTTTTGTATTTTTAGTAGAGACGAGGTTTCACCATGGTCTCGATCTCCTGACCTTGTGATCCAACCACCTCGGTCTCCCAAAGTGCTGGGATTACAGGCGTGAGCCATCGCACCCAGCCAAGACAGTCAATTTTAAGATTTCTTGCTGACACTTTTAAGAAACAATTAACTCAGACCCTAAAGAAAATGAAATCGATCCTTTATTTATTTATTTATTTATTGAGACTGTCTCGCTCTCCAAGACAGTCTTGCTCCAGCTGGAGAGCAATGGTGCAACTGCGGCTCACTGCAACCTCCGCCTCCCAGTTCAAATGATTCTCAAGTCTCCGCCTCCGGAGTAGCTGGGTTTACAGGCATGCGCCACCACACCCAGCTAATTTTTTTTTATTTTAGTAGAGATGGGGTTTCACTATGTTGGCCACACTGGTCTCAAACTCCTGGCCTCAAGTGATCCGACTGCCTCGGCCTCCCAAAGTGTTAGGATGACAGGTCTGAGCCACCATGCCCGGCCTCATTCTACATTTGAAACAAATCACCATTAATTCTTCAAGGCCAGGCCGGCATAGTGGCTCACATCTGTCATCCCAGCACTTTGGGAGGCTGAGACAGATGGATCACTGAAGGTCGGGAGTTCAAGACCAGCCTGGCCAACATGTGAAACCCCGTCTCTACTAAAAAGACAAAAATGAGTCGGGTGTGGTGGCAGGCACCTGTAATCTCAGCTATTCGGGAGGCTGAGGAAGAAGAATCACTTGAACCTGGGAGGCAGATGCTGCAGTGAGCCGAGATCATGCCACTGCACTCCAGCCTCGGCGACAGAGCGAGACTCCATCTCTGGGGGAAAAAAAAAATCCTTCAAGGCCTAGATTATCTGCTCTCCAAGTATCCTATAAAACTGATGATGCAATGTGATGAATTGATCAGAGAAATTTAATTACATATACTTCACTGGCTTTTGTCTGTTACGTTTCTATTATAAGTGATCTTTAAAACCATAATGTGATTATGGCCTATTATTTCAAATAAAAAATTGCTGGGCACAGTGGCTCACGGCTATAATCCCAGCTACTTGGAAAGGTAACATGAGAGGATCCCTTTGGCCCACCCATGAGTTCCAGAACAGCCTATGCAACATAACAAGACACCATCTCTAAAATTAAAATTTAGGATTCTTCCCAACTCATTCTACAAAGCCAGCATTATTCTGATACATAATGACATTATGAGAAAATAAACTACAGTCTGGACATGGTGGCTCATCCTTGTAATCCCAACACTTTGGGAGGCTGGGATGAGAGGACTGCTTGCGGCCATGAGTTTAAGACGAGCCAGGGCAACATAGCAAAACCACATCTCTACAGACAATATCCCTCATGAGCACAAATGCAAACAATTCTTTTTTTTTTTTGAGATAGGGTCTTCTTCTATCAACCAGGCTGGAGTTCAGTGGTGCAGTCTTGGCTCACTGCAACCTCCAACTCCTGAAGTCAAGTGATCCTCCCACCTCAGCCTCCCAAGCCTCCCAGGTAGCTGGGACCTACAGGTGCAGACCACCAAACCCAGTTGATTTTTTTTTTATTTTATTTTCTGTAGAGACAGGGTTTTGTCATGTTGCCCAGGCTAGTCTTACACTCCTGGACTTAAGCCAACCCAAAGTGCTGGGATTAGAGGTGTGAGCCACCATGCCCAGCCCAAAAATTCTAAATAAAATTCTAGCACACAGAATCCAACAGTATGTTCTAAAAGGTAATATATTATGACCAAGTACAGTTTACTGTAGAAATTGAGGATTGCTCTAAAATTCAGAAGTCAATCAATGTAATTAACCTATCAACAAACTTAAAAAAGATCACCTCAATATACACAGAAAATACATTTTTTTAATACAAAATCCATAATCCACTCCTGATGTAACCTCTCAGCAAACTAGGAACAGAATGAAACTTCCTCAATCGGACAAAAGGCATCCATGAAAAATCTGCAACTAACATTATACTTAATGGTGAAAGACTGAATGCTTTTCCCTACAATCAAGAACAAGACAGGGATATCCACCTTACCAGTTCTATTCTGCATTGTTTTGGAGTCCGTAGCCAATGCAATCAAGAAAGAAAAGATATTTGAATTGGACATGAAGAATAATAGCTGCCTTTACTGACAACATGATCCGCTACCAAGGAAATCCAAAGGAATCTACAAAAATGCTACTGTAACCAATAGGTGGTTTTAGCAAGATCACAGGATACACAATATAGAGAAGTCAATAGGATTCCTATACATTAGCAACAATCAGAAATTGAATTTTTAAAACAATACCATTAACAACAATAAAAAATTACTAAATATTTAGAGATCAATCTTGCAGAGAGTTCTCATTCTGAGAGTTCTAACTAGTAAATCAGGATTCCTTATAAAAGTGTTTTTCAAACTGAGTCACAAACTATTAATTACTAGGTAGGGAAAGAACAAGAGAAAAAAATGATATGAGAGAAAAAATGACTCAGTTAACCACTCATTCACACATTTGTTTCTGGCTTTTGGGTTTTTTGTGGGGTTTTGTTGTTGGTTTTTTTTTTTTTGAGATAGGGTCTCCCTCTTATTTAAGCTGAGCTCTGTGGCTCACCGCAGCCTTGACTTCCTGGGCTCAAGCAATTAGCCTGTTTCAGCCTCCCAAGTAGCTGGAACTACAGGCATGTACCACAATGCCCAGCTAATTTTTGAAATTTTTTAAAGGCAGGATCTCACCATGTTACCCAGGCTGGTCTCAAACTCCTGGACTCAAGTGATCCTCCCACCTTGGCCTTCCAAAGTGCTGGGATTACAGGCATGAGATATCGCACCCAGCCTCATTCATACATTTAAACTAAAGCCTACAATGTATCAGGTGCTGGTTAAGAAATAGAGACTTGATTTAAGACTCTGTTTTCATGGAGTATAGTGGAGGAATCAGTTAAACAGTTACTATATGAAGATAACTACTACGGTCAGGTTCTGCACAAAAGGAGCACAAAGAAGGATGTAAATCTATCTTAGGATCTCAGAGAAGGATACCTGAAGGATGACTTGTAGTCTAGGAAAAGAATTCCAATTGGCTGAAATGAGAAACAATATAGATTCTGGAAAAGAACTATAGTGCATGAGGAAAGTTGACAATATAGAAAGCCACAATTATTAATGACCATAGCCAGAGGAAAAGCATGGCCTGATAGCAACAGAAGAAGCACTACAAAGTTTTATGAGCAACAGCTACATTATCTGACGTCTTAGATCACTGTGGCTGCAATGTAAAAAACGGATTCCAATATACAAATACAAGACTGAATCAGACAGATCAGTTAGGAATCGGGTACCTTCTAATCTAGAACGAGATACCATGGCTTGCACTAATGCTGGGATGGAGACAGAAGAACTGGGTAAAGACATTCTCACATTCGGTGACTAACTGAATAAAGGGATTAAAAAATTTACCTTTTGGCCAGGCACTGTGGCTCACACCTGTAATCCCAGCACTTTGGGAGGCTGAGGTGGGTGAATCATTTGAGGTCAGGAGTTAGAGATCAGCCTGGCAATACGGTGAAACCTTGTCTCTACTAAAAATATAAAATTAGCCGGGCGTGGCGGCAGGTGCCTGTAGTCCCAGCTACTCGGGAGGCTGAGGCAGGAGAATTGCTTAAACCCAAGAGGTGGAGGCTGCAGAGAGCCGAGATTGTGCCACTGCACTCCAGCCTGGACGACAGAGTGAGACTCCGTTTCAGAAGAAACAATTTTTTTTTTTCTCCTCACTGCTGAATTCTATTTCATAAGAGCAGATCTGATCCCGGACTAGCAAACAAAGAAAAGAGAACTAGAGAGACACCCAAACTGCAGGGGAGGTTGTAGTAACAAAGAAGAAGACAAAAGGAAATTTCAGGTGAGACTACAGGGCAAGAACAGTCTCACTGTGTGTACCGTCTGAATGTATCAGAAACTACTAGTGTTCATGATGGTATATGACAAAGAATCTACTTATTTTTATTTTTCTACTTGCCCTAAAGTAATAAACATGCATCACATCAAGCAAATTAATGCCTAATTATCAGCAAACTAGTAAACTATTTCTGTTGACACCTTTATTCTCTACCCAGTAATTCAACTGGCAGCTACTATTTTCACTAAGTACTGTTAAAAGAACTTGACAAAATGAGATACTCTTACTTGAATTCCTGGTCCTAAAGAATTGAGTCCTTTCTTCAGGATACAAATTAATACATGAATTCATTTGCTTTATAAAACTATAAAAATACAGAAGTATACAAAAAGCAAATGTCTCCTTTTATCTTCTCTGTTCCCACATCCCTCGTGGACATAACTACTGTCACCTTACTTAGGGTATTCTTCCAGTCTTACCCTGCATTTACAGGGACCTATGTACAAAACAATGTATTTTTTCCAAATAAATTTTAAATTGGCTTTTAGTTGTACAGTCTATGAGCATATTATCCTTGTAAAACTAATAAAACATTAATGTTGCCGGGCACAGTGGCACATGCCTGTAATCCCAGCACTTTGGGAGGCCAAGGCGGGTGGATCACTTGAGGTCAGGAAATCAAGACCAGCCTGGCCAACATGGCTAAACCCCTTCTCTACTAAAGAAATACAAAAATTAGCCAGGCATGGTAGTGGGCACCTGTAGTACCAGCTACTCAGGAGGCTGAGGCAGGAGAATTGCTTGAACTCAGGAGACGGAGATTGCAGTAAGCTGAGACTGCACTCCAGCCTGAAAAACAGAGTGAGACTCTATCTCAAAAAAAAAAGAAAAAAAGTAAGTCCTAAATTACTACACCCAATCCCAAACCCTTCCCATTAATAATCACTATTCTCATTTTGGCATATGTTCTTCTATGTTTTTTCCAGACCTTCACTTACATACATGTACATGTATCCATATTTAATAACATTTCTGTGAATCTATTTTTACATAATTGGTACTACATTTAATACACTGTCTTTCAACTTTTCTTTCACTTAAAAAATGTTTTAGAGATCTTTCTACATCAGTAAACACAAGCTGTCGAATTATTTCTGTGCTATAACCACTGTAGGAATTTACCATGGTTATTTACCTTGTCCTCTATTGGTGATATTAAGTGGTTTTCTGTTTTTCACTATTAAAAAGAGGGCAACCACAAACATATTCATGCCAGCTTCCTTGTGCACCTGTACACGGGCTGCTTCTGGGTAGGTATTAAAATAGAGCATGAAGAACATGAACATTTTTTAAGACATAACCCAAATTCTCCCAATTTGGGAGAATTTCTAAAGTGTAATTTCTAAAGTGTAATTCTAGTGCCTTAAAGGCCAATACATAATGAAAAAAGAAGACTCTTATTTACAGTTAAGTGTTCTATTTTCAACCAAAACTTTTCTAATCCTAGAGGAGTTTAACAATCCAGCATCTTGGGGAGGAGGGGAGGGGGGAGGGATTGCATTGGGGAGTTATACCTGATATTAATGATGAATTGATGGGTGCTGACGAGTTGATGGGTGCAGCACACCAACATGGC
>NW_012114577.1:3353550-3355010 GCF_000951035.1 Colobus angolensis palliatus
AAAAAAAAAAAAAAAAAAAAATACACAAAGCGAACAAATCAAAATATAAATGACAAACTCTACAAAAAGTTATTTATAATTCATATCACTAAAGAGCTTATCTCTCATATATAAAGAACATCTAAAATCAATAATTTTTTTTAAAGATCAACCATTCAGGCCAGGCAAAGTGGCTCACTCCTGTAGTCCCAACACTCTGGGAGGCTGAGGTGGGTGATGTGCTTGAGCCCAGGAGTTCAAGAACAGCCTGGGCAACATACAAAAAAATTTAAAAATTAACCGGCATGGTAGCCTGTGCCTGTAGTCTCAGGTACTCAGGAGGTTGAGGTGGGAGGATCACTTGAGCCTGGGAGGTTCAAGGCTGCAGTAAGCCATTATTGCACCACTGCACTCCAGCCTGGGGGACAGGAAGGAAATAAATGACCAAAAAAAAAAAAAAAAACAGCCAACCATTCAGCAGAAAAATGGGCATATGACATAAAAGGATATTTCATATAAAAAGAATTACAATGGACTCTTAAACACTTGAAAAGATGCTCATACTCATTCACAAACTTGATGTAAAATCTACTAAATAAAAACAATTCAAAACACCATTTTCCGCATGCACCCGTAGTCCCAACTGCTCAGGAGGCTGAGGCAGAAGAACTGCTTGAACCTGGGAGATAGAGGTTGCAGTGTGCCCCTATCATGCCACTAACTCCCTCCAGCCTGGACAATACAGTGAGACTCTATCTCCAAAAAATAAAAAAATAAAAAAACCCACACCATTTTTCACTACCAGATTGGCAAAAACTCAGAAATTCAGAAGTCTAGTGACGTACATGGCAGATAAGGTATGGGAAAATATTAGCCCTCATATTGCTGGGGAGAATGTAAATTTGTATAACCTGAATGGGAAACTATTATAAAAATAAAAAATGCAGGCCAGGCAGATCACAGGTAAGGAGTTCAAGACCAACTTAGCCAAGATGGTCACACGTGTTTCCACTAAAAATACAAAAATTAGCAGGGCATGGTGGTGCACACCTGTAATCCCAGCTACTCGGGAGGCTGAGGCAGGAGAGTTGCTTGAACCAGGGAGGCAGAGGTTGCAGCAAGCCAAGATGACACAACCTGGAAAGCACGTATGCTTTAATCAGTAACCCTACTCTTGGGAATTAATCCTACAGATACTCTTACAGATGTATGAAATAATATATGTACAAAGTTATCTCATGTCAGACCTGCTTGCAAAAGCAAAAGGTCAAAAACAACCTCAATGTCCAAAAATAGGGGTGTGGCTAAATAAATTATGTTACATCATAAATCTTATACATCTGTCCTATACAGAACTGCAAAAACAAGTGAGGAAACTGGTTGTTTGCAGCTGGAGATGGGCATGAAAGACCAGAGACGAGGAGACAACTTTTTAAGGATTATAGAACTTTTTTTTTTTTTTTTAGACGGAGTCTGGCTCT
>NW_012114577.1:3355970-3366067 GCF_000951035.1 Colobus angolensis palliatus
AGATCGTGCCACTGCACTCCAGCCTGGGCAACAGAGCCAGACTCCATCTCAAAAAAATAATAATAATAAATAAATAAAATAAAAATGTAATTAAAAATGAATTTAAAATTCCTTGATTTTTACACTTACAATGGCTTAATTTTTTTGGTGTGCAAGTTATACCTCAATAAAAGTTGTTAATAAGAACACACAAGGCTAGGCATGGTGGCTCACACCTGTTAATTCTAGCACTTTGGGAGGCTGAGGTGGGCAGATCACTTGAGACCAGGAGTTTGAGACTAGCCTGGCCAATGTGGCGAAACCCTGTCTCTATTAAAAAATACAAAAAACACTAAAAAATAGCCTGGGTGACATAGCGAGACTGTCTCAAAAAAGCAAAAACAAACAAAAACACACCCACAAATGAGGGGATCTCTATGTACTAGTAACACAAACATCTCCCAGATGTGTTAAGTGACAAAATGTAGAAGTGCAGAACAGTATGTATAATTTAAAAGTTGAAAGTAAAGGGTAGGGGAGATAGGGGAGTAAGACAGCAAACTTGTGTTTGCTTTTCTGTGTGTGGAAACAATACACAGAAAACGACTGTAGAGAAAGAAGGTAAATTCAACAAATGGAGGTAAAAGGCAGGATGAAAGGGTTTTTACTATATTCTTTTATATGCATTTTTTAAAACTTTTCAGCCATATGCTTGAATATTGAAAAATTAAACTAGAATAGATATTTGGACTTTAATAATACAGATATACCTTATAACGTAAGTTGTCTGCTTCTTCATTTTGTTACATATTACATTTCATATGATTTTGCAATCATCCCGATTGTCCCCAAGAGTCTGCCTTTGTGAATAACTGTACCTACAGAAACTTTGCATCCTCAATATTCTGGGAACAGTTTCAGTTTTCAATATTCAATTCCAATGTTACTGATTTATAAATTAATAAAGGTTCTTAGAAACTCCAAGTTTTGAATGGGTGCAGTGGCTCACGCCTGTAATCCCAGCACTTTGGGAGGCCAAGGCAGGTGGATCATTTGAGGTCAGGCGTCCAAGACCAGCCTGACCAACATGGTGAAACCCCATCTCTACTAAAAATACAAAACAAGTAGCCAGTTGTGGTGGCTCATGCCTGTAATCCCAGCTACTTGGGAGGCTGAGGCAGGAGGAATGCTTGAACCTGGGAGGAGGAGGTTGCAGTGAGTCGAGATCATGCCACTGCACTCCAGCCTGGGGGACAGGGTAAGATTGCGTCTCAAAAAAAAAAAAAAAAAAATTCAAATTTTCCATCTACAGTGATATCTGGAAAATGCACCCCAAAAAAATCTTTTTTTCAATCACATGACCGAATTAAAGGTTGGGTAAAGTAAAACTCATCCAAAATATGCATAAAACTTCAAATTTAACTTTTTTGATTACTAACAAGATAAAGTTATAGATCTACCTTTATGTAACAGTAACAGAATAGGAACAACATGGACCCCAAAGTCTCTGCTGAGTAGAAAACTAGAAATGACTAGAAATAATACTGACAGAAGAGAAAAGCTAAAGTAGAACTACATAGTCAAGAAAAAAGCTCCAAGGGAAAGTTGTGGATTCAAATGAATACATAGATAGCTCTACTAAGACTCCACAATACATTCCTCATTCCTGTACAGCTATACTACCTACAGGGCAGCAAATCTAAGATCCACAAAAACCAGAGCTCCTCTTTTATTAACTGCTCCCCTTGTGCCAAGCATTATGCTTTAGTAATCTCATGTAATCTCAGCAACACTATGATATAGGTGTTGCTATCCTCAGTACCAACGCACAGCAACTAAACATCAACATCACACGAACGTCAAAGTTAATGCCAAAAAAATATGCTACGAGAGGATTCCACTTTTCCTCTCTTATTTTTTACTATATTTTAAATACCAACCACTAACACAAACTTCTACAACTAAAAAAATTTTATATAATGAAGTAGTACATGCTCATTTTAAAAACAAAACATTGTAATTTCACAAAGTAGACTTTAAACATTTTCTATACTGTCACCCACTAGAAATGAACACTATTAACTTGTTACAGGTCTTTCCAGAACTTTTCTTAAAAGCAGTAACAGCTGACGTGCCAAGTCAGTACAATTATCTACTTATACCATATATACGTAAATGTGAGGTAAAATGTCTACCTATAGATAGCATAAACTGTAAGCAAAAGCAAACTGTTGCCCAAACCTAGGTTAAGTCAAGTTTGGGTTTAACTATATAGAATATTCTAAAAAGCACAGAAACCAAAAGAAAAGAATGAAAGAGAAGGTGGAATGATGAAAGCAGGAAAAGGCCAAATACGGTCTAGCAACCCAATTCAACAGTACAGCCAGTCTGTCACTACCTACCTACTTAAGAGCTGATTCTAACATCTATTTCCATGGTAACTAGGCATTAAGCAAAAAATACATATATACCAGACTTTTAAGAAAAGATTCCTTTCTCCTTCACCAGAAAAATGCCTGGTTTGGCAAATTTGAGCAATGTAATCTGGAAGTCTGACTTTATGTCAGAAATTTCACTATATTAGCCTGTAAAACATCTTAAAATAGTTATTAACTAATTGGAGGGGTGGATTACAAGGAGTAAAACTGATCATCTGCAGACATCATAATCTTAGTTTCTAAAATTGGAGTTCCAGTTGCCTTCTAATGACATACAATATGCTCAAAACCCAGTAAAATATTTAAAATTCTAAAATGCAATATAGAAACAAGAATTACTTACTGACATCTAGTACCATCTGGCCACCTGGAAAATTTACACTGGACTTTCAAATCTGAACCTTTAAAAATTAATGTAAGCATAAATTAAATTTTAAGTAAAAACATACAGTAAAATAATACCTCTTTAGTTACTGATAGGATATGGGCAGAATAATGATATGCAAACCAGTAGCATCTTTTCTTTTTCCTTTTTTTTTTGAGACAGACTCTCACTGTTGCCCAGGCTGGAGTGCAGAGGTGTGATCTCGGCTCACTGTAACCTCCACCTCCCCGGTTGAAGCCTCCTGAGTAGCTGGGATTGCCAGCGCTTGCTACCACACCCGGCTGATTTTTGTATTTTTAGTAGAGATGGGGTTTTACCATGTTGGCCAGGCTGGTCTTGAACTCCTGACCTCAAGTTATCTGCCCGCCTCAGCCTCCTAAATTGCTGGGGTTACAGGTGCAAGCCACCGTGCCCGGCTGTATCTTTTTAAAACTATGCTCAACATTTTGAAACCATGTAAATATTTCACATCAAAAAAATTGAAAAGGAAAAAACAGCACTCCTTAGAAAACAAAACTGAAGTAAATGTTCTATTTTCAACTGCTGACATAAATACACAGAGAGAATTATTATTTCAAGTACCTTAAATATTAATATTTATTTAAAATATTATTTTTTATTAAAATTTATAAGTTTTTCATTTAAAAAGTATTCTGAGCTTACATCCCTACTGGAATACAGCCTAAGGACATAGACAGACAAAGGAGTCTCAAACTACATTACGGTATTGTTATCTCAAAGCTAATATGTATTATATGTATAATATGTTAATGTTGTTAGGAACCAACATTTTTAGCATAAGATAAAAAATGATATAGGCCAGGCATGGTGGCTCACGTCTCTAATCCCATCACTTTGGGAGGCTTGAGGTCCAGAGTTCGAAACCAGCCTGGCCAACATGGTGAAACCCAGTCTCTAATAATAAATACAAAAATTAGCCAGGCATAGTGGCTCGTACCTGTAATCCCAGCTACTTGGGAGGCTAAGGCAGGAGAATTGCTTGAACCTGGGAGGCAGAGGTTGTAGTGAGCTGAGATCATGCCACTGAACTCTAGCCTGGGCGACAGCGAGATCCCATCTCAATTAAAAAAAAAAAAAAAAAGGCCAGGCGCGGTGGCTCACGCCTGTAATCCCAGCACTTTGGGAGGCCAAGGCAGGCGGATCAGGAGGTCAGGAGTTCGGGACCAACATAGTGAATCCCCAACTCTACTAAAAATACAAAAATTAGTAGGCGTGGCAGAGGGTGCCTGTAATCCCAGCTACTTGGGAGGCTGAGGCAGGGGAATCGCTTGAACCTGGGAGGCGGGGGTTATGGTGAGCCAAGATCATGCCACTGCACTCCAGCCTGGGCAACACAGTGAGACTCCATCTCAAAAAAAAAAAAAAACAGGACACAACTATCAAAGAAGTTACATGGCTGTGCTCATCAAGAAAGCATCACAGGCCAAGAAGGAAGTCCCTGTTCTCCCAACATCCAAAGGCTCTGAACACTGAAACAGCAGCGATGAACGGTATCCGTATCCACAGCCACACAAAAAAAGAGATCTTCACGTCACCTACCTAAGGACAGCCCAAGACACTGCTGCTGCTCTGGAGACAGCCCAAATATCCTTGGAAGAGTGGCCCAGTCCAGGGGAAACAAGCTTGACCACTATGCTATCAAGTTACCCCTGACCACTGAGTCAGCCATGAAAAGAACAGAGAGTCAACAACATTCTTGTGTTCACTGTGGATGTCAAGGCCAACAAACACCAGATCAAACAGGCTAAGAGAAAGCTCTGTGGCACTGACATAGCCAAGATCAACACCCTGATCAGGCCTGATAGAAAGAAGATCCATGTTCTACTGGTTCCTGATTATGATGATGTTGCCAACAAAATTGGGATCATCTAAAGTGAACCCAGCTGGCTAACACTAAATAGACATATTTTTCACCAAAAAGTAAGTAAATAAATCACAAAATAAACAAAACCTCTGTAATTTTTCATGAAAACTGGAAATATCAGTATGAATTGAAAATTTATTCTTCCCTTTTTTTTGAGAGGGGGTCTCACTCTATCACCCAGGCTAGGGTGCAGTGGCGCAATCTCAACTCAGATGACCTGCCCAAGTAGTTGGGACTACAGGCACACACCACCATGCCTGGCTAACTTTTTTGAGTTTTTTGTAGAGACAGGGTTTTGCCATGTTGGCCAGGCTAGTCTTGAACTCCTGGGCTCAAGTGATCCGCCCACCTTAGCCTCCCAGAGTGCTGAGATTACAGGAGTGAGCCACCACACCCAGCCATAATTTACTCTTCTTTTTTTTTGAGATGGAGTCTCGCTCTGTCGCCCAGGCTGGAGTGCAGTGGCCAAATCTCAGCTCACTGCAAGCTCTGCCTCCCAGGTTTAGGCCATTCTCCTGCCTCAGCCTCCTGAGTAGCTGGGACTACAGGCACCTGCCACCTCACCCGGCTAGCTTTTTGTATTTTTTAGTAGAGACGGAGTTTCACCATGTTAGCCAGGATGGTCTCGATCTCCTGACCTCATGATCTGCCCGTCTCGGCCTCCCAAAGTGCTGGGATTACAGGCTTGAGCCACCACACCCAGCCCATAATTTACTCTTTCTAATACAAAAAAGAAGGGAGGGCAGGAGAGGGGAGGAGAGGGGAGGGGAGGAAGTGAGAAAGTATTTCCTGTATCCAAATACTAAAAAACCCTAGAAGTCATGACCAACCCAGCAGCAATGAGCACCTGTAACACCCTTATTGTGATCTCTAAAAACCATTTTCCACTTGAGAAAACCAGGGCTCCTTGTTCTTTTCTTTTTTTATATATATTTGATGTCATTAATGTCTCAGCAACCAGGGTTCCTTAAAGAAATAGCTGATTCCAGATGTGGAGCAGGAAATGTACAAGGTGAACCTGATACTCCTTGTGCCAGAAAGAGAGTAAGTTATTGAAAACTGATGGGACAATATTCAAAAGAATACAAAAGAACCCATCTGAAGGGGTTCCAATTAGCCAAAGATGAGACAAATGAAACATGAAAAACAGCAACTACAATGGATTAAAATACATCACATACATAAAAATCCATAACACTAAAAACAATAAAAGAAAGAAAAAAATGTACTGGTCATTTTAGTGGGTTCCTAGGACACCAACTCATTATAAAAACTGGCAAAATGAGGTGGGAGAGGAATTAAATTTTTATGGCCTGCACTTCTAGATTTTAAAGACATTAAATACATGGAATAAAAGTTTTCTTTACAGAAGAATTTCAACTAATAAATGTAGGAGTGATGTAATTCAAAAATCACCATTTTGCAATCCTTATGTAATGGATCTAGTCAACAATCCTCAGATGTTGCTAAAACCTTTGTGTGAAAGTTGGTAAGAACTTAATAAAGGATAGATCAAGCCAACATAATCTAAAACCACTGACCAATCCTAGCAATACTGAAAGTGAACCAACCTCATGATGGTAAGTAAAAGAATACAGCACCTCTTATAAAGAATGCTCACCAAAAAAAATACCTTCCAGAACGAATGATCAGTTTACAGGAAATTACAGGAGTTAAACCAAACCACAAAGATGTAATCAGCCAAACAGAATGTGGGAAATTCTACAGGTTAACAGTTTCTTCATCAAATAAAGGGCATGAAAAGGGAGGAGATTTAAGAGACCATTTACAACTGTATCTTCCAACTGCAGTGTGAAGACCTTATTTGGGTCCTAATGTAAACAAACAAACTGCAAAAGACATTTTAGAGACAGGCTAATCTGAACATGTTCTTGCTACCTAATGCCATTAAGGAATTATTGCTAATGTTATTAATTGTGACAATGGTAAGATAGTTGTACTGTGAAAGGAAAGTCCAAGTGTGTCAGAGCCACATGCTGAAATACATATGGGTGAAATGATACCTGGGATTTGCTTTAAAATGCCACATGGTGAGGGAGAAAGGAGAGAAGGGGGCTGCAGAATGAAACAGATAATATCAAGATGGCAAAATATTGGCAACTGGTGAGGCTAGGCCATAAATATGTAAAATATCAGTGAACTTTATTTTTGTATGTTGCAAATTTCCATAGTTTTAAAGCTGTATCACCAGCATGTTTGTTACCATGAAGTGTATTCGTCTCTAACCATTTATTTTTACTAGTCTCCAGAATTAACAGCACTAAATTTTCCAAAATTTAAAAAATGTCTCAACTTACATATTTAATCTAAAAATCAATTACTGTATCACATCATATCCATATATATGAAAATGACTATCTGCATTATAAAGTCACTGTGCCTATCCACAGTTAAATATTTGTTTAGCAGAACTGTATTTACATAGTTACAGTGTTTCATTCTACTTCAATTTTATTTGAAATCTTCATTTTACTTAATTAGAACCCCGTATCTCTTTCATCAACACCTAATCACAGTTAATACTACAATCAGAACAATTTAAGTTATAACTCAAGGGGCACAGAGATGGGGAACCAATCCATACTGTTAATGTTTGCCATAAAGGCTGGCTTCAATCCATGCACAGAGGCATTTCATTCATTAAAAACTTCAGTCTCAGCCCAGCACAGTGGCATACACCCGTAATCCTCCTGTAAAGCTATTTGGGAGGCAGAGGCAAGAGGATGGCTTGAACCAAGGAATTCCAAGCCAGCCTAGACAACAAAGACGCGATGTCAAAAAAAAAAAAGGCAGTCTTATTCCTCTCATTGTACTTTCTAGAGCCACCTTAAAGTGTGACCCTAACACAAGTTCATGTACATAAGAAGCTTTTTGGTGTTTTTCTAAGGGATAAACTGCGGTTTGGTTTGGTTTTTTATTGAGACACAGTCTTGCCCTGTCACCCAGGCTGGAATGCAATGGCACGATCTTGGCTCACTGCAACCTCCGCCTCCCGGGTTCAAACGGTTCTCCTGCTTCAGCCGCCCGAGTAGCTGGGATTACCACCACGCCCAGCTATTTTTTGTAATTTTAGTAGAGAAAGGGTTTCAGCATGTTGGCCAGGCTGGTCTCAAACTCCTGACCTCATGATTCGCCCGCCTCAGCCTCCCTAAGTGCTCAGATTAAGGGCGTGAGCCACTGTGCCCGGCCTAAACTGTGTTTTTTAATTATCTGAAGGTTTAATACCTGAAGAAATAACAAATGCTAAGAGTTCAGCCTAATCAAAAATTAACACCAGCCTCTAATGTATCAGAAAGTTATTTACTCATAGAACTAAATGCTTCTTGCCTATCAGTGTTTAATGGTATCATTTGAGATCTGAATCCTGGCACTGGTTTTTAAAAGTGGAGCAGTTCTCTGGAAAAGAACTCTGGATTATAAGTTAGGAGATCCAAGTGAGGGAGTTGGTCTGAATTCATAATTCTTACTCATTGGTGGTTAGCTGCTTGAAGCAGTAGTACTATCTTGCAAAGGATTCTAAAGCTTCATTTAGGAGCAACCAGTGTTTAAATGTATGATACAAAAAATATAGAACTAAAAAAGAGTGTAGCTTCCTGGATATCTTTTCATTGTCACAGAAGTAATTTAAGTATTTAGTACTGTTATTAAATATTCAAATGGGTTCCTGAAACACTGTCCCTCTCCCCGCATGTTACTCTACCCTAGATCCCCCATAAAAGAAACCCAGAAAAACTACTGGTGGGAGAGGTACTTTTCATTTGCTTTTTCATTGGTTATTTCACAACCAATAAGTGGTGTGACTGTTAGAGAAACAAGCTCTGGGCCAGGCACAGTGGCTCATACCTGTAATTCCAGCACTTTGGGAGGCTGAGGCGGGCAAACCACTTGAGGTCAGGAGTTCGAGACCACCCTGGTCAATATGGCAAAATCCCGTCTTTATCATGGTGGGTGCCTGTAATCCCAGCTACTCGGGAGGCTGAGGCACAAGAACCGCTTGCAGCTGGGAGATGGGGGTTGCAGTGAGCTGAGATCATGCCACTGCACTCCAGCCTGGGCAACAGAATGAGACTGTCTTAAAAAAAAAAAAAAAAAAAGAAAGAAAAGAAAAGAAAAACAGACTCTAGAGGTCAGAACTGAGTTCAACTCTATGCTCTATAACTTTCTCTGGTCCTCATTTTCCCTATCTGTATACAGGGAAAAGAAAAGTATTCTCATAGTGCTATCGCGAAGATTAAATGAGATATCTGTGTTTAGAAGACAACATAACATATACAAAGTAGTACTCAATAAACTTTATCATTTTTAATTATTACTATTATTACTATATTTAGCTTATTCTACATTAAAGATGCCTTGCAAGGAGAAAAAAGGAACTACAAGAATACTTTTTTTTTTTTTTGTGAGACAGAGTCTCGCTCTGTCACCAGGCTGGAGTGCAGTGGCATGATCTTAGCTCACTGCAACCTCCACCTTCCGGATTCAAGTGATTCTCCTGCCCCAGCCTCCCGAGTAGCTAGGACTACAGGTGCACGCCATCACGCCCAACTAATTTTTTTGGTGTATATTTTTAGTAGATGCGGGGTTTCACTATATTGGCCAGGATGGTCTCGATCTCTTTGACCTCGTGATCCACCTGCCTCGGCCTCCCAAAGTGCTGGGATTTAGGCATGGGCCACCGCGCCCGGCCAACAACACTTTTTTTTAAGTTTTTTTTTTGTTTTTTTTTTTAAATATACAGACAGGGTCTCACTGTTTCCCAGGCTGGTCTTGAATTCCTGGGCTCAAACAATCTTCTTGCCTCAGCCTCCCAAAGTGCTGGGATTATAGGCGTGAGCCACCACACCCAGTCGAATCTATTTTTCCTACAGTAAATTTTATGAAATCTAAATACAGAACAAGTATCTCTGCTAAAAATTTAGTGACCAGTATGGTGGCTCATGCCTGTTATCTGAGCATTTTTGGAGGCCAAGGCAGGAGAACTGCTTGAGCCCACGAGTTTGAGACCAGCCTGGGCAACACAGAGAAACCCTGTCTTTACAAAAAAAAAATACAGAAAATTAGCCAAGAGTGCTGGCACACACTTGTAGTCCTAATTACTTGGGACACTGAGACGGGAGGATCGTTAGAGCCTAGAAAGTCAAGGTTGCAGTGAGCCGTGATCACACCACTGTACTCCAGATGGCAAGAGTGAGACCCTCTTTTTTTTCTTTTTTTGAGGCCTTGCTCTGGTGGCCTTGCTCTGGTCCAGGCTAGGGTGCAATGGTGCAATCTTAGCTCACTGCAACTTCCCTCCACCTCCCAGGCTCAAGCGATCCTCTCAACTCAGCTCCTGGAGTAGCTGGGACCACAGGTGCCCAACACCATGCCTAGCTAATTCTTTTTTTTTTTT
>NW_012114577.1:3366716-3369768 GCF_000951035.1 Colobus angolensis palliatus
GAAGGAAGGAAGGAAGGAAGGGAGAGGTAAGTAAAGAGGAAAGGGAAGGGGAAAGGGAAGGGGAAGAGAAGGAGGGGAGGGGAGGGGAGGGGAGTGGAGGGAAGAGGAGAGAAACGAAGGGAAGGAAGTGGGGAGAAAAAGACAGAAGGACAGAAATAACTTAGTATCCAAATTGAGACATGCCATAGGTATAAATATACACCAGATTTCAAAGATACAGTATGAAAAAAAGTAAAGTATCTCAATAATTTTGATATCATTACATGTTGAAATAAGAATGTTTTGGATATGCTGGGTTAAATTAAACATAATTATAATGAATTTCAACACCTGTTTCTTTTTATTTACTTAATACCGCTACTATAAAACTTAAAATTACACATGGCTTGCATTATACTCCTATTGATAACACGGCTCTAACAATACACGTTAGCACTTGAATACCTGCCCACTGCTTATCCTTTCTCTTATCATTACTAATAACTGCTGTGGGTCACTTAGTAGACGCCACGCTAAATGCTTTACATGGATTACCTCATTCAATCCTTCCAAAGTAGGAGGTACATTTTATTATTGTCTTCATTTCACACAAGATTAAAAATTTAAGCATCACAGAAGGTTACGTTATTTGCTTAACGTCACAAGGCAATAAATTAATAGTGCCAGGAGCAGAATTCAGTTCGATTTGAGAGTTTATTTTCTTCTTTTTTTCTTTTTTTGAGACAGAGTCTTGCTCTGTCCACCAAGCTGGAGTGCAGTGGCAGGATCTCAGCTCACTGCAAGCTCCGCCTCCCAGGTTCTTTTTTTTTTGAGACGGAGTCTCGCTCTGTCGCCCCGGCTGGAGTGCAGTGGCCGAATCTCAGCTCACCGCAAGCTCCGCCTCCCGGGTTCACACCATTCTCCTGCCTCAGCCTCCCGAGTAGTAGCTGGGACTATAGGCGCTCGCCACCACACGCGGCTAAGTTTTTGTATTTTTAGTAGAGACGGGGTTTCACCATGTTAGCCAGGATGGTCTAACCTCATGATCCACCCGTCTTGGCCTCCCAGAGTGCTGGGATTACAGGCGTGAGCCACAGCACCCAGCCAGAGAGTTTATATTCTTAACCAATGAGGCTGTACTATCTTCTA
Organism: Colobus angolensis palliatus; assembly: GCF_000951035.1. Taxonomy (NCBI): domain Eukaryota; kingdom Metazoa; phylum Chordata; class Mammalia; order Primates; family Cercopithecidae; genus Colobus; species Colobus angolensis. The sequence goes on from NW_012114577.1 coordinate 3,367,845, forward strand.
CCCAAAATCTGTATTCCTGAATTTTATGTTATGTAAAGACACTGCCCCCAAAACAAATATTTTCTAGTGGTTCTAAAAGCCAGTCCTTTTTTAAATTAAAAACTAGTGGTAGAAAAAAAGAAAACCAAAGCAAAAAACAAAGCCTACACAATATGACTCCAAGAACGAAGATTAGGCTGGACACAGTAGCCCACTCCTGTAATCCAGCACTTTGGGAGGCCAAGGCAAGAGGATCATTTGAGGCCAGAAGTTTGAGACCAGCCTTGGCAACATAGTGAGATCCCGTCTCTACAAAAAAAACAAGAAACAGCCAGGCATGGTGGCACATGTCTGTAATGTCAGCTATTTAATACTTGGAACACTAAAGTGGGAGGATCACTTGAGCCCAGGAGTTCGAGGTTGCAGTGAGCTATGAGCATGCCACTGCACTGCAGCCTGCAGAACACAGCGAGACCCTAAAATATAATAAAATGTAAAAAGAACAAAGATTAACCAAAGCTATATGAATCTGACTTCCAAAAATTAGGTGCACAGGTAATAAGCACTCTTTTATCATAACACAATGCACACTAACTATACTAAATACATATTCTAAATTATTAGAAATTGGTAATTTGGAGACATTTAGTAAAGTGGTTCATCCCTGACTCTACAATATATTACAGGTATTATCTTTGGCATGTATAAACCAAACATAAGTATTTTACATGCATCATCATATTTAATAACACAGCAAGCAATGAAGTAAATGTTATTAGTCACATTTCTCATATACTGAAAATAAAACTCAAAGAAGTAAATTGCCTAGGCCAGACACAGTGGCTCATGCCGATAATCTCAGCACTTTGGGAGACTGCGGTGGACAGATATCTTGAGTCCAGGAGTTTGAGACCAGCGTGGCAACATGGTGAAACCCTGCCTCTACAAAAAACTCACCAGGCGTGGTGGCACGCACCTGTAGTCTCAGCTACTTGGGAGGCTGAGGTGGGAGGATCACTTGAGCCTGGGAGGTGGAGGTTGCAGTGAGCCAAAAAATACCATCTGAGTACATACAAAACAATCTTAAGTGTGATTTAAAAATACAATTACTCAAGGTCCCTTTTCATTATTTTCTATAGCAATCCTTTGGAAAATCATGTTAAACATAAAAGCTGCCTACTTAAAAAGTGAACTGTATCTTACAGATTAAGACAGATTCAAATCATAAAACAAATTAGAGTTAAGGAGCACTCATCTGTTTTTCCACCATTGTGCTATAAATCATCTCTATCCTCATCATGCAAAGGTCTGGAAAGACTGAATTCTAAAACAAACATCTGCCTTTAGAAGAGTCAGGCATTCAAACTGGAGTTTATCAAACCCAGTGGTTACCTTGGAGACTAGGGATCACCACAAGCATACACCTAGCAGATAAGATCAAGCAGAAAGCATCTGCTAATTAAGTGTATTCTATGCATGGCCTGTTTGTATTAGCATATAATTTCCATCTTCATAAAATTTCTTTGTGGTAAATAGTAAATACTAATCTCATTTTACAGCCAGGCCTAAAAGGTTAAATCATTTAGGCAGAATGCACTCCCCCTCCCCTCAAAATGACCACATCCGAATCAAAAACATGTGAAAATGTTATCTATCAAGGGGAAATTTAAAGCTGCAGATGGAATCAGTTGCTAATTAGTTGACCTTGAAAGGGGCAGATTAGCTTGTATTATCCGGGTGAGCCCAATGTAAACACAAGGATACTTCTAAGTGAAAGAAGGAGGCAGGAGAGATAGTGTCAGAGGCAGATTTGAAGACACTAGGCTACTGGCTTTGAAAATAGGAGAGAGAGGCCGGGCGCGGTGGCTCAAGCCTGTAATCCCAGCACTTTGGGAGGCCGAGACGGGCGGATCACGAGGTCAGAAGATCGAGACCATCCTGGCTA
>NW_012114577.1:3370033-3413738 GCF_000951035.1 Colobus angolensis palliatus
GTGAGACCCACGTCAGACCTCTGACTTCCGGATTTGTACAAAACTCCCCCCTCTCAATACACACATAAACACACACATACACTTACAACTAATCACTCACACAGTATTTGGCACTTCTAAATGTTCTGTGTACTAAGAAAACTAGACATTCAAGTAAAGATATATATTAAATAAGAGGCAGAAACAGCATTAATATTAGTAGGAGCTCTGGTTTGGAGTAGTTTAGGTTTAAATCCTCACTATGTCACTTACTAGTGGCATGACCTTAGTTAGGTAAGTTACATAATCTCTCTCGGCCTTAAGTTTTTCATCAGTAAAATAAGAATATATATATGTACCTCTCAGGGTATTTTGAGAATTAAAATTTTAAATAGGCCAGGCATGGTGACTCATGCCTACAATCCCAACACTTTGGGAGGCGGAGGCAGGGGGATCACTTGAACCTGGGAGTTCAAGATCAGCCTAGGCAACATAGTGAGACCCTGTCTCTATGCAAAAAGTTAAAAATTAGCCAGGCATGGTGGTGGACACCTGTACTTCCAGCTACTCAGGAGGCTAAGGTGGGAGGATCACCTGGGCCCAGTAGGTCAAAGTTACCGTGAGCCATGGTCACGCTACTATATTCCTGTCCAGGCAACAGAGCAAGAAACTCTGTCTTCAAATAAGAAAAAAAAAAAAAAAGACTGACACATACTAAGCACTGAATAAGCAGTGGCAAAATTATCATATGATAATAAAAACGATGATAATTATGGCATAAAGAACATGATGACCAGGAAAGAGTCTGGTGTGATAAATATTTTAATGCTATTTCAGAACAAGACAAGACTGATGTCAGTTAGTTTGAGATAAATGGGATGTTACTTTAGCAATAAAAGACAAATTTAGAAATTACATGCCTACTAAAAAATAGGATTGTGCTGGGTGGGCACGGTGGCTCACTTTGGGAGGCTGAGGCGGGCAGATCACGAGGTCAGAAGATTGAGACCATCCTGGCTAACACAGTGAAACCCCATCTCTACTAAAAACACAAAAAACTACTCAGGCGTGGTGGCACGCACCTGTAGTCCCAGCTTCCCAGCTACTCGGGAGGCTGAGGCAGGAGAATCACTTGAACCTGGAAGGCGGAGGCTGCAGTGAGCTGAGATCATACCATTGCACTCCAGTATGGGCAACAGAGTGAGACTCCATCTCAAAAAAAGGGGGGGGGGGGCTGTGCATATCCTAAAGTATATAAGGATTAACTATTATTCATTATTACAAATTTACAATATATCAAGTCAAAGCAACTGTCTTAACATTCCAAATGTGAATATATAATTTTAGGGTTCTGTATGATCCCTTAATAAAATCTCTTTTTTTAAGACAGAGTCTCTCCCTCTGTTGCCCACGCTGGAGTGCAGTGGCGTGACCTCGGCTCACTACAACTTTCACCTCCCGGGTTCAAGCGATTCTCACGCCTCAGCTTCCTGAACAGCTGGGATTTCAGGTGTGCACCACCAAGCCCAGCTAATTTTTTTGTATTTTTGGTAGAGACAGGGTTTCGCCATGTTGGTCAGGCTAGTCTCAAACTCAAAGTAAACTTGCAATTTTCCCCGCCTCAGCTTCCCAAAGTGCTGGGTTTACAGGCATCAGACACTGTACCGTGCCAAATAAAAACTGTTTACACTAGTTGTAAATTACCTGAACCCCCTCTTCACTACCTCCATCAATGCAGAAAGACTACAATTGGAAAGCTTTTCAACTGTGAGAGAAAAAACTTGTACATACAAATTACAGAGAAAAAAATTATAATGGGGGAGGGGGAAATGGGATAAACAGAATTAAGTCCATACAAGTAAATAGAAAATATCTGGCTGGGTGCAGTAGCTAACGTCTGTAATTCCAGTGCTTTGGAAGGCCAAGGTGGGAGGGTCACTTGAGGCCAGGAGTTTAAGACCAACCTGGGCAACACAGTGAGGCCACATCACTACAAAAAAAAAAAAAACTTAGCTGAATGTGGTGGTGCGTGCCTGTATTCCCAGCTACTCAAGAGGCTGAATGGAGTGGGAAGATCCCTTGAACCCAGGAGTTCACAGCTACAGTGAACTATGATCACACCACTATATTCCAGTCTAAGTGACAGAGAGAATAAAAAAGAAAAAGTAAAGGAAAAAAAAGAAAATGTTTCAAATGGCCAAAGTAAACTTGCAATTTAAGAGAAGGTTGACTGTTCTAAAGATTCTTCAGTCAAAAAAAAAGAGAGAAAGACAACCCATCCAGATTGTAAAACTTTTCTGAACTAGATCATATTCTGTGTCACCACTTGGCAGAAGAGATAGGGTCTGAACTCAAGGGCTCAAATGACCTTTCCAAGTTTCTTCAGGCAATATGGGCCACAGTATTTCAACTCAAAATTACTTGTGGCAATATAACCAGGATTCATTTTTCTCCTACTTTAAAATATTAATAAAATATTAACTCTTCAAAGTTTTGTACAAAGCCTCTAATTTTCTAATTTATAATTTATAATATTAATTTTCTTTTTAGAGATAAGAGTCTCGCTCTGTCGCCCAGGCTGGAATCCAGTGGTGCAATCAAGGCTCACTGCAGCCTTGAGCTCCTGGGCTCAAGTTCCTCCTGTCTCAGCCTCCCAAGTAGCTGGAACTACAGGCACACGCCACCTGTCTAGCTTGACACTAATTTTCAAGCTAGCAAAGGTTCTCCCAGAAGAACTAAGTCCACTGTAGTTAATTTGTATGTTTTTTCATATGATTTCTTCTAAATTTTTTTTGTGTGTGTGAGGGGGACAGAGTCTTGCATCTTGCTCTGTCGCCCAGGCTAGAGTGCAGTGACCTGATCTCGGCTCACTGCAACCTCCGCCTCCCAGGTTTAGGCATTTTCCTGTCTCAGCTCCTGAGTAGCTGGGACCATGCGCACATGCCACCATGCACAGCCAATTTTTGTATTTTTAGCAGAGACAGGGTTTCACCTTGTTGGCCAGGAGTTCATGTTGGTCGTGAACTCCTGACTTCAAGTGATTCGCCTGCCTCGGCCTCCCAAAGTGCTGGGATTACAGGCACGAGCCACCACCCACTCCTGGCCCGATTTCTTCTAATTTTTAAGAGAACAGGGAAATGTACAGAAAAATATTTCATACCATGATACAAGTAAATTCTAAATTCAGAACTTTTTTCAACAAAGGAAGTAGGCAAAAGGTTTGTAAACTCACTATTCAATAATGCCATCAAAAAGTCACTAAATGCCCGGCCGGGCGCGGTGGCTCAAGCCTGTAATCCCAGCACTTTGGGAGGCCGAGATGGGCGGATCACGAGGTCAGGAGATCGAGACCATCCTGGCGAACACGGTGAAACCCCGTCTCTACTAAAAAATACAAAAAACTAGCCAGGCGACGTGGCGGGCGCCTGTAGTCCCAGCTACTCGGGAGGCTGAGGCAGGAGAATGGCGGGAACCCGGGAGGCGGAGCTTGCAGTGAGCTGAGATCTGGCCACTGCACTCCAGCCCGGGCGGCAGAGCGAGACTCCGCCTCAAAAAAAAAAAAAAAAAAAGTCACTAAATGGCAACAACGGTATTACTTGTTTATAATAATTAGTAGAGAGGCAGCATGGTTCAGTTTACTAACAAAAGAACAGGCTCTGTGATCAGTTTAACGTGTGCCAGGCAGGGCACAGTGGCTCACAGAGGCTGAGGCTGGAGAATGGCGTGAACCCGGGAGGTGGAGCTTGCAGTGAGTCAAGATCGCACCACTGCACTCCAGCCTGGGAGACAGCGAGACTCCTCTCAAAACAAAAACGTGTGCCTGTGGGCAAATCACTCAACATCTTTACAACTGCTTCTTCGACCGTAAAAAAGGAAAAAGCTGCTGACCTGCCTCAAAGGGATGTTATTAGATACAACTAATGATTATGGGACTTTAAAAACATAACATGCCATATAACTGTATTGTTAAAGAACTCCTTAAAAACTATATAGTCTGACTTTGAGCATCTGCTGGGGACACTTCCTATAGTGATCCATTCCAAAATTAACGTGTTTTTTATTTTGTTTTTAAAATAGGGTCTTGCTCTGTCACCCAGGCTGGAGTACAGTGGCTGCAATCACAGCTCCACTGCAGACTTGACATCCTGGGTTCAAGCAATCCTCCCAGCCTTAGCTTCCTGAGTAGCTGGAAATACAGTCACAGGCCACCACTCCTGGCTATTTTTAAACTTTTTTGTAGAAGCAGGGTTTTGCCATATCATTCATGCTGGTCTCAAACTCCTGAGTTCAAGTAATCCACCCATATCAGCCTACCAAACCACTGGGATTACAGGTCTGAGTCACTGCACCCGGCCCCCAAAATTAACCTGTCTAATCAATGCTAATAGGGATCCCAAAGAACAGCATAAGCTTCTTTAGAACCAGCCATATAGCACAGGGATGCTCCCTCACTACTCCTCACAGATTACCTTTTAGTAACAATGTCATGCGATGATATTTAACAGTCGGTGGCTGCAATAATTCACAGGGCAAGAGTTCAAGACCAGCCTGGGCAACACAGTAAGACCTCATCTCTACAAAATATAAAAAATCAGCCTATGGTGACCCATACCTGTAGTCCCAGCTACTTGGGAGGCTGAGGTGGGAGGATCACTTGAGCCCAGAAGGTCAAGGCTACAGTGTGCCGTGATTGCACTAAGCACTCCAGCCTGGGTGAGAGAGCAAGACCCTGTCTCAAAATAATAACAATAATAATAATAATTCATAGGGCTATAAGAAGCTTTGTATATATAATAGGTACTGGGACTATTTGCCACCTATTAGTACTAGGCATCCAAATAAGTTAACAATACTTACTGAAGGCCAGGCACAGTGGCTCATAACTATAATCCCAATATTTTGGCAGGTTGAGGCAGGCAGATCACTTGAGGTCAGGAGTTCGAGACCAGCCTGGCCAATGTGGCAAAACCCTGTCTCTACTAAAAATACAAAAATTAGCTGGGTATGATAGCATGGGACTGTAGTCCCAGCTACTTGGGAGGCAGAAGCATGAGAATCTCTTGAACCCGGGAGGCAGAGGTTGCAGTGAGCCAAGACTGTGCCACTGCATTCCAGTCTGGGCAACAGAGCAAGACCCTGTCTCAAAAAATAAAATATAAAAAATAAAAGTACCTACTGCATACTAAACACTGCTACATACCTGTAAAACTTAAAGAAACATGCCGTGCCCTATATAAATCATTTGGTTGTAGAAAAAATAACATGCTGAATGCAAATAAAACCTTACTAAAGCCATCAAGAAGAATGACATAGACTTGTATAATATGTACTGATATAGAAGAATGTAAAAGAAAATTACGGGCCGGGGGTGGTGGCTCACGCCTGTAATCCCAACACTTTGGGAGGCCAAGGCAGGCAAATCATGAGCTCAAGAGATCAAGAGCAACCTGGCCAACATGGTGAAACCCTGTCTCTCCTAAAAATATAAAAATTAGCTGGGTGTGGTGGGGCGCACCTGTAGTTCCAGCTACTCAGGAGGCTGAGGCAGGAGAACTGCTTGAACCTGGGAGGCGGAGGTTGCAGTGAGCCAAGATCGTGCCACTGCACTGTAGCCTGGCAATAGAGCGACAGTCCATCTCAAAGAAAAGAAAAGAAAGGAAAAGAAAAGAAAATTACGAACAATATGCATAGTATAAGCCCATTTCAACACAAACATAACAAAATAAATACTCATGTTAAATTCATATGTGCAAAGAAAAAGGTGTAGAAGAATATACCCAAAAACTGTTGAATCAACTTACCAACAGGAAGTAAGACTTCTACTGTTCACTGCACACTAGTATGTAATTTTCAATGTTTACAGACAATCTTTATTGCTTTCATAATAAAAATTTCTTTAATTTTGCTAGTAGAACTAGCAAATATTTAGAAAAATATTTCTCCAAATTAGAGCAAAGCACGAATACGTGATTTACTAAATGCCAAAAGCTCTCTGGCTTGCCTTTAGAAAAACAACACTTTCAGCAAAGAATATTCAGATTAAAAAAATAGAAATGGGGCTGGGCGCGGTGGCTCCCACCTGTAATCTTAGCACTTTGAGAAGCCAATGCAGGCAATCACCTGAGCTCAGGAGTTTGAGACCACCCTAGGCAACATGACGAAACCCCATGTCTACCAAAATACGAAAAATTAGTTGAGCATGGTAGCACATGCCAGCTACTCAGGAGGCTGAGGCACAAGAATTGCTTGAACCTAGGAGGCGGAGGTTGCACTGAGCCAAGATTGCACCACTGCACTCCAGCCTGGGAGGCACAGCAAGACTCTGTTACAAAAAAGAGAAAGAAAAGAAATGGGTTCTTTGCTGAGGTATCCTTATCAAAATAAAACTGAAAATGTGAAAAGTTGAATTTTTGAGATGCAGTCTCATTCTATCGCCTAGGCTAGAGTACACTGGTGCGATCTCAGCTCACTGCAATTTCCACTTCCTGGATTCAAGAGATTCTCCTGCCTCAGCCTCCCAAACAGGCGCACCACCATGCCTGGCTAATTTTTATATTTTCAGTAGAGACAAGGTTTCACCATGTTGGCCAGGCTAGTAAGGAACTCCTGACCTCAAGTGATCTGCCCGCCTCAAACGCCCAAAGTGCTAGGATTACGGGCGTGAGCCACCGTGCCTGCCTAAGTTGAATTTTTTTTTAAATTCTGAAATAGGTGTAAGTCAAGCTGCTTCACTTAACTGACAGCAATAGTGGCTCCTCTATGTTCAGGATTGTTCAGCTTTCCTTTTACTCCTCTCTGGAGTAAAGACTTGGGTTTAGCAGGGCTCCTACAGTCATTCACCCTAGCCGCCTAGGCTGCCCATGCTAGATCAGCTTCAGGTGGCTGACTACACCACATCAGAACAGTGTTCTGATCAAGAAATGAAAGCAATTTTTGCCATACATAAGCAAGGTTATATAGATGGATGCTTACCCAGAAAATAAGTACCTCCAGTGGTTCACCTAATCCATAAATAACAATAACCCTCTAGGCTTGGAAGTAAAATTTACTTTTCCCTTAAAAGGAAAGACGGAGCAAATTAGGAGAGAGGAGGCATATTTACAAAGAGAAGCTTCTGCATCAATAAGTACCAGGAAAATAGAAGTTAGAAATGAGAGCTGGCCGGGCGCGGTGGCTCAAGCCTGTAATCCCAGCACTTTGGGAGGCCGAGACGGGCGGATCACGAGGTCAGGAGATCGAGACCATCCTGGCTAACACTGTGAAACCCCGTCTCTACTAAAAAAATAAATACGAAAAACTAGCCAGGCGAGGTGGCGGGCGCCTGTAGTCCCAGCTACTCGGGAGGCTGAGGCAGGAGAATGGCGTAAACCCGGGAGGCGGAGCTTGTAGTGAGCTGAGATCGGGCCACTGCACTCCAGCCCAGGCGACAGAGCAAGACTCCGTCTCAAAAAAAAAAAAAAAAAAAAAGAAATGAGAGCAAAGAGTTCTTGGAATAAAGAAATCTGGTTATCACCTTCTACTAAACATTCTGTTTTTAAGGATTTCAGAAGGAAAGAATAACAGATTTAAGTCTTAATCACAAAACTGCAGCTTCAAAATTAACTTTTAAAAGACCAGAGTCACTCTATCTCCCCGAAAGCCTACTTAAACTCACAAGAATCTGTATATTCTTTCTATTGAACTAATAATAATAGCTACAAAGTATTGAGAACTTACTACATAGTAAATCCTATTACATTTAGTCACCCTAAACAACTCCATGAGGTAAGTACTGTAAGCATTTCATACTTTAGATGAGAACACCAGTCTTCTTGGAAAGTTTAAGAAAAACTGCCCACAATCTGGTAAGCAGGAGTAGCAATTCAAACCCAAGCAGTCTTGATTAAAAGAATCCTCACTCTATCAGCTTATTTCAAAAAAAAAAAAAAAAAGACCCGCTTCCACTAATATAACTGCCATGTACTAATTGCTCAGAACTATGCCAAGCACAATGTAAAGCATTTTAAATATGGTATTTCATTTCATATTTACACAACTTTACAAGGTAGCTGCTATTATTCTTATTTTACAAAAAATGAAACTGATGTTTACTTTCATTTCAAAAACAGTAACTTTACCCAAACCTCAGCAGCCAAGTAAAGGACATAAAGAGGACTGGAAATAAGAGCACTGATTTCCCAAACCATATGCTCGTAATCACGAAGCTACAATGTTTATTGGGCACTTTAAACAAAGACAGTTCTCACAGTCATATTCAAGCAGTAAATTAAGAGACGGGACAAGTAGATTCACCAAGAAAAGCTTCTGCATCACTAAGTAGCAGGAAAAGAAAGGTTAGAAATGAGAGCAAGGTTCCTGGAATAAAAAAAGCTGGTTTACATTTAATTTATATATAAATTATCTTAAAAGATATATAATTTAACATATATAACATTTTACTATCACTAAAATATGTTTATAAATACATATGTATATGTATTTCAGTATATATATTGACTATCAATATAAAGTAAATCCTTTCTTTATCATTTGCTCAAAGGTTTTAGTTTATGATCTTCATTTGCTATTGAAGTGCATTGTTAAAATACGATGTTCAATGAAACTTACTAAAGTTCTCAATGACTATGTTCTCATAAGCAATTATACCCTAAAATCAAAAGGTTATCAATTAGCAGATAGCATTAATAGAACTTTTATACAGGATTTCAGATATTCTAGTTAAGTCACATTGCCAAAAATGTATCTATAAACTAGAGAAAAATGGCTTAAATGAGAAAAGTCTACATATAAAGTATCTGTCCCATTGTCCAGGCCAGGCTTGGTGGCTCACATCTGTAAACCCAACATTTTAGGAGGCCAAAGTGGGAGGATCACCTGAGCTTAAGAATTCAACACCAGCCTGGGCAAGATAGGGAGATCCCGTCTCTACCAAAAACACAAACAATATAGCAAGGTATGGTGGTGTGCATTTTGTAGTCTCAGCTCTTTGGGTGGCTGAGGTAGGAAGATCACTTGAGCCCAGGAGTTGGAGGCTGCAGCGAGCTATGATCACGCCACTGTACTCCAAACTGGGCCACAGAACAAGGCTATGTCTCCAAAAACATAAAATAAATTATCTGTCCCACTGTCCAAGATACAGTGTAAGTAATCTCACACATTTTAATAGTATAAACCTATTGCCAAATTATTATTCTCTTAATTGATGACAGGTAAATTTGTAACTTAAAAGTGATATATCCCATTTTCTTCCTTATAAATGTAAATTTGTAACTTTAAAGTGATACACCCTATTTTCTTCCTTCTAAATCAGTAATAATGGCCCAGAGAATTAGCCCATTCTACCACCTTACTATCAGCACTAACATTAATCTGGAAAGATACTGACATTAGTTACAGGGATGCTGAATTCTATACTTATGTCTAACTGCATCCTAAAGCTAAGTATATCTGGTTATTCACAGTTAGATACTATCCTTGCCTTAGATAACCCCATTAGAATAAATAACTGAATATGCAAAAGGTAAGAGTAAGTATATATTAACATTTGCAATAAACAGTTTCATGAATAATATCCAATGTGCCATGGTGGCGTGCACTTACAGTTCCAGCCACTAGAGAGGCTGAGGCAGAAGGATCACTCAGGCCTAGGAGTTCGGGACCAGCCTATGCAACATATCAAGACTCTGATCTCATAAATTAAATTAATAATCCCAATGTGCTACAGACTATAATTATTTTATATTATATATTTTACTTTAATTATTTTATAAAATGTTTCCATGGATCAAAGGCTAGTTATAAATGAAAAAAATTCAAATTCTTCTTAGGAATTCAACACAGTAAACATTTCAAGCAGTTCACATTGAGTATCCCTAATCCAAAAATCAGCTGGGTGCAGTGGCTTACATCTGTAATTCCAGCACTTTGCAGATCACTTGAGGTCAGGAGTTCGAGACCAGCCTGGCCAACACGGTGAAACCTCATCTCCACTAAAAACACAAAAAATTAGCCAGGTGTGGTGGCACACACCTGTAATCCCAATTACTCTGGAAGCTGAGGCAGGAGAATCACTTGAACCCAGGAGGCAGAGGCTGCAGTAAGCCAAGATCACACCACTGCACTCCAGCCTGGGCAACAGAGCAAGACTTCATCTCAGAAAAATAATAATAATACATATATATTTAACACTTATAAGGCTGGGCATGGTGGCTTAAAACACTTATAACATATATAAGGCTGGGCACGGTGGTTGACACCTGTAATCCCAGCACTTTGGAAGGCTGAGGTAGGCGGATCACCTGAGGTCTGGAGTTCAAGAGACCAGCCTGGCCAACATGGTGAAACCTCGTCTCTACTAAAAATACAAAAATTAGCCACCTGAGGTGGCAGGGGCCTGTAATCCCAGCTACTTGGGAGGCTGAGGGAGAAGAATTGTTTGAACCTGCGAACCAGATGTTGCAGTGAGCCAAGATCGCACCACTGCACTCCAGCCTGGGTGACAGAACAAGATTCTATCTCAAACAAAAAAACAAGATCTATATATATATATGTATACACAAATACACACACACATATGTAAAACACAAAAAATCAGAAATGCTACAAAAACTGAAACTTTTTGAGTGCTCACATGACACCAAAGGGAAATGCTCACTGGAACATTTTGGATTTTCAGATTTGGGATGTTCAAATCCTAAGTATATAAATGCAAATATTCCAAAATCTGAAAAAATCCCAAATATTTCTCGTCCCCAGCATTTCAGATAAGTGATACTCAACCCGTTTAAGCATTTCGCCTAAATGTTAACATTTCAGAAACAATGAAAACTTTTTTCTGATTCTGCAATGATTTAAGCAAAAATAAATTTGAAAATAAAATGAACAGTGACTAGTTTTTCTTTAATGGTAGAAGTAGAAGGATGTACAAACAACTCCTCCTGTTAAATAGATTAACAGCAGATCAGTCAACAGATGATACCACAGGGCTGTGTTTCCTAATATTTGTATTGTGGGTTCCATCAAGAATCTGATGAAAGCTATCTACGGCTCCTCTCCTCTGAAGCCTACACTTGGACTTTCCAAGTAATAGATGAGCAAGTGTTAATTAAGGAAAGGGGAAACTATGCTCAGAGTAAGGCAAGTGTTGTTTTAAAACTTTTCCCTTTTGACTCTTTCATTATGTTCCTTGCTTCTATTAACTAGTAAAAAATAAGAGCCAGTATGGTAAGGTGAACATGAAGATTAGTTTGTCTATGCTGACCTTAGTAGATTTGCTTTTTATTTTCTAGTAAACTGTTTATATACTTCCGTAAACTCATTTTTTTCTTCCCCAAACCTGAACGCTGTCTCCAATTTTAGAATGAAAATTATCAGATTTCTAAAAGCACATTATTTTCTACGGAAACCTTGAATATCAGAGTTTCCTGTACTCCTAAGAGATCCAAAGAGCCAGGAATGTCTACCTGTTTTGTTCCCTGACATATTCCAACTGACTAGAAGAGAGACCAATACATAATAAGTATTCAATAAATACTGAATTAATTTTTTAAATGTCTGACTCCTTGGTGGCCACTTGCCACAACACAAAATACAAGAAGTTAAATACTCAGCACTCTCCAGGTTATCATACAGGTAATATTAGTACCCTAAAAACTGAAAGGTCTACTCCCAGGACCCAAGAGAATTAAAAATACATGTTCACACAGAAACTTATATACAAATGCTCAAAGCAGCATTACTCACAATAAGCAAAAAAGCAGAAATAACCCACATGTCCTCCAAATAAGTAGACTGACAAAATATCCTATCTTCATAAGATAAGAGCATTACTAAGCCATAAAAAGAAGCATAGTATTAACACTTGCTACTTCTTTTTTTTTTTTTTTTTTTTTTGAGACAGAGTGTTGATCTGACGCCTAGGCTGGAGTGCAGTGGCACAATCTCGGCTCAACCTCCTGAGTAGCTGAGATTACAGGCGCCCACCACCACACCCAGCTAATTTTTAAATTTTTAGTAGAAATGGGGTTTCACCATGTTGGCCAGGCTGATCTTGAACTCCTGACACCGTGATCCACCCACATCGGCTTCCCAAAGTGCTAGGATTACAGGCGTGAGCCACTGCACTGAGTCAACACTTGGTACCTCTTTCACTTATGGGAAGTAAAAGAAATCAGACACAAAAGGCCATATATGTATTATAGGATTCCATTTACAGAAAATGTCCAGAATATGCAAATCCTTACAGACAGAAAGTAAATGCTAAACTCAGCATCTGAAGCCTGTAATCCCAGCACTTTGAGGGCCAATGCGAGAGAATCACTTGAGCTCAGGAGTTCCAGACCAGGCTAGGGAACATAGTGAGACTTCACTATTACAAAAAATTCCAAAATTTGCTAGGCATGGTGGCACACACCTATAACCCCATCTACTTGGGAGGTAGAGGCAGGAAGATTGCTTGAACCCAGGAGGTCAAAGTTGCAGTGAGCCATGGTCACGCCACTGTACTCCAGCCTGGGTGACAGAATCAGACTTTCTTCTCAAAAAAAAAAAAAATTTAGATTAGTTATTGGAGGGATAGAAAAAAGGAAGAACAGTAAATGACTGCTAATGGATAAGAAGTTTCTTTTTGGGAATTTGGAAATGTTCTGGAGTTAAATAGTAGCAATGGATAGCTAGGGATAGTAGCATGTGCCTGTAGTCTCAGCTACTCAGGAATTTGAGGGTGGAAGATCACTTGAGCCCAATAGTTTAATGCCAGCCTAGGTAATATAGCAAGATCTCGTCTCTAAAAAAACAAACAAAAAAATTAATAAAACAGCTTTCTAAAGATAGTAGTGATGGATGCACAAACTTGTGAAAATACTAGAAATTTATGAACACTTTAAAAAGGTGAATTTGGTGAGGCGCAATGGCTCATGCCAGTAATCCCAACACTTTGGGAGGCCAAGATGGGAGGACCATTTGAGCCCAGGAGTTCAAGACCAGCCTGGGCAACACAGTGAGACCGCCACAAAAAATTTAAAAGTTAGCTGGGCATGATGACCGGGCACAGTGGCTCAAGCCTGGAATCCTAGCACTTTGGGAGGCCAAGGTAGGCAGATCACCAGGTCAAGAGATCAAGACCATCCTGGCTGGCAAAGCGAAACCCCATCTCTACTAAAAATACAAAAATTAGCCAGGCGTGGTGGCGGGTGCCTGTAGTCCCAGCTACTCGGGAGGCTGAGGCAGGAGAATGGCATGAACCCGGGAGGCGGAGCTTGCAGTGAGCCAAGATCACGCCACTGCACTCCAGCCTGGGTGACAGAGCAAGACTCAATCTCAAAAAAAAAAGTTAGCTGGGCATGGTGCCATGCACCTCTGGTCCCAGCTACCTGCAAGGTTGAAGCAGAATCACATGAGCCTACTGAAGATCAAGGTTGCAGTGAGCTGTGATTGCGCCACCGCACTCCTGCCTGGGCAACAGACTATGGCCATATCTCAAAAAAATAAAAGGGTGAATTTTATGGTATGTGAATTATATCCCTTTTTTTAATTAAAAAAAAACAAGTGAAAGGACTGCTCAAGTCAATGTTCACTGCTCACTGATATGGGAAGGCTAAGAGTTGACAATGCCTTCATGGTTATACCCAGTTCCAAGAATCCCATCTACCAATTAATCACAGCAAAAAGACTTTTTTTTAAAAAAAAAAAAAGGGAGGGCAGCCAGGTGCAGTGGCTCACACCTGTAATCCTAACACTTTGGGACGCCAAGGCAGGCATATCACTTAAGGTCAGGAGTTCAAAACCAGCCTGGCCAACATGGTGAAACCCCATCGCTACTAAAAATATTAAAAAAAAAAAAAAATTAGCCGGGCGTGGTGGCAGATGCCTGTAATCCCAGCTACAGAGGAGGCTAAGGCAAGAGAATTGCTTAAACCCAGGAGGTGGAGGCTGCAGTGAGCTGAGATCGCATCACTGCACTCCAGCCTGGGCAACAGAGTGAGACTCTATCTCAAAGAAAAAGGAGGGAGGGCACTTGTGGGAGGACATACATCTGCAAGTTGCAGCAAGTAGAATTTTCTCTCACACCCAATCCATTGAAATCCAATCATCCCCATCTTCAAATATATTCCCAATATTACTAATTCTCCTCACCACCACCTCTCCCAGGACTAGCTTGACAGCCTTGTGACTGATCTCCCTACTTCCACTCTTGTGTTCCCATGATCTGTTCACTACCCAGCAGTCAAACATTTGTGAAAATGTTTATCTCATCACTTCACTCAACACCCTTCAAAGGGTTCCTAACACAGTCAGATTTTACTTAAGTCCTTACCATGTCCTATAAGGCCCTATAATTGTACTGGCCCTTTGTGACCCTCTCTGGCCTCCTCTCCTACCACTCCAGCCCTGATGGCCTTCTTCATGTTCCTTAAATATTCATCACACTCAAACATGCCAAACACATTCCATCTCAGGAAATTTGCACTTGTTTTCTGCAGGGAATGCTCCTCCCCCAGAAACCTGAATGGCTTACTCTATCACTCGTTTCACAGTACACTTACATGTCATCTCGAAAAGGCCCTCTATTATCACCTAAAGTAACCCACCCTCTATCACTCTAACCTCTTATTCTGATTCCGTATGATTTCTCTTCAAAGCACTTACCACTATTTTTTTTCTTAGTGTGTGTCCAGCATAGTAGGAAGTAAACTCCATGAGGTAAGAACTCTTGTTCTATTCACAGCTGCATCCTCAAAACCCAGAACAATGTCTGGTACAAGGTACACAATGTGTTCAATGACTGAATTCACTGGCTGACTTGTCAAAAACACATTCTCCAGTGACACAGGTACTCATCTAGTATTTTTTTTAATTATAATAAATAAAGATTTAGCAATCTGGACAGAAAACAAGTTAGTATTTTACAAGATTACCTATTCATCAAAAGGACCACAAATTTATAGCACAAAATTTGCCATGTTATGGATCTTAAATCTCTTCAAATATCATAGTCATGAGGTTAACATTCACACCAGACTAACCAAGCCTCTGACTTCATCCTACCTACTTACTCTTACATCTTAACTAGCACGTCCAGTGACAGTATGCTTCAAATGACAGTAACATCTATCTAATTTCCTAAGACAAAAAACCCTCCATCTTCCTCCTACCCCAGGATGAGTTACTAGGTCCTGAATTCTACTTTTTTTCTTTTTCCAGACGGAGACTTGCTCTGTCGCCCAGGATGGACTGCAGTGGCATGATCACGGCTCACTGCAAGCTCCGCCTCCCGGGTTCACGCCACTCCTGCCTCAGCCTCCTACAGGTAACCACTACCACGCCCGGCTTTTTTCTCTTTTGTATTTTTTTAGTAGAGACAGGGTTTCACTGTTTTAGCCAGGATAGTCTTGATCTCCTGACCTCGTGATCCGCCCGCTTCGGCCTCCCAAAGTGCTGGGATTACAGGTGTGAGCCACCGTGCCTGGCCCTGAATTCTACTTCTAAAAGGCTCAGATCTATCCTCTCTGCTCCACTTCCACTGCATTAGTTCAGGCCCTTATTCACTTTCCACTTGGACTTCTTACCTGGAATTTCCATCCTTACATTCAGCTCTCCCCTTGTTT
The DNA here is from genome assembly GCF_000951035.1 of Colobus angolensis palliatus. NCBI lineage: Eukaryota > Metazoa > Chordata > Mammalia > Primates > Cercopithecidae > Colobus > Colobus angolensis. Next base: position 3,385,618 of record NW_012114577.1, read on the forward strand.
TGCAGTGGCCCGATCTCAGCTCACTGCAACCTCCAGCTCCTAGGTTCAAACAATTCTCAACAACTTTCAATGATTCCATGTAGTTTTCAGGAAAATTTTTTCTTTTTTTTTTTTTGAGACAGAGTTTTGCTCTTATCACCCAGGCTGGAGTGCAATAGCATGATCTCGGCTCACTGTAACCTCCACCTCCCGTGTTCAAGTGATTCTTCTGCCTCAGCCTCCCTAATAGCTGGGATGACAGGCGGATGCCACCATGCCCTGCTAATTTTGTATTTTTAGTAGAGACCGGGTTTCACCATGTTGGCCAGGCTGGTCTAGAACTCAGGTGATCCACCTGCCTCAACCTCCGTAAGTGCTGGGAATACAGGTGTTAGCCACCGTGCCCGGCCAAGAAAATTTTCGACTCCCTGACTCAGCTTCATCTCCCACCACTGCCCTTCTATTCCTACCCAAACATATCATGCTTTCAGTTAATTCAGTTACACCAAATTACTTACAGTTTCCAGATACTTCACCTTGTTTTGTTCATTTTCCAGTACGTTATCCTCCATCTGAAAAACTATTTTCTTCCCTTCTTTCCCTAGCAAAAGCCTTCACACTCAGCTTAGATGTCAACTCTACCAGAAAACTTTCCAGAGATCTCTGATTTAGCTGTCCTCTTCTGTTCTCTCATAGCATTTCCTACAATTATTTTATGTCGGAATACTCATAAATCGATATCCTGAGAGTTCTGCTTTATTTATCTGCATCTTCTTCTACACTGTGGGCTCCCTGAAAGCAGGTCAGAAGCCTCACCCACCTTCATTCTATATTACCTGACACATGCAAGGGGTTGTGGTTAAATGAATGACTTATGAAAGAGGTGAGATGGAAGAAGGGGAAGGAAAAAATGATAGAGGGATGGAAAAGAAGGGAGAGAGGGGAAGGAAGTCACAGAGTGGATAGGAAGAGAAAGAAAGGTAGAACTGGGGGGAGAGAGAGAGAGAACATGTACACACACAGGGTATTAAAAAAGGGAATTTGTAATCAATCCATTATTTTCATGTGGCCTAAGCCAATTATTGAAGAAAGAAAAGTACATCTGAAAAATTCAATCTACATGGATTCTAAATATAATCATCTTTTTTTTTCTTTTTTTTTTTTTTTTGAGATGGGGTCTCCCTGTCACCCAACCTGGAGTGCAGTGGTACCATCTCGACTCACTGCAACCTCCACCTCCTAGGTTCAAGCAATCCTCCTACCTCAGCCTCCTGAGTATCTGGGAATACAAGCATGTGCCACCACGCCCAGCTAATTTTTTTATACTTTCAGTAGAGACGGGGTTTTCACTACTTTGGCCAGGCTGGTCTTGAACTCCCAACCTCAAGTAATCCACCCACCTCAGCCTCCCAAAGTGCTGGGATTTTAAGCATGAGCCACCATGCCCGCCAAAGTATTATCATCTAAATCACTCATCCTCTATTTCTGGTATGTCCAGCCCATCCAGTCCATTTTGATTGAAAATTTACTGCTATGTAATGAAAGACATTAATAACATGTACAATATAGATACAGGAAAAAAAAGTTTGATTTAAAAATAGTAATAATTAGCCGGGCATGGTGGCTCACGCCTGTAATCCCAGCACTTTGGGAGGCTGAGGTAGGCAGATTACCTGAGGTCAGGAGTTTGAGTGGTCCTGACCAACATGGAGAAACCTTTAGTCTCTACTAAAAATACAAAATTAACCGGGCATGATGGTGCCTGCCTATAATTTCAGCTACTCGGGAGGCTGAGGCAGGAGAATTGCTTGAACCTGGGAGGCGGAGGTTGCAGTGAGCGGAGATCGCACCATTGCACTCCAGCCTGGGCAACAAGAGCGAAACTCGGTCTTAAAAAACAAAAAAAAGTAAAACTCAACCTGATGTAATAAAAATTAAGTCTTATTTATTCTTCATAACTAAAAATGCCTTATTTACTCTTCATAAATAAAAACAAGAATGATTTACAAACTTTAATAATCTACCACTTCCTTATAACATGGTACTGCTGATTTTTTTTTTTTTCTGAGAGACGTTCACTTTTTTCGCACAGGCTGGAGTTCAGTGGCACGACCTCAGCTCACTGCAACCTCCGCCTCCTGGGTTCAAGCAATTCTCCTGCCTCAGCCTTACGAATAGCTGGGATTACAGGCATGTGCCACCATGCCCAGCTAATTTTGTATTTTTAGAAGAGACAGGGTTTGACCACGCTGGCCAGGCTGGTCTCAAACTCCTGACCTCAGATGATCCTCCCACCTCGGTCTCCCAAAGTGCTGTGATTACAGGCGTGAGCCACCGCGCCCAGGTGGTACCACTGATTTTTAAAAGTCTATAAAGAGCATGGAAAATAAATTCAATATAACACCAACATCATAGTCTATGTTATAGCACAAATTCCTTATATATTACATATTCCTCAAAAACACAGTGTGGGCCGGGCGCGGTGGCTCAAGCCTATAATCCCAGCACTCTCGGAGGCCGAGACGGGCGGATCACGAGGTCAGGAGATCGAGACCATCCTGGCTAACACGGTGAAACCCCATCTCTACTAAAAATGCAAAAAACTAGCCGGGCGAGGTGGTGGGCGCCTGTAGTCCCAGCTACTCAGGAGGCTGAGGCAGGAGAATGGCGTAAACCCAGGAGGCGGAGCTTGCAGTGAGCTGAGATCTGGCCACTGCACTCCAGCCCGGGCGACAGAGCAAGACTCTGTCTCAAAAAAAAATAAAAAAACCACAGTGTGAAAAAAGTAATACAGTATATATTAGTCAGTAATGGGAATGTATTTACATAAATTCTTAAAGGTAGTACATGGGAAAACTGCTAACACATACAACACTTAAACTTTAAAACACCTAAAAAGTATTACTACATAATCTAACTTTCAATCACTTTAATAAACTGTCAATACAATTTAAAGATTTGTTGTCATTAATACAACAGACAATTCAAACTTAAAAGCTTGCTCCGAAGTACGTATATGTTTGGTAAGATCCAATAAATGGCATAAAACCTTCTATAGCTCAATGATCATCGTAATACAGAAATTACACCAGGCACGGTGACTCTTGCCTGTAATCCCAGCACTTTGGGAGGTCGAGGCGGGAGAATCACTTGAGCCCAAAAGTTCGAGAACAGCCTGGGCAACATGGCAAAATCTCATCTCTACAAAAACTACAAAAATTAGCCAGGTGTGCCTGTAGTTCCAGCTACTCAGGAGGCTAAGGTGGGAGGACTGTTTGAGCCCGGGAGGTGGGAATTACAGATCGTGCCAGCCAGGGTGAAATAGTGAGATTATCAAAAACAAAAAAAAAAAAGAAATTGGGAACACACAGAAAAAGAAAGAAAATTTAGGCCTAATATACTCAACATTAAATAGATTCTGAATTGCAATTTTTGCTAAAGCAAAATACAAATTACAAGAAGCTTCTCATCTTTTATCACACAAGAAATAAAGTTGTAAGAAATAAGCTAAGTTTGTAATACTAATGATTACTGGCAGATTCTCTAAGAGAAGATTTGCTATACTTATAATAACAGGAAGTTCTTGTATAAAGTTAGAAATTTATTTTAGTAACTTTTTCCTTTTAACAATAAAAGTACCTTTCAAAAAAAAAAGGCAGAATGTAATGCTGAGCACTTAAAATTAGTATTTCTAAAATGATACCAAAAAATTTGCATTTGGCTAGTATTACCAAGAAACTTTTAAGGCTAAAGTTTCCAACATACTTTCATTTTTTTAAACAGACTAGTTTTAAAAAAAAAGGAAACGAAAGGAAGAAAAAAAAACATTTTAATCTCAAAGACTTTCAACTTAACTACATTTCTTTTAACCAAACATTTATAGAGCACCTAAGAAGTGACAGGCACTACAACACTGGGAACTGTGACAGATTACATTTACTCCAAACTAAACCTTTTATTTATTCGGCTTCTGAACTTATTATTATTCAAACCAAAACTTTTCTTAAGAAATTCTCACCCAACATCAAGGTACATATATGAGTTACCTAATAAATGCACTTTTCACTGTTTTACACAGGTCATGAGCGTTATAGCTAGGATTTGTGACTAACAAAAGGGATTCATTCCTGAAACATATCTATGCTGTTTTCTTTTACATGAAAATGAGATAGGAATAAACTGTTTCAGGTAGTTTACAGCATCCCAAACTCAAAGAGATAACCTTAAAAAAATTAGACTAAACTTAATTACTCTGTATAGTAGACCAAAATTTAAGTAGCCACAGCTTTTACCTTCTGCAACCACAGGTATTGCAAATTTTAATTTGGATGCAGTACTGTCAAAGTCGTCTTGATTCTGAGGACAAGTGAAATTTTTTTTAATAGTTCAAAGGAACTGTCAAAAGTAGACAACGTTGATATTCTAACATGCTATCTGTTGCATTTCTACACTTGTGAACATTCTACCCTTTTCAAGCACTTCTGAATTTGTAATGGATGAAAAAATACAAGCTAGTGTCTAAGTTCCACCAGTTGAATCTGGACTTTTCAAAAATCTAAGGTTTTATTCCAGCATGTGTTTAAAAAAAAAAAGACAGTATTCATATACATATTCTCTCAAGTGGCAAAAAAAACTGTACTTTTATGGTTATCATTTCTTCCAACAATTAAGCAAATTTTTTGACCCTATTCTCCACTCAGTTAATATGTTTACGTCTAAGAGGAACCTGGCCATCAGTTTTCCACACATCATAATGCAACAGAACCTCTGACTTATCTGCAGACCAACCAAATCAATAAAGAAAAATAAACCACATAACCCCAAGTGCCTGGAAATACAAGAAACAATTGGTATCTCTGAATTGTGTAAAGATCACCAAAATTATCTTTTTAAATCTTTCAATTAAATTATGTTTGTGACGAGTCAAAGAGTTTTCTGCTAAAATTTTATAGTACTGTTCACACAATAAATAAGATTTTCTTTCATCAGTGTAACTGATAGAACCACAATACAGTTCAGTTTCCAGGGTCAGATTACCTGACCTGCTTTTTATTTTACCTTTTAAAACACTTTAATTCATGCCGTTATTCCTCTCATTCCCTACGAAAAGAGGGGTTCAATATGGGAGAATCACCTTCAGTTGAGATACCCCGTAACTGCCTCCAACTCCACAGCAAAGCCCGCCAGCTGACCCCGGTCTCTCTGGGGAGGGGCTCGGTCACCAAGCCACCAAACACACCTTCCTCTGCAAAACTCGGAAGCCCCACACGACGACCTCGTCCAAACCCCCTACTTCCTGAATTCGATAACCCCAGAGATTCGTATTCTGCAGGCAATCTTACCTTCATGATGACTGTGGGACCGAGATATTCTCTAAAACACCAGGTTCACCTGCACCTGGAGGGGAAACAAAAGACACCCAGTTAACACCACAGGCACCCCTCTGCACTGGCGGAGGCGGAGGGAAGGAACCGAGCGACGCCCGAACCCCGAAGAAAGAGCCGCACCAGGCGCCAGCCCCCGAACCATCACACGCCGACTCGGGGCTCCCTCTGGCCCCGCCATCCCCGCAAACCCAGCCACCTACACAGCTCGGCAGCTTCCCGTCCCCATTGTCGAGACCCGACGGAGTTTCCCGTCTACGACAATGACGCCATTTCTGTCAGAGAAGAAACTCACAACAAGCCCGGCGTCCGGCGTGGGGCCGGCCGCTCTCCCCGCGGGCCTCAGAGCCCGGCCGAGAGAGTCCGCGCCCCCATGCGCCGCGTCCGAGGTGGAGGCCGGCCGGGGGCCACCGAGGGCCCAGGAGGGCCTGTGGGCCGCGGGCTGGACCGGCCCGCCGCAGAGCCCCTGCCCACGTCCCGTTCCGGGCGCAGACCCCACAAGTGGGAGCGGGATCAACATCTGGCCCCGCCGCGGGGACAACGTGAGGGCCGAGGGCCCCGGAGGCGGAACGGCCCCCACCCTGCCCGGGCCCCCGACCGCGGCCGCTAAACCGCTGAGTGTGCGGCCGCCCAGCCAGGGGGCGGCTCGGACACAGCGACTGCGGGGGGGGTGGGAGCTCCCGGAAGGCCGAGGCCCCGAATTCGGGCGCCGCAGGGACCATCACCGCGATCTTCCTCTGCTCCTCGGTCGGGCCCAGCGACTCCCAAAAGAACCCCCTTAGGAGACCACGAAAGCCCCAGAAAATGGCCCTACCTTCCTTGGAGGCGAGATCTGACCCTGGCACGTCCAGAGTTCCCTCTCTCCTCCTCCCCCCCAAAACCAGTAGGCCTGGGGGAGAGATGGGGAAGAAGGGCGGCGGGTCCAGCGGCTGCTGAAGCAGAGGCTCCGGCTCCTCCTCCTCCCGCGGCGGCGACTGGTACCTTTGTTTGGCGGCCGCTCGGGCTCCCTGGTTGGGGGGAGGGGGACGACGAAAAATCCCTCCCGGACTGGAGGTCCGGGCCCCCAAACGCGCTGCCCTCCAGAGGACGGCGGCGATGGACCCTCTGCAGCTCCCTCCGGGCAAAGGTCCAGGCGCTGGCCGTGGCGGCGGCAGGCTGAAGCTCAAGACTCTCCCTCCGCTCCGGCGACCGAGCTCCTCACTCCGGACTCGACTGACGGGCAAACATCGCTTTCCCCCCACCCCGACTCTAGGTCCCCCCCCTTCCTTTCTCCCCTCCCCTAGATTTTTCCCCCCTCCCCTACCTCTTTCCCGGATGGCCTCTTAGACGACCTTGGATTGGTTAAAATTCTTTAGAACCCGCCTATACACTGTTCCTATTGGTCGCTGGATACAAACAACGACGCCATTTTCCCACCAGTTCTATGGAAACAGAGAGTTACGCCTCAAGGCTTCCTGGGAAATGAAGTCCAGCCTCTGGAACCAACGCGCAAATACTCGTCCGCGAGAACTGCAAGGCCCACGATGCCCTGCGCCAGCGTGGACCGGAGAGGGGGAGGGTGGAAAGGGGCGGGGCAATAAAGCAGTAGGGAGGCGGCAACGACGCCTGCGCAGTGTGACCGGGATGGCGCATTTTCTTGCACCGAGTAATGCGGTGTCGCTGGCGGCTGAGGAGGGCGGAGAGTTGTGTGGTGAAGTAGTGGGAGGGATTCATGTAGGCATAGGGAAGAGCCTAAGTCCACATTATAAAATAGGAAGTTAATGCGGGGTACAGCTACTCCCGGACCAGCGGCGTTAAAGTCGTGATATCATCGTTGAACTGTGAGCAGCAGTGGCGGCGGCTTGGGGGGAACCCGGATGGGAAGGAGGGCGGGGGAGGCTGGGAGGCGGGGCAGAGAGGAAAGAAAGAAAGGAGAGTGAGGACCCGGATGCTGAACCGGATTGTGTATGAATTTTCCATCCCCTAGCTTTAAGCGGGGAGGAGGAGGAAGGGTTGGCCAAGTGCGGCGGAAGGGAGCATCTGAGCGAGGAGGAAGCAGAAACCTCACCGTTTCTCTCCCTCCGGACTCTGTGCTAGCACTGTAGACGTTTGCAGTTCTCTGCCCAGCCGCTGTGGAAAATCGGCCTCGAAGTGATAGAAATTCCCTGCTTATATCAGGCAGCTTCTTTCAGATCATCGTCTTTCTCCCGGAGTATGAATGGAAAGATTCAGTGTGCGCTTCACATTTGTATGTCTCTGTTTAGCCATTCTCAAACCAGGCCCTTCCCTTTGAAAAGATAAGTCGTTTGCATGGGATGTTCGCTTTTTAGACGCAAGGTTGTGTGCCCTGGTTTCATTGTCCAACGCGTTAGAAGGCGCTTTCTTTTTTTCATGGCTGCTGAGCGCCGACCACTGGGGTGGCCTCTGCCTTCGTAGACCTGCGCCTGGCGAGACGGACAGATGCTGAACAAAACAATGTGAAATTACCGCAGTGGCAGTGCCCCAGAGGAGAGTTCCGCGGTGATAGGAGAATGTGAGGGAATTTGGCTTATTTAGGGAGGGAAAGGAAGGGCTTCTGAGCAAGTGAGGATCGAGCTGAGAGCTGAAGGGCTAACAGGAGTTAACTAAGGAAAGAGAAAAGGAAAGGACATTCCAGACAAAAAGACTAACTTGTCTGAAAGCCCTGTGGCGAAAGGGAGCTTTTCCAGTATGAAGAACTGAGCCTGGAGAGATGGGATGAGGGGGAGTGTGGAACCTTATAGACTTTGTGAAGGAGTTTTGTTTTAGTCCTAATAGCAATGGGTATCTTCCAAGGAATCTCAGAAGGGAGAGATGACTCCGATTGGAATGTCACCCTGGCTGAAGAGTAGAGGAAGCGAAAAAAAGAAGAGTTAAAGAGGCAAATGCAGGGAGCCCGACGAGGAGGCTATTGCCGTAGTAGTTCACATGGTGACAGGAATGGAGCGTTTGTGGTAATAATTATGGATTCACCCTTTGAACAAATTTCTGGCAGCTTTTTAGTTTTGAAAATGAGAAGTTTCAGACTCTCACTGAGGTATTCTGTAGTTTATTCACTCTAAAAGGAAACTAGTAGAGTTCATGTAACACACACTAATGCCTCCTTACATTTAAGTTTAGTACGTGATAGCTGAAATTTCCAGCTGTGATAAATTGGGAAATCCTTTGATTTAAAACAAAGGCGAGTGAGAGTATGTCCCGCAGTGTGTAGAATCCTTTAGGATTAAGAAGACACAAGGCAAGTTGGTTGTTGTTACCTAGAAAAATTGAGGTTCTTATGTTTTCTTATGAAAATACTTGTATGTAAACATCCTCTGGGAAAGGAAATTGACTTGTTAAGTGAGTGTTCTTAAACATCTCTAAGTGAGCAAAGGAAATAATTTTTTTTTTTAAAGCATGACTAGTGTTTTAAGTTGAAAAATAACATCAACCACAAAGCTCTCTACAAATTGAAACAAAGATTAGCTCTGATTTCTAGGCAACAGGGTACACCTGCTAGAGATCCTGACACAAAAGGGAATTCTGAAACTGTATCTCATTGATTTTTAAGTTCAGTCAAATGTGTTTTGGAGGCTGTGAGAAAATATACAAACGTGATTCTTGCTCCCAACCTGTAGTTGAGAAAAGATAGGTACTGACATATAAATAGAGAAATATATGAGATGCTTTTTAAATTCTACCTTTAATGATGTTCGATAATAATCTTTTATCTAAGCCATTATTCTTCCTGTTTTGCATCTTCTTTTTTTTTCAATCCCTGATAATAAGGTATAGATAATAGGTTACCTAATAAGGATTTACCTAATATTGTACTTCAATCCCTGATAATAAGGTAACGGGTCAGAGATCAAATAGTATAGGTAATAGGTTACTTTAATAAGTATTTGCCTAATATTACCAATAGGTATATTGATTATTTCACTTATTTGATTCTTTATGAGCCTCTTTTTCCTTGTGACGTCTTTGGTATTAATTGCTAGTCAAGGTGGATGTAGAAATTTCCCATATGGGATGTTTCTCTTTGAAATGTTTCTCTTGTTAAAATGATTTCTTTTCTTGGAGTGCTGATTTTTTTATGATTGTTTGATATAGATGAGAACAGACTACAAAAAAATATGCCTTTCAATCCTGAAGAGTAACCTGAACTATACACTAGTTTTGGGCTTTAATTTTCATTTGTAATCTGCCTTCAATAAAGAGTTAAGCTAGTGGAATTTATGTCTTAGCTTATAACACAAACATGAATATTTGCTTGGCATTGAAAGGTAAAGATATTCGATAGCTGGAGATCTTAATCTGAGGTGCATGTAAACGATTCAGGGACTACATGATCTCTGTAAGGAGAAGTTATATGTTGTAAGTCTGTGGCAGTGCATACATTTGTGTTGGAGCGTATTAACACATACACAAGCTTTTTTTTTTTTTTAGAAGATTCGTAGCTTTCATCATATTCTCAAAAGGTTTATGTGATCCATGAGATGGTTTACAGTATGGGGAAGCATCAAAGCACTTGCATAGTTGATGGTTATATGTGTGTGTTATTATTCCAGCCATCCATTATCATGTGCCTACCAACTGCCTAACAGTGCATACATATGTAGAAGTTTTATTCTTTTCTCTTGTTGCCATATTATAAGTCTCATTTCACAGCAGAAAAACATCTACATTACAGAGACAATGTGGTTCAAACCATTTTACCCTTGTATTCATTGACTGCTGCAAAACAGGAACATTAAATACCCGATAGTCACTAAATTGGGTAGTCTCAGCACTTTTACACTCATAATTGTGCTGGAAAAGTGGAATGCTAGCACTAATAATTAGATTTTGGTTTGGGGTTTTTTTATTTGTTTATTTTTACTTGTATAAATGTATGGGGTACAAGTGTAGTTTTATCACATGCACAGATTGCATAGTAGTGAAGTCAGGACTTTTAGGGTGTCCATCACCCACATAATCACATTGTACCCATTAAGTAATCTTTCATCATCCACCTCCTTCCCACCTTATCACCCTTTGGAATCTCCATTGTCTATCATTCCACGCTCCATGTCCATGTATACACATTATTTAGCTCCCATTTATAATTAAGATGTACTATTTGTCTTTCTATGTCTGACTTGTTACACTTAAGGTAAGGGCTGTCCATCCATTTTGCTGCAAATCACGTGATTTCATTTTGTTTTAATGGCTGAATAACAATTCATTGTGTATATACTACATTTTCTTTATTCAGTCATCTACTGATGGACACTTAGGTTGATTTTACTATTATGAATAGTCTGTAATAAACACACAAGTGCAAGATTTTGGAAATTTTACTTTTGTGGCATGTTGTCGGTATTTACTGAGGATCTTTGGATTTGCTTGGCTACATGTATATACATCAGTGTGTTTATTAACTAAAATATGTGCAAAAGTCTTGTCTTTGGTGGATTAATTTATAGTATAAATCCACAAAAGTCAGATTCTGCTCCTAAATATATTTTACATTTTAAATTTTAGTGCCAGCAAGAAGTTATAGTACTAGAATCACCTTACGCCTGAGAGTGTCAGTGATGCGATCATAGTATCAGGTGACTGGGCTATAAAAGATGACTTTTGTTACTTAACATTATGAAGTTACTAGGGCAGATTTAGAAATCGAGGAACACTGGTGAAACCCCGTCTCTACTAAAATAGAAAAATTAGCTGGGCGTGGTGGTGGGCACCTGTAGTCGCAGATACTCAGGAGGCTGAGTCAGGAGAACTGCTTGAACCCAGGAGGCAGAGGTTGCAATGAGCCGAGATCGTGCCTCTGCACTTCAGCCTGGGCAACAGAGCGAGACCTTGTCTCAAAAAATAAAAATAAAAAAGCAACAAACACATCCTCACTGTTATAATAAATAACAGTAGCCCACACCCCCTTAGTTGTGGTGTGGTGTGGTACCATGTAAGCAACCTATTTCCAGTTCCCCTAACATTCTCAAGCAGCTGTATCAGAATCATACAAGATGTGTATTTAAATTGAAGATTTATAAGTCTCTGGCCCAGACTTAGAAAAAAAGGATCAGGCCGGGCATGGTGGCTCATGCCTGTAATCCCAACACTTTGGGAGGCTGAGGCAGGTGGATTATCTGAGGTCAGGAGTTTTGAGACCAGCCTGGCCAGCATAGTGAAACCCCATCTCTACTAAAAATTCAAAAAATTTAGCTGAGCATGGTGGCGGGAACCTGTAATCCCTGCTATTCGGGAGGCTGAGGCAGGAAAATCACTTGAGCCCAGGAGGGGGAGGTTGCAGTGAGCCGAGATCGCACCACTGCACTCCAGCCTGGGCAACAAGAGCGAAACTCTGTCTCAAAGAAAAAAGAACTTTGAACAATCAGAGTAACACAAAGTACATGAACTCAACTTCATTTTCTTCCTTCAAAAAAAGTGACCCTCACTTAAGCAAATATATTCTTGTGCTTTATCTTCTGGCATACTGAGATAACTTTCTAAAGTGGCTTCCAATTCCAAAAACCAATGATGTGCAACTCATTGAACAGCCCTAACCACAAACTGCCATTAGATGCCATATTACATTTAGCCTTTTTGTTGTATCTGCCGTGAAGCCAGAAAAGTTGGTTAGAAGCATGCTCAGGATTCTAAAGACTAAATCATAGTCCCAAGAAGCAGAAGAAAGAGGATAAAAGTAATAAACTTCCCAAAATGTGCCAAAGATGCTAGAGCAGTTAGAAAAAGATTCCTAATACAAGGACAAGTAATAATAGAAACAGATACAAAGAAATAAAGCAGAGATTCAGCAGTACAGGGAGACCCTAGGAAGACCGTGAATGTTATTGTAGGAAATACTGAAATAAGGCAGATTTCAGTATAAAGGGGAATATGTTTAATAAATATGATTGCATTTGAGTTAATGCATATCTTAAATCAGAAATCTCTGAAATTGATTGATTATAGGAGAATCCCTTTAAATTTTAAATACATAAAACATACTCATCTTAGTGCTCATTTAAAAAAGGATATGTGTACTAATTAGTGTAATCAGTTAAATGCAGAGGTGTCTTTCCAGTTCTTTGGAGTTGTTTTGACATTTGCCGTCAACAAATTAAGCCTTTTATGGTTGATTAAAATAGGAAAGGCTTAATATAAGTTACGTGACTAAGAAAACTTAAAAACCAAGAGAACACTTTGACCAATATAATCACTTGAATGAAGAATTTTCTAATTGAGAGAGTATTTACATACCACCCATTTAAAGTGTACATTTCAGCAGTTTTTAATGTATTCACAGGGCTGTGCAACCATCACCACAATTTAATTTTATAACATTTTGATCCCTGCAAAAAGAAACCCTGTACTCATTAGCAATTAGTCCCTATTCCTAACCACGAATCTGCTTTCTGTCTCTGTAGATTGGCTTATTCTGAACATTTCATATCAATGGAATCATACAATATGTAGTCTCTTGAGATTGGCTTCTTTCACTTAACATGTTTTCAAGGTTTCATAGATGTAGAATCTTCTTTTTTTGTTTTTTGAGACTGGAGTCTCACTCTTTCACCCAGGCTGGAGAGCAGTGGTGCGATCTCAGCTCACTGCAACCTCTGCCTGCTGGGTTCAAGCAATTCTGCCTCAGCCTCCCAAGTAGCTGAAACTACAGGCACTCACTACCATGCTTGGCTAATTTTTGTATTTTTAGTAGAGATGGTGTGAAGGCTGGTCTTAAACTCCTGACCTCGTGATCTACCCACTTCAGCTAATTTTTTGTATTTTTAGTAGAAACAAAATTTTGCCATGTTTCCCGGGCTGGCCTCGAACTCCTGGGCTTAAGCAATCCGCCCGCCTCAGCCTCCCAAGTGCTGGAATTATAGGCGTGAGCAACCGTGCGCGGCAACAGAAAATTCTTTTTAAACCAAACTGGGGCCGGGCGCAGTGGCTCAAGCCTGTAATCCCAGCACTTTGAGAGACCGAGACGGGCGGATCACGAGGTCAGGAGATCGAGACCATCCTGGCTAACACGGTGAAACCCCGTCTCTACTAAAAAATACAAAAAAAACTAGCCGGGCGTGTTAGCGGGCGCCTGTAGTCCCAGGTACTCTGGAGGCTGAGGCAGGAGAATGGCGCAAACCCGGGAGGCGGAGCTTGCAGTGAGCTGAGATCCGGCCACTGCACTCCAGCCTGGGTGACAGAGCGAGACTCCGTCTCAAAAAAAAAAAAGGAATACAAATTTCTTTGCAGTTTTATACTCAAAGATGATTAGTTTCATGTGATCTTTATGTTTCTTTTTGACAGATTGGCTTTGAAGTTTAAATCCAATGGAGAAGACTCAAGAAACAGTCCAAAGAATTCTTCTAGAACCGTATAAATACTTACTTCAGTTACCAGGTAATACTTCACTTCTAGTCCATAGAGGGTCATTTTCACACAGTAGTGGTCGTTCAAATGTTAGCAAATAGGAAAGGTTAGACTTGCTAGCTGTTGAGATTTTGTATTTAAGGTGATGTATCTGAGAAAAATGATAAATAGAACAATGATAAATAGAACGTTCTAATTTTTCATTATTAAACGGTAATTTTTGCCAGGTGAAGTGATATACACCTGTTGTCCCACCTACTTGGGAGGCTGAGACAGGAGGATGGCTTGAGCCCAGGAGTTTAAGGCTGTAGTGCACAATGATCACACCTGTGAATAGCCACTGCACTCCAGCTTGGGCAACATAGTGAGACCCCGTCTCTTAAAAAGAAACGTAATTTTTGAAGGCACCCTTTAAAACATATCCAATGATTTAACATACCTTAAAAAATAAAAATATTTAAAACATTTTGGTATCTCATTGGAGGTTGTATTCTTTATGAATATTACGCATTCAAATTCCCCACTGTTTGGATATTAGGGGAAGTTACGCAGATTTGTTTAACAATAGAACACTTTATTTACCATCCATGTTCAAGTTTACCTTCTATGTCTTTGTTTTCCAGTGTCTCACACATGCACTGCATTTCGTATACTACTAGTTCCTTTGACAGCCAAATAATAATGTATCTAAAATCACAGTATTTGGAAGCATAGCCCACTTTATTCCTGTATAAAGGCATGCCACCTGCACATGGCTTCCTACCTCACGTGTACATGTGTGTGTTTTTTTTTTTTTTGAGACAGAGTCTCACTCTGTCACCCGGGCTGGAGTGCAGTGGCGTGATCTCAGCTCACTGCAAGCTCCGCCTCCCGGGTTCATGCCATTCTCGTGTCTCAGCCTCCAGAGTAGCTGGGACTACAGGTGCCCGCCACCACGCCTGGCTAATTTTTTGTATTTTTAGTAGAGACGGAGTCTCACTGTGGTCTCGATCTCCTGACCTCGTGATCCACCCGTCTCGGCCTCCCAAAGTGCTGGGATTACAGGCGTGAGCCACCGCGCCCGGCCAATTTTTTTTTTTTTTTTTTTGAGACAGAGTCTTACTCTATCCCCCAGGCTGGAATGCAGTGGCACCATCCCGGCTCACTGCAAGCTCCGCCTCCCGGGTTCACGCCATTCTCCTGCCTCAGCCTCCTGAGTAGCTGGGACTACAGGCGCCCGCCACCATGCCCGGCTAATTTTTGTATTTTTAGTAGAGACAGGGTTTCACCATGTTGGCCAGGCTGGTCTCGAACTCCTGACCTCAAGTGATCTGCCCACCTCGGCCTCCCAAAGTGCTGGGATTACAGGCGTGAGCCACCGCGCCCAGCCAACGCTAGCTCCCACTTTTTTTTTTTTTTTGGAGACAAGAGTCTTACTCTATCCCCCAGGCTGGAATGCAGTGGCACCATCCCGGCTCACTGCAAGCTCCGCCTCCCGGGTTCATGCCATTCTCGTGTCTCAGCCTCCAGAGTAGCTGGGACTACAGGTGCCCGCCACCACGCCTGGCTAATTTTTTGTATTTTTAGTAGAGACGGAGTCTCACTGTGGTCTCGATCTCCTGACCTCGTGATCCACCCGTCTCGGCCTCCCAAAGTGCTGGGATTACAGGCGTGAGCCACCGCGCCCGGCCCACATGTGTGTTTTTGTTTTATTTTGCTTCTTTAAAAACTTGTCTGGAGGCTGGGCGTGGTGGCTCACACCTGTAAACCCAGCACTTTGTGAGGCCAAGGCAGGCGGATCATGAGGTCAAGAGATTGAGACCAGCCTGGCCAACATGGTAAAACCCTGTCTCTGCTAAAAATACAAAAATTAGCTGGGCATGGTGGCTCATACCTGTAGTCCCAGCTACTCAGGAGGCTGAGGCAGGATAATAGCTTGAACCTGGGAGGCAGAGGTTTCTGTGAGCCGTGATTATACCACTGCACTCCAGCCTGGCAACAGAATGAGACTCCAACTCAAAAAAAACCTTGTCTGTAAATGATGATAAGCAAAAACTCATGAATATAATAAACAGGGGTTCTTGTAATAAAAAATCATTTATAAACCAATTACTTAGAGCTTAGACTATTCTTTCTCATAGAAATAATACAGGTCAGTTGTGGTGGCCCACACCTGTATTCCCAGCACTTTGGGAGACCAAGGCAGGATTGCTTGAGGCCAAAAGTTGGAGACCACCTTGGGCAACATAACAAGTCCCCCTCTCTGTTTTAAACACTTTTTTAAAAAGAAGAAATAATGTAAAAGTTGGTAAATTATTTGACAAGCATAAAAACCTATTTAGCCCATACTGTGACTAAACTCTAATGATGCTCTCAATTCAGTCTCAATAGACACTTTTTAATGTCTGTGCTAAAGTATACACCTTTCTTTACGAGCACACCTCTATGGTAATGTGTGCATTTCTGTTCTTCATGAGCCTGGGAAGGATAAAAGCCAAAAGAATGCTAACTGCTGTGCTACACCTTGGAAACCATAATTAGTGTCATTTTTGTTTTGGCAGACCCTAATAGAGACTCGCCTGCTAATGCCAATGCATCAGAAGAATGAGGGAATGATAGAAATGGAGAATTCAAAGGGAAGGTTGCCCACTGTTTTAAGAAAAAGCCCAAGAGACTGCTTTTGAGTGACATGTATCCAGCAGTTAGTAACTTATTTCAGTATCTCCCAGTGAGAAACATGGCACAATTTCACTTTCACTCTGCCCAGCTCTTATTGCCAGATGTCCTTTAGAACACTTTCACAAACACTCACTGAACTGGGCTGGCATTCATAGCAAGCCAGTTATCAGTGCTGACAAAAGTCTAACAGGCATCTCTCAAATGTCTCTTACTCTACTACTTACAAAGCAAAGACTGCCTACAGTTACGTTTTAACCATAATGCTTACTTACGCAGTGACCACCTTCTATGACTTTTCTTTTTTTTTAATTCTCATTACCTGGAAATAATGCTTTAAGCCATTAGATAACATACTTAAAATTATCATTAGGTACCTCACCTTCTTATTCAAATACATTCTTGATCCATGTTGGAATATAACCTCAAAAGATACTTCTAAAGAAATGTGACATTGCACTATGCACATAACACACTTTTTTTTTTATAGAGAGCTTCAGAGTTATTAAAGTAACTTAGAGGTGTGCCAGGTCATTTACACTGTTGTAGTATTACTCTTGCTAGTAAATAATAATCATAATATCAGAATTTTCTGAAGTCAACCTGACCAAGATGGTAAAACCCTGTCTCTTCTAAAAGTATAAATATCAGCCAAGTATGGTAGCGCATGCCTGTAGTCCCAGCTGAGACATGGGAATCACGTGAGCCTAGGAGCCAGAGGTTGCAGTGAGCGGAGATCACACCACTGCCTGGGCAACAGAGTGAGACCCTGTCTCAAAAAAGAAAGAAAAAAAGGATTTCCTGAAAGTAGTAAAGAAAATGATTTTTATTTTTAAATTTCTCATACTTGCTATCATCTTATGTTTATGTTTATTTGCCTTAGTGTGGGGCCCTAGATGAGGTAAAGGGTGGGATTAGGGAGAGATGAAGCTGGCAGTAGAGGAAGAAGGGCTTCAAAAAGAGAGACAGTAATGTTTAGATCTTAAAGAGGAAGCAGTAATCTTTTAATTTTGAGAGATCTCTGTGATTAGCCTCAGTGTTAGAAATTATTTCAGAACTTAGCCAGGCGCAGTGGCTCACGCCTGTACTCCCAGCACTTTGGGAGACCAAAGTGGGCAGATGGCTTAAGCTCAGGAGTTCGAGACCAGCCTGGACAACATGGCAAAACCCTGTCTCTACTAAAAATACAAAAAATTAGCCAGGCATGTGACACGCCCTTGTACTCCCAGCTTACCTGGGGGACTGAAGTGGGATGATCACTGGAGCCTGGGAGGTCGAGGCTGCAGTAAGCCAAGATCACGCCACTGCACCCCAGCCTAGGTAATACAGGGAGACCCCGTCTCAAAAAAAAAAAAAGCGGAGGGGAACTTAAAAGTATCAGGCTAGGCCGGGCGCGGTGGCTCAAGCCCGTAATCCCAGCACTTTGGGAGGCCAAGACGGGCAGATCACAAGGTCAGGAGATGGAGACCATCCTGGCTAACACGGTGAAACCCCGTCTCTACTAAAAAATACAAAAAACTAGCCAGGCGAGGTGGCGGGCGCTTATAATCCCAGCTATTCGGGAGGCTGAGGCAGGAGAATGGCGTGAACGCGGGAGGCAGAGCTTGCAGTGAGCTGAGATCCGGCCTCTGCACTCCAACCTGGGCGACAGAGTGAGACTCTGTCTCAAAAAAAAAAAAAAAAAAAAAAATCAGGCTAAACATTAGCATGTCATCAGAGGGGAAAAAAATATTAAAACTGTAGTACCTCAAAACTAAGCCATATATTGTACTGTTTTTTATATAATATTCAAAAATAAAATGAAATTCCACATTGAGACTCTGTTGTTCATCTTCAGGAAAATGTGTTTAAGTGATACAAGCCAGGTGCAGTGGTTCACACTTACTATCCCAGCACTTTGGAGGCCAAGTGAGACAGATTGCTTTTGAGCCCAGGGGCTTGAGACCAGCCTGGGCAACAGGGTGAAACCCTGCCTCTACAAAAAATAAATAAATAAAAATAAAATTACTCAGGCATGATGGCTTGTTCTTGTAGATCCAGCTACTCGCGGGGCTCCAGCCTAGGAGGTCAAGGCTGCAGTGAGCCGTGATTGTGCCACCGCACTCCAGCCTGGGTGACAGAGCGAGACCCTATCTCAAAAATAATAATAATAGGCTAGGTACAGTGGCTCACACCTGTAATCTCAGCACTACGAGAGGCCGAGGCAGGTGGATGACTTCAGGTCAGGAGTTCAAGACCAGCCTGGCCAACATGGTGAAACCCCATTTCTATTAAAAATACAAAAAAATTGGCCGGCCGCGGTAGCTCATGCCTGTAATCCCTACACTTTGGGAGGCCGAGGTGGGTGGATCACCTGAGGTCAGGAATTAAAGACCAGCCTGGCCAACATGATGAAACCCTGTCTCTACTAAAAATATAAAAAATTAGCTGGACTTGGTAGCACACGCCTGTAATCCCAGCTACTTGGGAGGCTGAGGCAGGAGAATCGTTTGAACCTGGGAGGCGGAAGTTGCAGTGAGCCAAGATCACGACACGCTCCCCAGCCTGGGCAACAGGAGCAAAACTCCGTCTCAAAAAAAAATACAAAAAATTAGTTAGGTGTAGTGGCACACACCTATAATCTCAGCTACTTGGGAGGCTGAGACAGGAGAATCCCTTGAACCCGGGAGGCGAAGGTTGCGGTGAGCCCAAGATCATGCCATTGCTTTCCAGCCTGGGTGACAGATCAAGAATTGCCTCAAAAAGAAAAAAAAACTGTAATCCCAGCATTTTGGGAGGCCAAGGCGGGTGAATTACCTGAGGTCAGGAGTTCAACACCAACCTGGCCAACATAGTGAAACCCTGTCTCTACTAAAAATACAAAAATTAGCTGAGCGTGGGGGCGGGTGCCTGTAATCCCAGCTACTTGGGAGGCTGAGGCAGGAGAATCACTTGAACCCAGGAGGTGGAGGTTTCAGTGAACTGAGATCGCACCATTGCACTCTAGCCTGGGTGATGAGCGAAATTCCATCTCCAAAAAAAAAAGAAAACAGTGTTTTAGTTTTAACTTTTTATGTAACCATTTTCCTGAAACCTAATCTAAAATTAGGATGTTATTACCATGCATTCATTTAACAGAAAATTTATAGAACATTTTTACTAAGTGAACTGGCCATGGTTTTTATCTATCATTCCTTTATATATGCTACAATGACTTCTAGTGGTAACTTCTATCCAAAGACTTGTCTTAAATTAGCCAGGCATGGTGGCACATGCCTGTAATCCCAGCTACTCGGGAGGCTGAGGCAGAAGAATAGCTTGATCTCGGGAGGCGGAGGTTGCAGTCAGCCGAGATCACGCCTCTGCCATCCAGCCTGGACAACAGAATGAGACTCCATCTCAAAAAACACAAAAGACCTATCTTGAGCTTTCTGTGTAAAAAAAAGATGATACTGCTAGGCGAGGTAACTCACGTCTGTAATTTCAGCAATTTGGGAGGCTGTGGCGGCCGGATCACTTGAGCCCAGGAGTTTGAGACCAGTCTGGGCAACATGGGAAAACACTGTCTCTACAAAAACAAAAATTAACCGGGCATGGTGGCTTGCACCTATAGTGCCAGCTACTCAGGATGCTGAGCTGGAAGGATCACTTGAGCCCAGGAGGTGGAGGCTGCAGTGAGCTGTGAACATACCACTGCACTCCAGCCTGGGTGACAGAGTGAGACCCTGTCTCAAAAAAAAAAAGGAAGAAAGAAAGAAGATACTGAAAAATGAAGGCCCCTAGTCAAAATAATGAGATTAGCTTTTGACTAAACTCAGGATTTTAAAAGGGAATACTTCAGTGTGTGATAATCTCATTTTTGAAAGGAAAGAAGCAGGGCTTCCACATCTCTAAAGCCTTAACTTAAAGGAGAAATAGATATTTCAAGAGGTAATTTTATGAAGTAATTAAATAGTAAAATATATTTTATTTGCAATGTCTATAGTTATGTAAAATAGGCAGTGCCAATTAGCTGACACTAAATAGCTTCTTGGCCTGGTGCAGTGGCTCACACCTGTAATCCAAACACTTTGGGAGGCCAAGGCAGGTGGATCGCTTGGGCTCAGGAGTTCAAGACCAGCCTGGGCAATGTATCAAAACCGCCTTTCTACAAAACATACAAAAATTAGCCAGGCATGGTGGTGTGTGCCTGTAGTCCCAGACACTCAGGAGGCGGAGGCATGAGAATCATGGGAACCCAGGAGGTGGAGTTTGCAGTGAGCCATGATCATGCCACTGCACTCCAGCCTGAGCAACAGAGCAAGACTGTGTCTCAAATAATTAATTAATAAACAAGCTTCCTTTTCATAAAAAGGAATAAATTAAGTCATAAGTCCTAAAAGCCCATCCTACTTTAAAATTGTTTATTCAAGTTCAGATGAAAAGAGTGGACTAGTAGGCCACTGAAGTGCTTTAGAGTCTCCCGTGCCTGCCCTAATTTTAGAAGGTTGTGCATTTTATGATCCGGATTTCAGAGCGATTGAGAATGGGATGTTGAACAGTACAAGGCAAGCTCTGCAGTAGGTAATGGATTGATGACGCTGGATTTAGCAAGTCTGAACAATTTAAAGGAAGTTTCTGAATGTGTTTTTTGTAGTTAAAATACGCAAAACACTCATCTTATTGTCACATTTTATTTTTAAATTGCAGGTAAACAAGTGAGAACCAAACTTTCACAGGCATTTAATCATTGGCTGAAAGTTCCAGAGGACAAGCTACAGGTATTAGGCAACTCTAATCTTGTTAATCCCCAAGAAATTAATAGCTGTCACATAAAAATATTCCTAGTTCTTGATTGAATTTAGTCCTCATGCAAGATATTTTATATTGAGGTTGCTAAATATTTATTGTGAAAATTAACACCTGAGACTTTCATAATCTGTTAATTAAACTGAGTATTTAAGTTTTGAATAGTTCAAATAAGTGAAATTTTCAATTCTTTTTTATTAGATTATTATTGAAGTGACAGAAATGTTGCATAATGCCAGTTTACTCATCGATGATATTGAAGACAACTCAAAACTCCGACGTGGCTTTCCAGTGGCCCACAGCATCTATGGAATCCCATCTGTCATCAATTCTGCAAATTACGTATATTTCCTTGGCTTGGAGAAAGTCTTAACCCTTGATCACCCAGATGCAGTGAAGCTTTTTACCCGCCAGCTTTTGGAACTCCATCAGGGACAAGGCCTAGATATTTACTGGAGGGATAATTACACTTGTCCCACTGAAGAAGAATATAAAGCTATGGTGCTGCAGAAAACAGGTGGACTGTTTGGATTAGCGGTAGGTCTCATGCAGTTGTTCTCTGATTACAAGGAAGATTTAAAACCACTACTTAATACACTTGGGCTCTTTTTCCAAATTAGGGATGATTATGCTAATCTGCACTCCAAAGAATATAGTGAAAACAAAAGTTTTTGTGAAGATCTAACAGAGGGAAAGTTCTCATTTCCTACTATTCATGCTATTTGGTCGAGGCCTGAAAGTACCCAGGTGCAGAATATCTTGCGCCAGAGAACAGAAAACATAGATATTAAAAAATACTGTGTACATTATCTTGAGGATGTAGGTTCTTTTGAATATACTCGTAATACTCTTAGAGAGCTTGAATCTAAAGCCTATAAACAGATTGATGCACGTGGTGGGAACCCTGAGCTGGTAGCCCTAATAGAGCACTTAAGTAAGATGTTCAAAGAAGAAAATGAATAATGTTAAGCCATTCTTGATTTAGTCAATTTTTTTGTCTTTTAGCCTTAACCGCCTTCTAAAAAATTTGTTATTCTCCAGAAACAGAATAAATAGGTGAGAGGGGTGATGCAAGTGA
The DNA here is from genome assembly GCF_000951035.1 of Colobus angolensis palliatus. Classification (NCBI taxonomy): domain Eukaryota; kingdom Metazoa; phylum Chordata; class Mammalia; order Primates; family Cercopithecidae; genus Colobus; species Colobus angolensis. The sequence goes on from NW_012114577.1 coordinate 3,407,818, forward strand.
ATTCGTTTTCATTTAGAAGCCCCTCTGTACAGATAATCAAAATTCAAAATTGAAAGAATCAAAAGAAGCCACAGTTACGTAGGTCTGATTTGAATGTCATAATTGCAGTGACAGGACATTACCACCAGCTCTACCCTACTATCATCAATGTTATGTTTATTCCATCAATAAAAAAGACTCGCTTCCAGGAATTTTTATCTGTACACTTTCTAACTGTACTATCTGGGCAGTTCCAAGTCAGATTCTTTTAGCTAGCTGGCCCAAAGACCACAAATCTGTTTTCTTTCTAAATGCTGCTGCAAAGAATATCTCACTGTCACCCCTGGAAACCCCCTCACTGAAGTCGTCTTTGAAAAGGCTGATACGATAAACAGTAAGCACTCCAGTCCTTTTTCTTACGTTTTCCTTTTTTCCTTCCTCTCCACCCCACAAGTTTTGCTTTTTTTTTTTTTTTTTTTGAGACAGAGTCTCGCCCTATCGCCCAGGCTGGAGTGCAGTGGCTGGATCTCAGCTCACTGCAAGCTCCGCCTCCTGGGTTTACACCATTCTCCTGCCTCAGCCTCCCAAGTAACTGGGACTACAGGCGCCCGCCACCTCGCCCGGCTAGTTTTTTGTATTTTTTTTTAGTAGAGATGGGGTTTCACCGTGTTAGCCAGGATGGTCTCGATCTGACCTCGTGATCTGCCTGTCTCGGCCCCCCAAAGTGCTGGGATTTCAGGCTTGAGCCACCGCACCCGGCCAAGTTTTGCTTTTTAACCAAAGTGTCTCTGCTTAATGAAATTCACACGCTAGTCTAAATTCTTTTTTTCTCCCTCGTAACATTTGTGTGCCCCAAACTGGTTAGTGTCTGGGTACAGCATTCCGTTTCCAGTTGGGAAGCGGAAAAAGTGTATGGGTTATTTTAGAAGAGAGCTTTTGAACCTTATTGTATTTCCTCATCATTGATAGTGACAATCTTAAAAGAGTTGTTTTCTTACCTCAAGTACAAAAGCATAGAAAAATGCCCTTTTATTTCCCGCCCACATCACCACCCCCCTTAAAGACAGTAGGTGCTTAAATGCAAAGTGAGTAGGCATCTTTAATCTTCCCGATTAAAGGAAAGAAAGTGTTAGCCTGAGAGGGCCTGACTGAAAAGTAACCAAAGGCTTAATATCAAGCACTAATTAGCTTTTTAGTGCCTTAACACTGACCTTGTTACCCGTTTCCTATAATTTCTAGACCCAAGCCACTGAAGTCATCTGTGGCCCAAGAGATAGGACAAAAAAAATGCTGATTTCAATATTTGATTAGTTGACATCCCAACATGAAGTTTAGGTTTCCCTTAGAAACATGTTTTGCTTGATTGGTTCTATAGCATATTACTTAGGATCTATTTACCATATACTTGTATGATAAATCCTCACCCAAGCGTTCAACCTAAATCTTTGAAAAGTTGGGTGCTGTCTTTAGTAACTTTTAAAATAGTTTAAATCTCCCATTTTAATAGTGATGAAGAAACCTGTTAAAATCATGACTGTTGATGTTATAGTATGGAAATTTGAACTTTATAAACCCATTCTTTAAAAAATATTTTTTAAAATCTAACACTGACTATAGAAACAAATTAAAATATCTACCTTTAAGTATAAAAATTGCTTAAGTAGATTTGTTCCTTGCCTATCAAATTAATTTTGGCCTGGTGTTCTTCATCATTCATTTGTCATTTTTATCTTGCCTTTGTCAATAACAGAAATGTTTGTCGTTGAATTGAGAATTTTTTTTTTTTTTTGAGATGGAGTTTCACTCTTGTTGCCCAGGCTGGAGTGCAATGGCGCAATCTCGGCTCACTGCAACCTCCACCTCCTGGGTTCAAGCCATTCTCCTACCTCAGCCTCCTAAGTAGCTGGGATTACAGATGCCTGCCACATTGCCTGGCTAATTTTTTTTTTTTTTTTAGAAGAGATGGGGTTTCACCATGTTGGCCAGGCTGGTGTCGAACTCCTGACCTCAGGTGATCCAGCCGCCTCAGCCTCCCAAAGTGCTGGGATTACAGGCATGAGCCGCCACGCCCAGCCAAATTGGGGACTTTTAGCAGTCATTTTACCTGTAGAATAATCAAAACTCTTCACTTGATCTGTGGTCATAGCTATTAACACAGAAAAGTGAATGCCAGTTATGTTGCCATAAACCACATTCTGAACTTGGCAAGATCTTAAAGCCATCAACCATTCTCTGTTCACTCTGTGAACTTCTTTCTACTTCACTTCCCTCTCTACCTCTCTATAGTCACTCACTTCAATGACACTTAAAGAGCATTCACTCTCAGATCACTTTTCTCCTTTCCTGGCCCGTTCGTATCTTGCCAACTCCCAGTCCTGGATAAATCCAAACATCCACCTTCTTTGCACATCCGTGTTGCTCAGTGCTGCTGGGGAACACTTTCAGAACTGCTATTGAAGCCATTATGAGTTTACATATTCCAACCTCTGCAACGCCTTTATTTTCCATCTAATCTTTCTTTCCTAGCGGAGATTTCTATTTTTTGTTTTGTTTTGAGACAGAATCTCTCTGGCAGGCTGGCATGCAGTGGCACAATCTCAGCTCACTGCAACCTCCGCCTCCTGGGCTCAGGCAATTCTCCTGCCTCAGCCTCCTGAGTAACTTGGATTACAGGCATGTGCCACCATGCTCAGCTAATTTTTGTATTTTTAGTAGAGACAGGGTTTCACCATGTTGGCCAGGCTTGTCTCAAACTCCTGACCTCAGGTGATCCACCCGCCTTTGCCTTCCAAAGTGCTGGGATTATAGACATGAGCCACCGCGCCCGGCTGCAGAAATGTCTTATTAAAGATCCCCTGCTGGCCGGGCACGGTGGCTCAAGCCTATAATCCCAGCACTTTGGGAGGCCGAGACGGGCGGATCACGAGGTCAGGAGTTCGAGACTATCCTGGCTAACACGGTGAAACCCCGTCTCTACTAAAAAATACAAAAACTAGCCGGGGGAGGTGGCGGGCGCCTGTAGTCCCAGCTACTCGGGAGGCTGAGGCAGGAGAATGGCGTAAACCCGGGAGGCGGAGCTTGCAGTGAGCTGAGATCCGGCCACTGCACTCCAGCCTGGGCGACAGAGCGAGACTCCGTCTCAAAAAAAAAAAAATAAATAAAGATCCCCTGCTTCTCTTCTTCCACTCTTCTCCCACTGAATACAAACTCTCCTAACTTTCCTTCCCTCTACTTTAGGTCTGTCTTTACATAGTCTGCTATTTTCAAGAAGAGTTTGACCTCCTACCCTAGGTTCTCATGTGCTTGAATTTCCTCCGATCTATTGAGGGCCTTGTCCTATTCCATCTTCCCTTTTAGGTGTCTCCCATCTAGATAATCTCAAGTTCTATCCATTGACTCTTTTTTAATCAGTGTACTGAGAGGAAGGACGTGGGCAAGGAAATAACATGAAGTATCTTACTGGCTACTAGATACTTTGTATGTTTTCTTCAAGCATTTACTGAGGAATGCCAGAGCCTTGAATACAGATAAAAGTACCTGGTTCTGCTGGGCACGGTAGCTCATGCCTGTAATCCCAGCATTTTGGGTAGACCACTTGAAGTCAGGAGTTTGAGACCGTCCTGACCAACATGGTGAAATCCCATCACTACTAAAAAAAAATACAACATTAGCCAGGCGTGGTGGCACACACCTGTATTCCCAGCTACTTGGAGGGCTGAGGCAGATTTGCTTGAACCCAGGAGGCATAGATTGCAATGATCCGAGATGGCACCATTGCACTCCAGCCTGGGCAACAAGAGCAAAACTCCGTCTCAAAAAAAAAAGAAAAAAAGTATCTGACTCTTCTGTACACGCTGCCTCTCGTTCTCAATGCACACTTAAATGCGTGTAAAGGTTTGAAAGGCACTGGTTAGGCCAGGCACGGTGGCTCACACCTGTAATCCCAGCACTTTGGGAGGCCAAGGCGGGCGGATCACGAGGTCAGGAGATCAAGACCATCCTGGGTGACACAGTGAAACCCCGTCTCTACTAAAACTACAAAATATTAGCCGGGCATGGTGGCAGGGGCCTGTAGTCCCAGCCACTCGGGAGGCTGAGGCAGAAGAATGGCATGAACCCAGGAGGCGGAGGTTGCAATGAGCTGACATCTCGCCACTGCGCTCCAGCCTGGGCGACAGAGAGAGACTCCGTCTCCAAAAAAAAAAAAAAGCAGTGATTTATTCTAATAACAGTGTCTTTTCTATAATCTCTATTCCATCTATATCACAATTATGCCATAGTGGCTGATAGTCACTATTTGAAATACAGTCCCAGCACTTTGGGAGACCGAGGTCAGAGGTTCAAGGACCAGCCTGGCCAGCATGGTGAAACCACATCACCACTAAAAATAGAAAAATTAGCCAGCTGTGGTGGCACACACCTGTAATCCCACTTGCGAGGCTATGGCAGGAGAATCACTTGAACCCGGGAGGTGGAGGTTGCAGTGAGCTGAGATCACGCCACTGCACTCCAGCCTGGCAATAGAGCAAGACTCGTCTCAAAAAAAAAAAACTACAGGAAAAGACTCATGATAATGGAACCTACAATAATGTGAATTTAAATATAATACAGTTGGCATTTGGCTCCCCAAACCCACATTTGGTTAACTGGAGACTCTAGTCATTTCATTAATCTTATAATAGTTATCTTACTGAATATTTGGACCTTACAGTGTTAACTATACTTTGTACTGGTTGGTAAAGAATAAGTGTAATAATATAAATTTCAATGTATATAGTTCAAGTTAATCATTAGAATGCTTCATGACCACCGATGAATGAGAGATATGTGGGTAACATCTGACTTGTCATACATATTCTTTATAAAGTATGCTTTAGGAGAATGACTAGTTTATTACTGAATTATATTTATCACTGTACATAAAGAAATATATACTCAAAGATCTCAGAGTTGCTATAATAAGTAATGGAAGATATTTGGACCTCAGTGGGTGAGGTAGTACTAATGGTAAGCTGTAAAAGTAGTTTGTAAATCTCACCAAAACTTGTCACTTAAGAAAAACTAAAATGAGGCCGGGCGCAGTAGCTCTTGACTGTAAGCACAGCACTTTGGGAGGCCGAGGCGGGCAGATCACAAGGTCAGGAGATTGAGACCTTCTGTATTTTAGCAGAGATGGTGAAACCCCGTCTCTGCTAAAAATACAAAAAATTAGCCGGGCGTGGTGGTGGGTGCCTGTAGTCGCGGCTACTCGGGAGGCTGAGGCAGGAGAATGGCATGAACCCGGGAGGCGGAGCTTGCAGTGAGCCAAGATCACGCCACTGCACTCCAGCCTGGGTGACAGAGTGAGACTCCATCTCAACAACAACAACAAAAAAAAACTAAAATGGGAATAGTTAAACATTTGTAGACTAAGAAGGTTTTCAAGAGATTAAGTATTTTTGTTTTATTTTTGAGATGGAGTTTTGCTCTGTCGCCCAGACTGGAGTGTAGTGGTGTGATCTCGGCTCACTGCAACCTCTGCCTCTTGGGTGCAAGCTATTCTCCTATCTCAACCTCCTGAGTAACTGGGAATACAGGTGCTCACCGCCACGTCCAGCTAATTTTTTGTATTTTTAGTAGAGACTGAGTTTCACCATGTTGGCCAGGTTGGTCTTGAACTCCTGACCTCAAGTGATCCACCGACCTTGGCCTCCCAAAGTGCTGAGATTAAAGGCATGAGCCACTGGGCCTGGCCAGGAGATTTAGCTTTAAATATTCTAACAGAGGCCGGGCGCGGTGGCTCAAGCCTGTAATCCCAGCACTTTGGGAGGCCGAGACGGGAGGATCACAAGGTCAGGAGATCGAGACCATCCTGGCCTACACGGTGAAACCCCGTCTCTACTAAAAAATACAAAAAACTAGCCGGGCGAGGTGGCGGGCGTCTGTAGTCTCAGCTACTCGGG
>NW_012114577.1:3414023-3417941 GCF_000951035.1 Colobus angolensis palliatus
TTTTTTTTTTCAAGACAGAGTCTTGCTCTGTCACCCAGGCTGGAGTGCAGTCACGTGATCTCAGCTGACTGCAACCTCCACCTCCTGAGTTCAGCCGATTCTCGTGCCTCAGCCTCCCAAGTAGCTGGGGACTACAGGCGTGTGCCACCACGCCCAACTAATTTTTTTGTATTTTTAGTAGAGACAGGATGTAACCACATGGGCCAGGCTGGTCTGGGACTCCCAGCCACAGGTGATTCGCCCACCTCGGCCTCCCAAAGTGCTGGGATTACAGGTGTAAGCCACTGCGTCCAGCCTCTCAGTAGATTTTCTAATAAGTTATTATGAAATTACATGTATGGTTTGATAACAAAAGTGAAAGTATAATAATGTTTTAAGTTTGTTTAATCTGTTGAACCCTGAAACTTAGCCAATTAAGGTTCGAAAACCTCTGTGAATTGAAATTGAACCAGCCAGGTGGGGTGGCTCATGCCTGTAATCCCAGCACTTTGGCAGGCCAAGGCGGGCAGATATGGAGGTCAGGAGTTCGAGACCAGCGTAACCAATATGGTGAAATCCCATCTCTACTAAAAATACAAAAATTAGCGAGGCATAGTGGCGCGTGCCTGTAGTCCCAGCTACTCAGGAGGCTGAGGCAGACGAATCGCTTGAACCCAAGAGGCAGAGGTTGCAGTGAGCTGAGATCCCGCCACTGCACTCCAGCTGGGCGACAGAGGAGACTCTGTCTCAATGAAAAAAAGAGAGTGAATCAAAATAAAATGTAGCATTTAGGTCTGGTGCAGTGGCTCGGCCTAAAGCGAAACTCTGTCTCAAAAAAAAAATTAAAATTAAATAAAATTGTAGGATTCTATAAATGAGTTAGCACTAAAGATAAAATATATAAAATTTAAGACAGGGTTGTAACGATTGAGAAAAAAATCTGAATATAAATTCTGGTAGTTCAGAGGAAGGCAAGAGAGGACTCAGCACCATGAGAATGTCATTAATATTGGGAGAAATTCTCAATTGAACTTCAAGTCACCTATGAGTATCAATTTAATGAGGAAGTTGGAAGAATTTGATGCAGTTTCCTGTGTCACATCATGGCTCCAATAGGAATATATTATTTAGCTAGTGATTACTGCAACAAACCAAAGATCACACCAGTAATTCCCAGCTGGCTTGGAATGTCATTGCATATATGGACAATTAATGTTTCCTGACTTATTGGATCTGTTCTTTCAACCCATCTTGCACACAACTGCCAGATTAATATTATTACTTTTTATGTTGTATACCTCTGTTCAAAAATCCTTTATAGGACAAACACTTTAGCTTCACCGTCAAAGCTCTCTATCATCTGCTTCACATCTTATCTCCTATCATTCCTTCATAGCCTTTACTTCACCTAACCCTATCTATTCATTCTTAACTAAAGATATCCAGCTGGGCGCAGTGGCTCAAGCCTGTAATCCCAGTATTTTGGGAGGCCGAGGCAGAAAGATCGCTGGAGGCCAGGAGTTCAAGACCAACCTAGTTACATGATGAAACCTCGTCTCCACAAAAAATAGAAATAAGAAAATTAGCCGGTTGCTCCTGCATGTCCATGTCAGGTGAATCCCTTGAAGTCAGGAGCTTAAGACAACCATGGCCAACATGGCGAAACCCCATCTCTACTAAAAATACAATAATGCCGAGTGTGGTGGCGCATGCCTGTAGTCCCAACTGCTCAGGAGGCTGAGGCAGGAGAATCGCTTGAACCCAGGAGGTGGAGGTTGCAGGGAGCAGAGATCGCGCCACCACACTCCAGCCTACGGAGCAAGACTCTGTCTCAAAAAAAAAAAAAAAAAGATATCCTACAAGTTCTCACATTCATGCCTATATTCATAATATGTCTGACATGTTTCCCTAGCCACTCACTAAATTTGCTGTATCTCTAACTTACAAAGTTGTACTTTCTTGCTGAAGACCTCTCCAAATCAAAATGTCTATAATAAGTAACAATGTAACTAAAAGAAACAAACCAATCCCCTTCACCCAGATAGAAAATGAGTAAGAGAATGGCCTTAGCTAAGTATTTAGTAGAGACCTTACAAAGCAAAACTTAAATATGGCCTTTGGTAACTAATGGCCTTTCAAAGGCTATGACTGACTTAATACAAGGTCTTTTTGTTATGCCTTACAGACCAATTGCACTGTGATGGTGAGACGCTGACTTCATAGTAAGGCAGCTGGAAAACATCTCTTTAACATGGATTCATGGCAGGATTTTTCCAATTCGAATAATGTACCATGTCCTTTAAAAGAAAAACAATATTCTTGGACCTCTACTGTTGACCTAGATTGTTTTACTTAATATATACTTAATATGTAAAAGGTATACTTAATGCATAAAAAGGCATGAGCTCTGTAGGTGCTATTAATACCCTTGTTTACTGACTGTTCTCCCATCCTAATTCTTCCTAATGGCAGTTTAATTTCCTTTTGGTGAATTACCTTTCCCCAGTTGGGCACACCCAAAGTAACTCATACAGAAGCCAAGGGGTATCTGGACATTGTTATATCTTTCCTCGCAGTGACCTGCTACAGTCAAAGGTTGGATACATTACCTAATCTTGGCCAGCTGGACTGTCTCCAAGGAGATTCTTGAGTGGAGAAAACACTTCACTTATCTGGCAGCGTATGTTGGTCAAATGATACGTGTTGCTGTGGTTCTTGTCTGTCTCAGTTCTTTGCCTTGAACCTGAACCTGGTTATCCTGCCCTCCTATTGTACTCTATTTAAAATCCTAATAATAAGTTAGCCAGGCTGGGTGCAGAGGCTCAAGCCTATAATCCCAGCACTTTGGGAGGCCAAGGTGTCACTCCAGCCTGGGTGACAGAGTGAGTTGAGACTCTGTCTCAAAAAAAAAAAAAAAAAAATACAGAAGAGGTTTCGGTTGTATTGGATTGAACTCTTGTATTTGTGATCAAGGAAGTTACAGCAAACGGGTAAGAGTTCCGAAAATTTTGGGGGGAGCTGAGATAAGGTGGAGGAAGCCACAGGTTCCAGACATTAGATGCAAAAATGAAGGGTGATGTGGTTTGGATATTTGTTCCCTCCAAGTCTCACGTTGAAATGTAATCTCCAGGGTTGAAGGTAGAGCCTAGTGTGGGAGGTGATTCTGTCATGGGGTGGATCCCTCATTAATAGTTACACATCCAGTGAAAGGATCTACCCAGACCAAGAGGTATTTTGGTATGGTGGCTGACGCCTGTAATCCCACCACTTTGGGAGGCTGAGGCAGGTGGATCACCTGAGGTCAGGAGTTCAAGAACAGCCTGACCAACATGGAGAAGCCCTGTCTCTACTAAAAATACAAAATTAGCCAGGCATGGTGGCACATGCCTATAATTCCAGCTATTTGGGAGGCTGAGGCAGGAGAATCGCTTGAACCTGGGAGGCGGAGGTTACGGTGAGCCAAGATCGCGCCACTGCACTCCAGCCTGGGCAACAAGAGCGAAACTCTGTCTCAAAAATAAATAATAAGTTAGCCAGATCTCCCAGCTATGTGACGACAAAAAGAAAGCACAAGATTCTATAAGAGATTATATAGTAAGTTACATTTGTGGGGAAAAAAAATAAATAAGGCCAGGAGCAGTGGCTCAAGCCTGTAATCCCAGCACTTTGGGAGGCCAAGGCGGGCAAATCACAAGGTCAGGAGATCGAGACCAGCCTGGCCAACATGGTGAAACCCCCTCTGTATTAAAAATACAAAAAATAGCCAGGCATGCATGGTTCACAATACAAAAAGATGAAGCAATAGAATGCGGAAGGCTGGGTGAGATGGTTCATGCCTGCAATTCCAGCCCTTTGGGAGGCCAAGGCCAGCAATCGCTTTGAGCTCAGGAGTTCGAGACCAGACTGGGCAATATGGTGAAATCCCGTCTCTACCAAAAA
>NW_012114577.1:3419390-3427618 GCF_000951035.1 Colobus angolensis palliatus
AAAAAAAAAAAAAAGTTCCAAAAACTTTGGGGGGAGCTGAGATAAGGTGGAGGAAGCCACAGCTTCCAGACATTAGATGCAAAAATGAAGGGTGATGTGGTTTGGATATTTGTTCCCTCCAAGTCTCACATTGAAATGTAATCTCCAGGGTTGAAGGTAGAGCCTAGTGTGGGAGGTGATTCTGTCATGGGGTGGATCCCTCATTGATAGTTTCACATCCAGTGAAAGGATCTACCCAGACCAAGAGGCATTTTAGTTTCCTGACTCGAGGCATGTGATTAAAGTCCATTTGCCAGTCCTGGGTGGGGGCAAATCCCTGAGCTTGATGTGTAGGGAAGGGAATCCCTGAGGAGTAGTAGAGTAGCAGATGGAACACTGAGAAGTGATTTCCTTAAGGACAGATTTCCACAATGGAAAGGAAATGAGAGGTTCTACGAGGTGGGCTAGCGACTTGTAACCTATATGGAAGAGGTTATGAAATGATGATAGAAGAATGGGCCTGTGAGTCTGGAAGGAGATATTTTCCTTGATCCAAGAACCATTTGCATTGTGTGGGAAGAGACTGATAGGGAAGTTTCAGTGGTAGAGTAGGTGGGAGTGACTGATGAGGAGAAAAACTGGCCCTGAGGGACAGAAGTTGGAATGCTGGCTGCTTTTTTAGCTACCTTATCAGCATAAGCATTGCCCTGCCTGATGGGATCTGATGCCTTTTGGTGGCCCTTGCAGTGTATGACTCCAGCTTCCTTCAGAAGTAAAGCAGCCTGGAGAAGAGTTTTTATTAAAGAGGCATTAACAATGGAGGACACTTGCATAGTGAGGAAACCTCTTTCAGCCCATATAGCAGCATGCTGGTGCAGGATATGGAAGGCATATTTAGAGTCAGTATAAATATTAACATGTAATCCCTTTGCAAGAATGAGGTCCCAAGGTAAGGCAATGAGTTCAGCTTGCTGAGAGGTAGTGGAGGGGGCCGAGCGGTAGCCTCAGTGATAGATGTGGAAGATACTATAGCATAGTCTGCCTTTGCTGGTGAGTGACGATTAGGCCTGATGGAACTGCCATCAATAAACCAGGTGTGATCAGGGTGAGGAACAGGAAAGAAGGAAATATGGGGAAATCGAATGAATGCCAGGTGGATTAGACAGATACAGTCACGGGGGTCAGATGTGGTGTCAGGAATAATGTGAGGGCTAGCCTAAAACAGTAAAGTCAAGTCGTTTGGACAGAAAGGCTACAGGGCGTGGCCCTGGCTCTTGTGTAAGAATTCTGACCACGCAGCCCTGTACTTCAGCTATGTGTAATGAAAAGAGTTGGGATGAGTTAGGGAGAGCTAGTATGGGAGCAGCTTTTAGTGCTGTTTTTTAAGGAATAGAAAGGGGAATGGGGAAAGGATTTAGGATTTATGGGGTCAGCTAGGTTTATCTAGAACAGAATGGGTTATAGAGGGAGATATTGAGGATAGGAGAGTATATGACTTTGGCACCACGGAGTGGATAGGCAAGACAATTTGGTTGATAAGGCACAGATCCTGAACTAAACTTGTAAGACTTGTCCGGTTTTTGGACAGGTAAAATGGGGGAATTGTAAGGAGAGTTTATAGGCTTTTAAAAGGCCATGCTGTAACAGGCGAGTGATAACAGGCTTTAATCCTCTTAAAGCATGCTGTGGGATGGGATATTGGTGTTGAGCAGGTAAGGGTGATTAGGTTTTAACGGGATAGTAATGGGCATGTAATCGGTTGCCAGGGAGAGAGTAGAGGTATCCTGTACTTGTGGGGGTTAAGGTGGGGGGATATGAGAGGAGGATGCGATGGAGGCTTTGAACTGGGGAAAAGGATGACAATGAAGTGTGGCTGTAGGCCAGGAATAGTCAGGGAAGCAGATAATTTAGTTAAAATGTGTTGACCTAATAAGGGAGCTGGGCAGGTGGGGATAACTAAAAAGGAGTGCAGAAAAGAATGTTGTCCAAGTTGGCACCAGAGTTGGGGGGTTTTAAGGAGTTTTGAAGCTTGTCCGTCAATGCCCACAAGTTATGGGGGCAAGGGAAACAGGCCCTTGAAAAGAAGGTAATGTGGAATGGGTAGCCCCCGTATCAATTAAACAGGGGACAGAATTACCCTCCACTGTAAGAGTTACCAAAGCTCAGCGTCCGTGATGGTCCAGGCGTCTTCCGAGGCAATTGGGCAGCGTCAGTCTTCAGCTGCTAAGCTGAGGAGATTTGGGAAGGAGTCAGCCAAGGAACACTGGGTTTGGGCTCCAGGGGCTTCAGGAGCAGCAGTGATGTGAGTCAGACAGTCTGACCTCCAGTGGGGGCCCGCACAGACAGGGCACAGCTTAGGAGAAATCCCAGGCTGCAGGCATTCTGAGGCTGGTGGCCAGTCTTTTGGCATTTGAAACAAGGTCCATGAGGATGTTTTGAAGGAGCCCCTGGGAGCTGTGGCTTGGATGTTCTGAAGTTCTTGTATGCTGGAGACGTGGTTGTGGGTTGTCTTACAGTGGAGGCAAGTAGCTGTAACTCAGAAATTAGTTGCTGTCTGACTACCTCTTCTCTATTATTGTACACCTTGAAGGTGAGGTTGATTAATTCCTGTTGTGGGGTTTGAGGGCTAGATTCCCATTTTTGAAGCTTTTTTCTAATGTCAGGAGCTGGCTGGGTGATAAAATGCATATTAAGAATAAGGCGGTCTTCTGGCCCCTCTGGGTCTAGGGCGGTAAAGCGTCTAAGGGTTGCTGCTAAGTGGGCCGTGAACTGGGCTAGGTTTTTGTCTTCACCTTGGGTGGTTTATTTAAGTTTGTCATAATAGCTTTGTAAGCTGCCTTTTTAAGCCCCTCAACTAGGCAGGAAACCATGTAATCTCGCCTACCTATACCTGGGGAATCTTCCTGATAGTTCCATTGGGGATCTTTTCGGGGAATCGCTCTAATGCCTTCCTGGAGGTCTGACTCATGAAGCTAGTGGTTATCAGCGTGAGATTGGGCTAGAGAAAAAACTCTTTCCCATTCTTCCGGAGAGAGGGTAGAAGTTAGGATGACATTTAAGTCACCCCAGGTTAAATTGTAGGACAGAGTTAGATATCAGAATTCCTGTATATATTTAGTGGGGTCTGATGAGAAAGAGCCTAAATGCTTGCTGACTTGGGAAAGATCTGATAGAGAAAAAGGCACATGTACCCAGACTATGCCTTCAGCTCCAGCCACCTCTCTAAGAGGAAATTGTTGGGCAGGTGGGGGAGGGCTAGTGGCGGAATGAAACTGTAAGACAGACCTGGTGTGAGGAGGGGAGGTAATAGAAGAGTTATAGGGTGAGGGAGCAGAGGCTGACAAAGAATTGGGACCTGACTGGGCCTGGCGAGGAGCAGCGTGGGGAGAAGGGAAGAGGTCGGATGAGTCCGTAGAAAAGAAGGATTCGAAGGACTCAGAAATTGGGGTGGAGACTGAAGGAACAGTCAGAAGAGAAAGAAGAAAGATTTGGGACTAGTTGCATTGGGAGCAAAGATTAGGAAGGAACCGATGTGTAAAAGAATGCCTGGACGTCAGGCACCTCAGACCATTTGCCTATTTTTCAACAAAAATTATCTACATCTCGTAGGATGGAGAAATCAAAAGTGCCATTTTCTGGCCACTTAGAACCACTGTCGAGTTTGTATTGGGGCCAAGTGGTGTTGCAGAAGAAAATAAGACACTTAGATTTTAGATCAGGCAAGAGTTGAAGAGGTTTTAAGTTCTTGAGAACACAGGCTAAGAGAGAAAAAGGAGGAATGGAGGGTGGAAGGTTGCCCATAGTGAAGGAGGCAAGTTTAAAGAGAAGGGTAGAGACACGGAGAAGGGGGTGGGGAGCAGCTCTGGGCTGCAATGTGGGTGAGCAGCCAAAGTTGGCATCCCTGCAATTGACTTGCCACCAAGGGAATGTGGGTGAATGACCAAGGCAGGCATCCCTGCGGTGATCCGACACCAATGGAATGTGGGTGAATAATCAGGCAGGCGTCCCCGCAATGATTAAACACCAAGGGAAGGCTGTCTTCCTGAGTCTGTGACCAGCGCCAGAGTTTTGGGTCCACGGAGAAAATGTGTCTCCTTTGTCTCTACTAGAGAGAAAAGAGAACTGAAATTGGAAGGACAGGGAGATTGAAGGGTAGCGAGAGAGGCTGCATAAGAGAGTGAAGAGACCGCTTACCCAATTTGAAGTTGGAGAGATGTTCCTTGGGCTGGTTGGTCTGAGGACCTGAGGTCATAGGTGGATCTCTTCACGGAGTGAGGGTGAGGACAGGGGACTGGTCTCCCGAAGGAGTCCCTCTGACCTGGGTCTTCGGCACCAAATGTCTCACGCGTCCATGTAAAGAGACCACCAAACAGGCTTTGTGTGAGCAACAAGGCTGTTTATTTCACCTGGGTGCAGGCGGGCTGAGTCCAAAAAAGGAGTCAGCAAAGGGTGGTGGATTATCATTAATTCGTACAGGTTTTGGGATAGGCGGTGGAATTGGGAGCAATGTTTTGCAGGCAGGGGGTGGATCTCATAAAGCACATTCTCAAGGGTGGGGAGAATTACAAAGAACCTTCTCAAGGACGGGGAGATTACAAACTACATCAATCAGTTAGAGTGGGGCAGAAACAAATCACAATGGTGGAATGTCATCAGTTAAGGCTATTTTCACTTCTTTTGTGGATCTTCAATTGCTTCAGGCCATGTGGATGTATACCTGCAGGTCACAGGGGATATGATAGCTTGGGCTCAGAGGCCTGACAAAATCTAGAATCTCACAGAAAGCAAAACAAAGAAAGAAAAAAACCCCAACACATTAGCTTCTCCTCCTGGCCTGGGGCCCCTGCCCCATGGCACAAGGAGAGAGCATCTGTCCTCTCCCTGTGCCATGGGGCAGGGAATGTGAGGGTTTCCTCCTGGCCCAGAGAAGGACTGGACTCTGGCTCCCTCAGCCCGACCTCTGCCCCTGCTCCCTGCTTCCTCCTCTTCCACCCCAGTGCCCCAATGAGGTTTATTCATGCTCTAGTAGCAGCTCTGCAGCAGCCTCGTCCTCCAGTTCTTCCTCCTCTTCCTCTGCCTCCCAGTACCCCACTTCCCAGGCATTGCCCAGGTATCCCCACTCTTTCCCTCTTGCAACAAGCCTCTCTGTCCCCAATCAGTCCCCCAAGTATACTCAATCTTCTCGTCCAGCCCAGGCTGTGTGGAACCCGGGTCCCCCACAACCTCCTCCCTGTGGCCGCCTTTTAGGCTTCCTCCTTCTGGAGGCCAGTCCACTGCCCACATCACCCCCAAAACATCACCATCACCACCAGCAGCAACATCATGGAAACTCTGGGCCCCTCCACCTGGGGCATTTCTCCGCCACCTGGAGAGCTGTAGCCCCATACCATGCACACTCTGTTTTTCTTTCTTTTTTTTCTTTTTTTTGAGACGGAGTTTCACTTTTGTCACCCAGGTTGGAGTGCAGTAGTGGCACTACCTCGGCTCACTGCAACCTCCACCTCCTAGGTTCAAGCGATTCTTCTGCCTTAGCCTCCCAAGTAGCTGGGATTACAGGTGCTCACCACCATCAGTGGCTAATTTTTGTATTTTTAGTAAGGACAGGGTTTCAGCATGTTGGCCAGGCTGGTCACGAACTCCTGACCTCAGGTGATCCACCTGCCTCGGCCTTCCAAAGTGTTGGGATTACAGGCGTGAGCCACAGCACCCGGCCATTGCACACTCTTATGCCATGTGTTCCTCCCTGGGGTCTCTTTGGCTCTAGCCATCAGGGCCAGCATACCTGGCCTCATCTCACAGCCAGATGTTCTACAGACAAGCAGGCCCCAATTGCCCTCTACCTCCCGCAGTCTCTTCTTCTAACTCTTTACCTCCTCTCAAGGGTCCTACCCATGTTCACACACCTCCCAAGGCCCCTACGTCTTCCTGCTGGTGCCTATGGGCACCACCACCTCCTTGGCTGCCCTTTCTACTGCCATTGCTGTTGTGGCTTCCTCACCAGTAGGCTACAAAACGGCCTATCCACCTCCCACCACAGGGAGAGAAAGCTGCATCCCCGGGGCCTAGACACAAGCCAGGGTGCCTCTCTCCATCTGAAGGGGACCCCATCGGGTCAATCCAGTCTTGCCCACTGTGGAACCTGCCACCTGCGAGCCCCCAGATGTCATCTCTGCCACCACCACCTGTGGCCCCTGCCTCAGGGTTACTCCTAAGCACCAGACAGATCAAACGGGAGCTTGCTGAGAGTATGAGACCCCTAAGAGCCCAGTACACCCAGCTTGCAGCCCCCACCTCCTCATAAGGTGGTAGTCCTGCCCAGCCATGCCAGTCAGTCAACCAGGTGAGTGGGTATGGGAGGGTGAGTCGGTACGGGAGGGTGAGCCTGGAAGTGGGTTATGAAGGGGAAACAGAGAGAGGCACAGGAGGGGCCTTGTGTTTATGTGGTGGGTTTTTTTTTTTTTTTTTGAGACAGGGTTTCACTCTTGTTGCCCAGGCTGGAGTGCAGTGGCACAATCTTGGCTCACTGCAACCTCTGCCTCCCGGGTTCAAGCAATTCTACTGCCTCAGCCTCCCGAGTAGCTGGCATTACAGGCATGTGCCACCGCACCCGGCTAACTTTGTATTTTTAGTAGAGACAGGGTTTCTCCATATTGATCAGGCTAGTCTTGAACTCTCGACTTCAGGTGATCCACCCGCCTCAGCCTCCCAAAGTGCTGGGATTACAGGCGTGAACCACCATACCTGGCCTTTGTGGTGTTTTTTATCTTATTTTTTACTGAGACAGCATCTTGCTCTGTTACCCAGGCTAGAGAGCAGTGGTGTGATCATGGCTCACCGCAGCCTTGAACACTTGGGCTCAAGTGATCCTCCCACCTCAGCCTATGTGCCTGGAGCTGGGACAACAGACACATGCAGGAGCAACTGTCTAATTTTTTTATTTCTATTTTTTGTAGAGATGAGGTTTCTCCATGTTGCCCAGGATGGTCTTGAACTCCTGGCCTCCAGTGATCTGCCTGCCTCAGCCTCCCAAAGTGCTGGGATTATAGGTGTGAGCCACTATGCCTGGCCTATATGGTGTTTCTTTTTTTTTTTTTTTTTTTGAGACGGAGTCTCGCTCTGTCGCCCAGGTTGGAGTGCAGTGGCATGATCGCTCTACCTCCCGGGTTCACACCATTCTCCTGCCTCAGCCTCCCGAGTAGCTGGGACTACATGCACCCACCACCACGCCCTGCTAATTTTTTGTATTTTTAGTAGAGACAGGATTTCACCATGTTAGCCAGGATGGTCTCGATCTCCTGACCTCATGATCTGCCCACCTTGGCCTCCCAAAGTGCTGGGATTACAGGCTTGCGCCACTGCACCCGGCCGTTTATAGTTTAAATGATAATAACCCTTCCCCAAAACTGCCCTTTTAAAACTAAATGAAAGGCCATCAAGTGGTACAGAAGTCAAATCCTGTGGCACTAGGTTTTTGAGAAAGAAAAAAAAAAAGCTTTATTGTGAGTCAGCCAACAAACAGACAGGAGGCCAGCTCAAACCAGCCTTCCTGTGCAATTCTTAAGTTAGTGCTTTTTAAACTTTTTATTGTATTTTATTTTTTTGAGACCGAGTCTCGCTTTGTTGCCCAGGCTAGAGTGCAGTGGCATGATCTCAGCTCAGGTCACTGCAACGTCTGCCTCCCAGGTTCAAGCGATTCTCCTGCCTCAGCCTCCCCAGTAGCTGGGACTAAAGGTGTGTTCCACCATGCCTGACTCTTTTTTATATTTTTTTTTAGTATAGATGGAGTTTCACCATGATCTCAAGTGATCCACTCACCTATGCCTCCCAAAGTGCTGGGAGTACAGGCATGAACCACGACACACAGTCTGCAAATGGGTTGTTTTGGTTTTATTTATTTATTTGTTTGACAGAGTATTGCTCTGTCACCCAGGCTGGAGTGCCGTGGCATAATCTTGGCTCACTGCAACCTCCGCCTCCTGGGTACTAGCAATTCTCCTGCCTCAGCCTCCCGAGTAGCTGGGATTACAGGTGCATGCCACCACACTCAGCTAATTTTTGTATTTTTAGTAGAGACGGGATTTCACCATGTTGGTTATGCTGGTCTCAAACTCCTGACCTCATGAGTCGCCCACCTCGGCCTTCCAATGTGCTGGGATTACAGGTGTGAGCCACTGCGCCCGGCCTCTACAAGTGGGTTTTTTTTTTTTTTTTTTTGTAGAGACGGGGTTTCACCGTGTTAGCCAGGGTGG
>NW_012114577.1:3429278-3431607 GCF_000951035.1 Colobus angolensis palliatus
CAGGATGGTCTCGATCTCCTGACCTCGTGATCCGCCCGTCTCGGCCTCCCAAAGTGCTGGGATTACAGGCTTGAGCCACCGCGCCCGGCCGAGGAGAGTCTTAATTTGGGATCCATAGACTCCTTTGAGGCCTATTCATGGGCTTCAAAGGATTAATCAGTCCTTGAAATCATATGCAAAATTTGTGTGTAGGTAGACAGCCTTTATCACATTTCCAGTGTGGTTTGTAATCCCCTCTTCCAAAGAAAAAACAATCACTGTAATATCTAGTTTCTAGTTCCAAGGAGTGAACTATCAAAGTATAAAGCAGTAGAGACATCGAGGATACTGACTGTTTATGTCCATTTAATATGACAATTAGAAGGTCACTTCTTGGAAGAGTCATTTGACTTTGCTCCCTCAATTTCCTTTCCACTTCATCTCACTTCAGTCTGCTTTTGGAATGCTAACACTCACTCTACCCAAACTGCTCTTGTTGTGGACTCTGTGGTATCCACCAACGGGTTCTTTCTGCCTGCTGCATAAACAAAATGAATTGACAGAAACCATGGCATTGCAGTAAAGAAAGTTTAATTGACATGAGGCTGGCCATGCCACATGGGAGACAGAGTTATTACTCAAATCCATCTCACCAAAGGCTCAGATGTTAGGGGGTTTTTCAGATAGTTTGACAGGTACGGGGGCCAGGGAATGGGGAGTGCTGATTGTTTGGGTCAGAGGTGAAATCATAAGAAGTAGAAGCTGTCCCCTTGCACTGAGTTTGTTCGTGAGTGGGGGGTCCAGGTTGGTGAGTCAGGGTGGGGCCATCCACTTGTCAGAAATGCAAAAACCTGAAAAGACATCTCAAAAGGCCAATCTTAGGTTCTACAACAGTGATGTTATCTGCAGGAATAATTGGGGAAGATGCGAATTTGTTATCTGAGGAATAATGGGTGGTAATCATTTAACTACGATTACAACTTAGAAGAATTCAGGACCCTCTCATCCTCCGAACTTGGTGGCCTTTCATTTAGTTTTAAAAGGGCAGTTTTGGGGAAGGGTTATTATCATTTAAACTATAAACTAAATTTCTCGCAAAGTTAGCTTGTCCTGTACCCAGGAATGAGCAAAGACAGCTAACCTGTGAGGCTAGAAGCAAGATGGGGGTAAACCATGTCAGATTTCTCTTACTGTTAAAATTTTGCGAAGGCGGTTTCAACAGAAATTAACATGTCTAGGATAGTTGCTTTTCTATTATTTTTTCTATCACTGCATTTACTTTCATTCTGCCTTACGCTTTAGGTAATTTCGGTTTTTTTTTTTTTTTTTTTTTGAGTTTTGGAGGCATTAACACTATATTTTTCTCTTTGACCACCGCATGCCGCCTACGTGGTAGGCTCTCAATACGCATGGAACTGAGCCTCTTACAGGATTTGTAACTCACTTCCGTGGTACCTACTAAAATGGAACACGCGCGTTCCTGGGCGGCTGTGTCATCCCAGGTTGCAGCACTGGGAAATCGCTTGGGCCCCCGCTCAGAGGCGGGGCTTGGGTGGGTTGACCACTCCTCTAGCCTCCAATACCGTCTGTCGTTGACATTCTCGTCTATGCTCCGCCAGCCGCAACTCACTCCGGTGGAGGCGGGACTTCCTACAACACTTCCGGCCAGAGCCTAAAGCTTCGCTGCTGGGCGGTCCGCTGGAGGGGCAGCTGCTCCGAACACCTGGAGTCTCCGCGGACAGGTGAGCTTCAGAGGTTCGGGGAGCTTCCGGAACGAGCATTCCTGGCCGGTGCGTCACCCTGCAATGCTCTTGGCCTTTTCTTCCTTTCCTGGAATCTTCCCAGATTGCCATAGCCGGGCGTTGCCTGTTCCGTGCGGCTTTGAACCAGCCCAGAAGTGCGGGCCCGAAGGGAGTGCGTGTGTGCTGAGAGGCGGTCCAGTCGGGTGGGTTGGGGCCGCCCTGTCCCTTCTGGAAGGCCTTGTTTAGGAGTAGCCGCACGTGATCCCTTGCATTTTAAGCTTCTTTCAGAGAATTGTCATGTCACTTTGGAAGAGGTGAAAATGGTACAGGCGACCAACGACTTTTACAAGGTGTCCTCTTAGAGGAACAGCTCCGTCCTGCCGAATCAGTTAACATTGGTGATGACAGAGAAATAACGTTAAGTAGGTGGAGAGCACTTAAAGTAACTGTTCGTTTGTTCTTTTGGGACAGCCTTGCTCTGTCGCCCAGGCTGGAGTGCAGTGGCTCGATCTCGGCTCACTGCAGCCTCCGCCTCCTGGGTTCAAGCGATTCTCCTGCCTCAGCCTCCCTAGTAGCTGGGATTACAGGCGCCCGCCCCCATGCCCGGC
>NW_012114577.1:3433337-3433827 GCF_000951035.1 Colobus angolensis palliatus
GCCAAAGTCTTTAGAGTGGATTATTCATCGAAGGTCCTATGTGACCTAGCCCTGCTTCACTTCTGATCTCATGTTGTTTTAGTCTCCTGTTTGCTCTATTGTGTGGCCTCCTCAAGCGCATCCTCGCCTTAGGATACTTGCACTTGCTATTCCTTTCCCTCATATGTCCGCGTGGCTCAGTTCTTTACCTCTCTCATATTTTGGGGACTATTTTCTTCTCAGTAAGGCCTACTCTGACCAGCGACTGCCATCTTTAACATTTCCATTGCACTCATGACCCTTGTGCTTATCATCATATGACATGCCATGTGATAGAGTCATTTATCTGGTTTATTATGTTTTCTCTCACTGGCATAGGTTTGAGGGCAGGTGTTTTTCTGTTTTGTTTACTGCTGTTTTCCTTTTTATTTTTCCTGTGTGGGGAAAAGAAAGAAAGATCAGACTGTTACTGTGTCTATATAGAAAGAAGTAGACATAAGAGACTCCATTT
>NW_012114577.1:3438757-3439156 GCF_000951035.1 Colobus angolensis palliatus
AAAAAAAAAAAAAAAAAGAGAGAAATTATTAAGTAAATTGTGGTTTCATACTTGAATATTGAGATGATTAATGTGTTGACTCTGTGGCTGTATAGAAAAATGTTTATGGACAAATGTTAATATGGCTAGTTGAGGTGGCTCAAACCTGTAATCCCAGCACTGTGGGAATTCTCAGGAAGATTGCTTGAGCCCAGGAGTTAAAGACCAGCCTCGATAACATAGTGAGACCCTACCTTATTTTTAAAAAAGTTAATAAAAGAAGTAGAACAAATCATATGTCTCAGTTGTAGTAAAATTCTGCTTACATGTTAATGAAAATTTTGAAAGGGCACTTAAAACTGGTCAAAAACTCATTTTTAGGGTAATATAATTGTAGTGAAATTTAAACATTTAAATTTT
>NW_012114577.1:3445621-3447047 GCF_000951035.1 Colobus angolensis palliatus
CTAAGGTGGGAGAATCACTTGAACCTGGGAGGCGGAGGTCGCAGTGAGCTGAGATTGTGCCACTGCACTCCAGCCTGGGTAACAGAACGAGACTCTTCTCAAAACAAACAAACAAACAAAAAAACCTGACTTGACACAGAGACTGTTAATTACTGACCTTAGATCTCATACCTAACGATCTCATTGGTCCTGTCTGTGGGCACAGCATACAGGTAGGAATGAAAAAAAAATATTACTGGAGATTGAATAGGATCAAGCATGTGAAGGAATTCATGAGTTACTTACAGATGTTAGATTAATAATGAGAATGGCTTCCTAGTGTCTTCAATCCTCATTCCTGCTATTACACTCCCTGGTTTTACCACCCCGATGGCTGCCCCCTTCCTCTCACCAAGCCATTCTCACTGTTAGCCTGATCTGAAGGGTGATATGGTAATACCCTTAAGCTGAGCCCCAGCTGGAAAGAGCTTCAGACTGCTTGTGGGGCCTTGTGAGTTTCTCAGTTTAGATAATCCCTATACATTCTAGTTCATGGAGCCAAGATTTGGCCTAATACTTTAATTTCTTGTAGGAATGGAGTTCTGCAGTCATTTTATTAGTCTCTCTTCTTAGGGACTAGAGCTCTGAATCTGAGCACAGGTTTTTGGGTAGTGCTGTGTCTCTGGCCAGACCTCTTAGCTTACTAAAAACATAAATTCCCCATACCTGGTCTGACCTGTATGTCGATCCTGCCATCAGATCATCTAAACTGGCCGGCTCAGTGGCTCACACCTGTAATCCCAACACTTGGAGGCTGAGGTGGGCAGATCACTTGAGGTCAGGAGTTTGCAACCAGCCTGGACAATATGTGAAATCGCATCTCTACTAAAAATACAAAAATTAGCTGGGCCTGGTGGCGGCCGCCTGTAATTCCAGTTACTCAGGAGGCTGAGGCGGAAGAATCGCTTGAACCCAGGAGAGGGAAGTTGCGATGAGCTGAGATTGCACACCATTGCACTCCAGCCTGAGTGACAGAGTGAGATTCCGTCTCAAAAAAAAAAAAATCCATCTAAACTGCTTTGACTTTTCTCACCAACTTTGGACTTGGAGATCATTTCTCTTTTGCTTTTCAACACTACTGGGCAGGTTTAGATCTGGATCCTGGCCCCCTTCCCAATGGCCCTGCCCTCCTTTATTTAAATAGACAAAATTCAGCTCCATATTGAAAGTAAGATTCTTTTCACAACAATTGGGAAAAATGATTTTGTTTGTTTGTTTGTTTTGTTTTTCGTGAGATGAATCTTGCTCTGTCGCCAGGCTGGAGTGCAATGGCACGATCTTGGCTCACTGCAACCTCCACCTCCCACATTCAAGTGATTCTTCTGCCTCAGATGGCCAAGTAGCTGGGGGACTACAGGCGGTGCACTGCCACATCCAACTAACTTTT
>NW_012114577.1:3454622-3455128 GCF_000951035.1 Colobus angolensis palliatus
GACTTCTTAGGGATTTCTTTCTTCTTTCTTAACTATTATGTTTTTGCAGGATTCTGTCATTGATCCCCTGTTCTTTCTAGCTGATACCCTTTTCTTTCTAGTTGATACCCTTTCATTCTCATCTACTTTCATGCTATCAGTCATACTGATACTTTCATGCTATCAGTTATAAACTCTGTGCTGACGACTCCTAAAAACACATTTCTAGGCCAGGCGCAGTGGCTCACGCCTGTACATGGTGAAACCCCATCTCTACTAAAAATACAAAACAATTAAACACACATGGTGGCGAGTTCTGTAATCCTAGCTACTTGGGAGGCTGAGGCAGGGGAATTGCTTGAACCAGGGAGGTGGAGGCTGCAGTGAGCCGAGATTGCGCTACTGTACTCCCATTAGGAGAACAAGCGAGACTCCGTCTCAAAAAAAAAAAAATCCATCTAAACTGCTTTGACTTTTCTCACCAACTTTGGACTTGGAGATCATTTCTCTTTTGCTTTTCAACACTA
>NW_012114577.1:3455883-3456904 GCF_000951035.1 Colobus angolensis palliatus
AGATTGCGCTACTGTACTCCAGCCTGGGTGACAGAGTGAGACTGTGCCTCAAAAAAACAAAGAAAAAAAATTCCTTTAAAGGAATTGTATTAAGTTCTTATCAGTGTTGTATTTTTCTTCCTAGATCTCATATTTTGGATTCTGGATATATTATAATGAGTGACACTTTGACACCGGATGTCATTGGTCGAAGAGTCGAAGTTAATGGAGAACATGCAACAGTACGTTTTGCTGGTGTCGTCCCTCCCCTGGCAGGTAAGTAATTATTGTGTGTCTGTGTGTGCATGTGTGTATTTTGCAGCTGTTTCTGTGTAAGCTTCTCAATGGCACTTTATACCACAAATTTTGATGAAATTAACACCTAATTTATAGATGCTTCCCGTATCCAGTTTTATTTGAGTGACAGTAGCCTGTGGTATCTATGATCTTGTTTAATTATATGCCATTTAATTATTTAGTGTTGCTATCTTATATAAAATCAACCTTAAAATATCTTCTGAGGAAACTATTATAAACAGCTAAAAGTCTTGAAACCTCATAAACCTCAACTCAAGTAATTTTTTTGAAATTTCTTTTGTCATTAATCCATGTGTGTAGGTATCTAATATAGTTTAAATTGATACACATTGCAATTTTTTGTTACCTTTTTTAAACTTATTTTTTGTATAAATTTACCTGTGTTTCTACAGCATTATTTTGCATATTTCTTTTTTTTATTTTGCATATTTCTTAATGATTACATTTAGTATAGTATATAGTTTGTTTAATTGTTTCTCATTTTTGGATGTTTGTTTCTAGTTTTTAGAGTAAATAATAACGTAGTAGACTTACTCATAAGTCTTAGTCCACAAAAATTTGAGTTTTCTGTGTATTTTGAGATGGAGTTTCGCTCTTGTTGTCCAGGCTGGAGTGCAGTGGCGCGATGTTGGCTCATCACAACCTCCGCCTCCTGGGTTCAAGCGATTCTCCTGCCTCAGTCTCCCGAGTAGCTGGGATTACAGGCATGTGCCACCACACCCAT
>NW_012114577.1:3458454-3460244 GCF_000951035.1 Colobus angolensis palliatus
ATTTTTCGTAGAGACTGAGTTTCACCATGTTGACTAGGCTGGTCTCGAACTCCTGACCTCAGGTGCTCTGCCTGCCTTCGCCTCCCAAAGTGTTGAGATTACAGGCATGAGCCACCATGCCCAGCCTACTGAATTGTTGAAAGCTGGAAATAGCTCAAAAGAAGAGTTTCCTTGATTCCCAAGTCAGCCAGTCAGTGCTGCAGTCTGTTTCCTTTGAGTCAGGGGGTTTCTTCAGTATCGTCCCTTCTGTGGTTCACTAGAAAGATGTTACTGGACCCTACCACTTACCCAGAGTTAGCCTTTGGGTCAGGGGTTTGCACACTATAGTCCCTTCAGTGGTCCCCAGAAAGATGTTATAGGAAAGGGGTCTCAATCCCGACCCCGAGACAGGGTTCTTGAATCTCGTGCAAGAAAGAATTCAGGGTGAGTCCGTAAAGTGAAAACAAGTTTAATAGGAAAGTAAAGGAATAAAAATGGCTACTCCAGGGGATTCTGATGTACAATAAGTTTTGGTGAAAACTACTGAACAAGATACAAGTGGTCTCTGCCTTCATGGAGGCTGTGGAAGTCTTTAACATACTTAATCTGGCTAGGGTTTTTTCTTTCCTGGTATTATTATTTGTAAATGGGAAGAGAAAGTAATGTTTAATGAATAATTACTGTATACGAGACACTTGAAAGCATACTCTCAAATTTGAATATTACAATAACAACTTTAAAATATAGATGCTATGATTCCCGTGTTTGTAGACAAGAAGACCAAGTCTCAGGTCTCAAAACTTTTATGTAGCAGAGCTGGGATTTGAATCTATCCTTCATTGCCCATGCCCTTTCTACTCTGTTACTTTTTTTTTTTTTGAGATGGAGTCTCACTCTTGTTGCCCAAGCTGGAGTGCAATGGCATGATCTCGGCTCACTGCAACCTCTGCCTCCCAGGTTCAAGTGATTCTCCTGCCTCAGCCTCCCGAGTAGCTGGGATTATAGGCACCCGCCACCATACCCAGCTAATTTTTGTATTTTTAGTAAAGGCAGGGTTTCACCATGTTGGCCAGGCTCGTCTCAAACTCCTAACCTTAGGTGATCTGCCTGCCCCAGCCTCCCAAAGTGCTGGGATTACAGGCATGAGCCACTGCACCTGGCCCTACTCTGTTACTTCTAAAGAATGTGAATATTCTCAGGTTCTTGATATATGTTGCCAAATTGTTGTCTGCAAGTCAATCAATGTCCAGTACTTGGAAATTTCCAATGTTCACATTCTCTGGGAAGCAGACTGAGCTAGAGATTTACACTTAGGAAGTTTAGTGTTCAGAAAGTTTATTAGCAAGTACTTTGGGACCAGTACTCATGAAAGAGGAAAGAGAGTAAGCAAGGTTGGGCAGAGGGCTAAGCTGGGCTATGGTGCAGCCTCAACAAATATTTCAGCTGCTGTCCCCTTTGGGTGCTCTGAAGATACAATGGCCTTTCAGAGTCTTTTCTAGTTGAGATGAGGGGCTGGATCATTATACGTTTGTGATGACCTGTCACTGGGTTCTGTTGACCCTAAGAAGGGGGTGTGCCCTTGGGCAAGATGCTTTCTACAGTAGACAATTCCATAAGAAGGCAGACAGTTGAGGGCTATCTGCCAAAAACCGTTCTTCCAGCTCTTGGGAGAGAAGTCCCAATTCTTGAAGACAGGGTGGCATATCACTAATACAGTAATATAGATAAAAGTTTTTTAATGATAGTTTAGCAAATATGAAGTGGTACATATTATTTGATTTTTATTTATTCAATTGCCTGTGAATGTGACA
>NW_012114577.1:3464964-3466008 GCF_000951035.1 Colobus angolensis palliatus
AAAAAAAAAAAAAAAAGAAAAGAAAAGAGTTAGAAGCTAGAGGCAGAAGAGGCAGTGTCAGTGTGATGTGAGAATGTTTCAGCTGGCCATTGTTGATTTTGAAGATGGGAGAGGGTCATGAGCTAAGGAGTGTGCAGCCTCTAAGCTTCTAGAAGCTGGAAAAGCTTTCCTCATATGATAAGGAAGCTATGATGTAAAGGTTCATCTTACATTTCTTGCTGTTTTCTTTCTTTTTTTGCTGGCAAATATTCAGGGGCCGCAGTATGGGCTGCAGGGGTGCTCAATGCTACTGGGTTGGTCCTCGTTTCTGGGCCTTTTTAATGGACAGAGCTGTATCTGTTGTATTAATTCCTACAAGTAGAATAGATTTAAGGAAGATATGAGTATTTTTTATATCATTATTAGAAAATACAAGAAAGAAAAGGTTTCAAATGTATAGAAAGTAGAGAGAATAAGCCAGGCGTGGTGACTCATGCCTGTAATCCCAACACTTTGGGAGGCAGGTGGATCACTTGGTCAAGAGTTCGAGACCAGCCTGGGCAACATGGCAAAACCCTGTCTCTACTAAAAGTACAAAAAAAATTAGCTGGGTGTGGTGGTGGGCGCCTGTAATCCCAGCTACTTGGGAGGCTGAGGCAAGATAATTGATTAAACCTGGGACGTGGAGGTTGCAGTGAGCCGAGATTGTACCACTGTACCCTAGCCAGGGCCACAGAGACAGACTCTATCTCAAAAAAAAAAAAAAGTATAGACAAAGAAAGTAGAAAGAATAGTATAATGGACACCTGTATATGCCTGTCGTGTCAATTTAACAATTGTTAACGTGTTGCCATATTTGCTTCATTTCCTTTTTTTTTTCTTTTTTTTTTGACATGGAGCTTCGTTCTGTCATCCAGGCTGGAGTGCAGTGGTATGATCTCTGCTCACTGCAACCGCTGCCACCCTGGTTCAAGTGACTCTCCTGCCTCAGCCTCCCAAGTAGCTGGGATTACAGGCATGTGCCACTATGCCCAGCTAATTTTTGTATTTTTAGTAGAGATGGAG
>NW_012114577.1:3472033-3479487 GCF_000951035.1 Colobus angolensis palliatus
TGGCATGTGCCTGTAGTCCTAGCTAGTTGGGAGGCTGAGGCAAGAAAATCGCTTGAACCCAGGAGGCGGAGGTTGCAGTGAGCCGAGATTGCATCATTGCACTCCAGCCTGGGTGACAGAGTGAGACTCTGTCTCAAAAAAAAAAAAAAAAAATAGTATTTATTGATTATATCTTATTATTGTTGTTTGATTGCTGTTCTTGTTCCAGAGTTTTAATTTTTTTTTCGTTTCCTGTATTGAAATAATAATACCTGGAGAATAGAGTTGACACAGGTAGTCTGGTAGCAAATCTCTTCATAAAGTATTTACAGCAGTGCTGTTCTTTTAGCAGTTGTATACACCTTTCAGAAGAATCATGCTTTTAATCCTGCTGTAGAGCAAATAGATATATATGTATTTTAATATGGTAATGACATGATATGGATGAAGGAAACAGCTAAGCTTACTCACTGTTGCCTAGGGGAACATCTAAACATTGTATCAAACCAAAGTTCCTGTCTTTGACATACACACCATGGTATTTAGGTGAAATTTGTAGTGGAATTAAGTAGGTAATGAAGTTATTTATTTCATTTAGTGATTTCAGGGTGCATGTTGTAGCTTACTTACTACTAGGATGCAGCCCTACTTAAAATTTGTAACGAATTTTATTATAGGCATTTGAAAATTTCTTTTTTTTCTTTTCTTTCTTTCTTTCTTTTTTTTTTTTTGAAACAGGTTCTCACTCTGTTGCCCAGGCTGGAGTTCAGTAGTGCTATCATAGCTCACTGTAACTATAGCCTCTGCACCTGGGCTCAAATGATTCTCTCACTTTAGCCTCCCAAGTTGCTGGGACTACAGGTGTGCACTACCATGCCTGGCTAATTTTTTTTGTATTTTTTAGAGAGCGGATTTTACCAGACTGGTTTTTGGCTCCTGGGCTTAAGCAATCTGCCTGCCTAGGCCTCCCAAAGTGCTGGGATTACAGGTGGGAACCACTGCATCTAGCCCTTATTTTTTAAGACAGAGTCTTTTTCGGTAGCCCAGGCTGGAGTGCAGTGGCACGATCATAGCTCACTGCAGCCTCAACCTATGGGCCCAAGTGATCATCCCACCTCAGTCTTCTGAGTAGTTGGGACTACAGGCACTAGCCACCATACCTTGCTAATTTTTTTTTTTTTTTTTGAGACGAAGTCTCGCTTTGTCGCCCAGGCTGCAGTGCAGTGGTGTGATCTCGGCTCACTGCAAGCTCCGCCTCCCGGGTTCACGCCATTCTCCTGCCTCAGCCTCCGGAGTAGCTGGGACTACAGGCACTAGCCACCATACCTTGCTAATTTTTTTTTTTTTTTTTTTGAGACGAAGTCTCGCTTTGTCGCCCAGGCTGCAGTGCAGTGGTGTGATCTCGGCTCACTGCAAGCTCCGCCTCCCAGGTTCACGCCATTCTTCTGCCTCAGCCTCCTGAGTAGCTGGGACTACAGGCGCGCACCACCACGCCCGGCTAATTTTTTGTATTTTTAGTAGAGACGGGGTTTCACCGTGTTAGCCAGGATGGTCTCGATCTCCTGACCTCATGATCCGCCCGCCTCGGCCTCCCAAAGTGCTGGGATTACAGGCGTGAGCCACCGTGCCTGGCCACCTTGCTAATTTTTTGTTGAGACAAGGTCTTCCTGTGGCGCCCAGACTGGACTTGAACTCCTGGGCTCAAGTGATCCTCCTGCCTTGGCCTCCGAAAGTGCTGGGATCACAGGCATGAGCCACAGTTCCAGGCCAGCTTATATATTTGTAATGCTGATTATTGTTCCATTGTCTGGATGCACCATGGTTTATTCTTCACCTACTAAAGGATATTTTGTTTTCTAGTTTGGGGAATTGTGAGTAAAGTTGCTTTAAACATTTGTGTGCAGGTTTTTGTGTGGGCATACATTTTCAACTTATTTGGGTAAATACCAAGGAGGATTATTTCTGGATTGTTGCATTCTTTTAATTTTTGTGGGTACATAGTAGGTGCATTTATTTTTTATTTTTTGAGGCAGAGTTTTGCTCCTGTTGCCCAGGCTGGAGTACAGTGGCGCAGTCTCAGTTCACTGCAACCTCTGCCTCTCAGGTTCAAGGGATTCTCCTGCCTCAGCTTCCCGAGTACCTGGGATCACAGGCATGTGCCACCATACCTGGCTAATTTTTGTATTTTTAGTAGAGATGGGGTTTCTCCATGTTGATCAGGCTGGTCTCAAACTTGCGACCTGGGGTGATCTGCCCGCCTTGGCCTCCCAAAGTGCTGGGATTACAGGCGTGAGCCGCCGCGCCTGGCAGGTGTATTTATTTATAGGGTGCATGAGATGTTTTGATACAGGCATACAATACATAATAATCCCATCTGGGTAAATGAGGTATCCATCACCATTTATTCTGTCTTTGTGTTACAAACAGCCCAATTATACCCTTTTAGTTATATAAAGATGTACAATAAATTATTGTTGACTGTAGTCACCCTGTCGTGCTATCAAACACTAGATCTTATTCATGCTATCTGTATTCTTGTACCCATTAACCATTCCCACTCCCTTCCCCTGCCCAGCCTCCCAGCCTTTAGTAACCATCATTCTACTTCTTCTTCTTTTTTTTTTTTTTTAAGATGGAGCGTCGCTCTGTTGCCCAGTTTGGAGTGCAGTGGTGCCATCTTGGCTTACAGCAACCTCCGCCTCCTGGGTTCAAGTGATTCTCCTGCCTCAGCCTCCCAAGTAGCTGGGATTACAGGTGTGCACCACCACATCTGGTTAAATTTTGTATTTTTAATGGAGACGGGGATTTGCCATGTTGGCCAGGCTGCTCTTGAACTCCTGACCTCAGGTGATCTGCCTGCCTCAGCCTCCCAAAGTGCTGAGATTACAGGCGTGAACCACCTTGCCCAGCCCCATTCTACTCTCTATCTCCATGAGTTCAATTGTTTTCATTTTTTAGCTCCTGCAAATAAGTGAGAACATGCCAGGTTTGTCTTTCTGTGCTTGGCTTATTTCACTTAACAGAATGACCTCCAGTTCCACCCATGTTGTTGCAAATGACAGGATCTCAGTCTTTTTTAAGGCTGAATAGTATTTTATTGTGTATATGTTTATTTTCTTTATCCATTCATCTGTTGATGGACACTTAGGTTGATTCCAGACCTTGGCTATTCAGAATAGTGCTGCAGTAAACATAGGAGTGCAGATGTCTCTTCTATATACTGGTTTTCTTTCTTTTGGATATATAACTAGCAGTGGGATTGCTGGAACATATGGCAGTTCTATTTTTAGTTTTTTGAGGAATCTCCAAACTGTTCTCCATGGTGGTTGTACTAATTTACATTCCCACCAGCAGTGTGTGAGGGTTCCCTTTTCTCTAGCATTTGTTATATAGCCTCTCTTTTGGATAAAAGCCCTTTTGACTGGGATGATGTGATATCTCATTGTAGTTTTGATTTGCATTTCTCTGATGATGAGTGATG
Source organism: Colobus angolensis palliatus (assembly GCF_000951035.1). Lineage (NCBI taxonomy): Eukaryota > Metazoa > Chordata > Mammalia > Primates > Cercopithecidae > Colobus > Colobus angolensis. Next base: position 3,475,494 of record NW_012114577.1, read on the forward strand.
TTGAGTACCTTTTCATATACCTGCTTGCCATTTGTATGCCTTCCTTTGAGAAATGTCTATTCAGATCTTTTGCCCATTTCTTAATCGGATTATTAGATGTTTTTCCTATTGAATTGTTTGAGCTCCTTATTATATTCTGGTTATTAGTCCCTTATTAGATGAGTAGTTTGTAAATATTTTCTCCCATTCTATGAGTTGTCTCTTCACTTTGTTGATTATTTATTTATTTATTTTCTTTTGAGATGCTCTGTCTCCAGGCTGGAGTGCAATAGCCGCCATCTTGGCTCACTGCAACCTCCGCCTCCCCGGCTCAAGGGATTCTTTTGCCTTAGCCTTAGGAGTAGTTGGGACTACAGGCGTGCGCCGCCACGCGCAGCTAATTTTTGTATTTTTAGTGGAGACGGGGTTTCACCGCGTTGGCCAGGATGGTCTCAATCTCTCTCTCTCTTTGTTTTTTTTTTTTTGAGACGAAGTCTCCCTCTGTCGCCCAGGCTGGAGTGCAGTGGCGCGATCTCGGCTCACTGCAAGCTCCGCCTCCGTAGTTCACGCCATTGTCCTGCTTCAGCCTCCTGTGCAGCTGGGACTACAGGCGCCCGCCACCACGCCTGGCTAATTTTTTGTATTTTTTAGTGGAGACGGGTTTTCACCGTGGTGCTAGCCAGGATGGTCTCGATCTCCTGATCTCGTGATCCGCCCACCTCGGCCTCCCAAAGTGCTGGGATTACAGGCTTGAGCCACCGCGCCTGGCACTTTGATTATTTCTTTCGCTATGCAGAAACTTTGTGTTGGATTAATTATTTTTAATTCTTGTGATGTCAGTGAAGTTGGGACTGATTATGATGGCTTTTCATGTGGCTTGAGTCCATGGAGAATAGGAAACAAATTAGGCCGACCAGAGTAATCAGGTTTGTGTGACAGCTTTATTTATCATTGTAAATTAATAAACCTGTGTGCTAGTGTCTGGTTCAGTCTTTTGTGCATTTAGAATTTTTAAAGTGAGGCTATCAGGGTTTGTTCACCCTGGATGTAGAAAGCAAAAATCTGGATCTTACACATTCCTGGGATCTGACTAGTGAGGTAGGTAGGCCTGCCCTTATACCAGTTCTGTCTACTCTCTCATTCATACTGGTTTCTGTACTTGCTCCTCTGTCATTAATGTACCGGCCCCCAGGGCAAAAGCTTGCTAAACCATAGATGTTCTTCGTCAGACTTACAGCTAATCACAGTTGAATGCTAGCTTTGCTCCTTCCATCTGCGTTAGCTTGAAAAATGACTTGTGCTTTACAGTGTGAGAGAATGGCCTTACTTTGTGCATTCTTCTTTGTAGCATCCATCAGTTCAACCTATTCTGATAGTTTCTATGATGATAACATTAATTGTACTTATTTTTTTTTTCTTTTGAGATGGAGTTTTGCTCTTGTCGCCCAGACTGGAGTACAATGGTGCGATCTTGGCTCATTGCAACCTACACCTCCTGGGTTCCAGCAGTTCTCCTACCTCAGCCTCCCAAGTAGCTGGGATTACAGGCACCTGCCACCATGCCCGGCTAATTTTTCTATTTTTAGTAGAGACAGGGTTTCGCCGTGTTGATCAGGCTAGTCTTGAACTCCTGACCTCAGGTGATCCACCCGACTTGGCCTCCCTAAGTGCTGGGACTATAGGTGTGAGCTGCTGTGCCCGGGTACTGGAAAATGTTTTCTTTTAATGAGAGCATTTATACCATTTATACCATTTATGTTTTACTTAATTATTGATAATTTGGGTTTATATCTCTCATCTTACTACTTACTTTTTGTTTGTTTTGCTGATGTTCTGTTCCTTTTTTTCTTCTTTTTCTCCCTTCATTGGATGACGATTATTATTATTATTTTTGTTTTGTTTTGTTTTTTGTTTTGAGACAGTGTCTTACTCCATTGCCCAGGCTGGAGTGCAGTAGTGCTATCTGCAACTTCAGCCTCCTGGGTTGAAGTGGTCCTCCCACCTCAGCCTTCCAAGTAGCTGGAACTACAGGTGTGCACCACCACACCAGGCTTGTTTTTGTAGTTTTTTTTTTTTTTTTTTTTTGAGACGGAGTCTCGCTCTGTCGCCCAGGCTGGAGTGCAGTGGCCGGATCTCAGCTCACTGCAAGCTCCGCCTCCCGGGTTCATGCCATTCTCCTGCCTCAGCCTCCGGAGTAGCTGGGACTACAGGCACCCGCCACCTCGCCCGGCTAGATTTTTATATTTTTTAGTAGAGACGGGGTCTCACCATGTTAGCCAGGATGATCTCGATCTCCTGACCTCGTGATCCGCCCGTCTCGGCCTCCCAAAGTGCTGGGATTACAGGCTTGAGCCACCGCGCCCGGCCTGTTTTTGTAGTTTTTGTAGAGACGTGGTTTCACTGTGTAACCTAGGCTGATCTCGAACTCCTGAGCTCAAGCAATCAGCAAGCCTCGGCTTCCCAAAGTGCTGGGATCACAGGCATGAGCTCCGGTGCCCAGCCACTATTTCTTTTCCTTTTTTGTTTTTTGAGACAGAGTCTCCCCCTGTCACTCAGGCTGGAGTGCTGTGGCTCAACCTTGGCTCACTGCAACCTCCATACCCCAGGCTCAAGCAATCCTCCCGCCTCAGCCTTCTGGGTAGCTGGGATCACAGGCACGCACCACCATGCCCAGCTATTTTTTTGTGTTTTTAGTAGAGACAGGGTTTTGCCATTTTGCCTAGGCTGGTCTCGAACTCCTAAGCTCAAGCAATCCACCCGCCTTCACCTCCCAAAGTGCTGGGATTACAGGCATGAGCCACCAAGCCTAGAGATGATTATTTTTATCTTATGTTTCTTCTGTATTAGTTTGGTAGTTGTGGTGGTAGGATACATATTGGTTTTTGTTGTTGGTTCCTGATTCTTAGCTCCCATACCTCTTGTTACAGTCTTTTGTTATAATGTTGGTGTGTCTGGCCTCAGGAAACAGGATCTCTTTCCTGCCCTCCATTCTCCTGCCCCAAGGCAGATCTCTAATCGTCTTCCACCATTCCAGTTGTGGGTCATAAGTCCCTCCTGGAGAGGCTCTCACCCCTCTACACTAGAGGCAGGAATGCTGATGTCTTTGAACTTCTAGATAGCTGAATCTGTGAAGGTTCTTGCATCCATGCACCACAGCCCTTCCTCCGTACCTTGCCTTAGCGCACCTCTTCATCTAGATTCTTTGCAATATTTTTTATAATAAACCTGTAAACGTAAGGAAGTGTTTTCCTGAGTTCTGTGAGCCACTCCAGGAAATTAATCAAATACAAAGAGGGGGTTGTTGGAACCCCAGCTGTTTGAAGCTGGTCGGTCAGAAGTTCCAGATGCCCAGACTGGTGGCTGGGGGTCTGACACTATGTCCAGTCAGGTAGCGTCAGAATTGAATTGGCGGACACCCAGGTGGCATCCACTGCTTGGCGTGTGGGGAAAACCCCCACACATTCGGTCACAGAAGTCATCTTCTGTGTTGATTGTTGTAGTGTGAGAAGTGGTGTAGCAGAGGAAAGACATGGTTTGGAGAGAGTTTTAACTTACACAGTAGTTATTCATTTTTTATTTCTCCTTACACAGCAGTTAATTTTGTATTATTTTGAGGTAAGTCTAGAGATTAAAGAAATCTAGTTTACAGAAATCTAGTCTAATAATTATACCTCCTTTTGGACCCGTGAAAGACCTTATAACACGCCATTTATCACCTTCCTAACTCGTGTGACATTTTAACCGTTTATTTTAAACAACGTTTATTTTAAACCCAAAGAACTGATATTATTATTTTATATTGTCTGTATTAATTTAACTTTACCCATGTATTTACCCTTTTCTTGCCTTTTATCTCCCCACCCTCTGTATCTTTAGGCTTCTATCTGGGATCATTTTCTTTTTCCTTGAAGACTACCTTTATTGGGTTTTTCTTTGCTGAAATTGAAGGACAGCATTATTTTTCCTTTTTTTTTGGAATTTTTTTTTTTTTTTTTTGAGACGGAGTCTTGCTTTG
>NW_012114577.1:3485727-3488705 GCF_000951035.1 Colobus angolensis palliatus
CCTGGCTAATTTTTGTATTTTTAGTAGAGATGGGATTTCACCATGTTGGCCAGGCTGGTTTCGAACTCCTGACCTCGTGATTCACCTTCCTCAGCCTCCCAAAGGGCTGGGATTATAGGCGTAAACCACCATGCCTGGTACTTTTTAAAAATTTAATTTAATTTTTTTTTTTTGAGACGGAGTCTCACTCTGTCACCCAGGCTGGGGTGCAGTGGCACAATCTCGGCTCACTGCAACCTCTGCCTCCCAGGTTCAAGCGATTCTCCGGCCTCAGTCTCCCAAGTAGCTGGGACTACAGGCGCATGTCACCACGCCCGGCTAATTTTTGTATTTTTAGTAGAGGCGAGGTTTTGCCATGTTGACCATTTTGATCTCGAACTCCTGATCTCAGGTGATCCACCCACCTTGGCTTCCCAAAGTGCTGGGATTATAGGCATGAGCCACTGCACTGGACCTGAACCTTCTTCCAGAATACCTCCTGAAGGACCTGCCTGAGGGTAGTAGTTTACAATTAACTTTTTTTTTTTTTTTTTTTTTAAATAAGTAGAAGGAGTTTACTGGGTGCAGTGACTCATGCCTGTAATCCCAGCACTTTGGGAGGCTGAAGCAGGAAGATCACCTGAGGTCAAGAGTTTGAGACCAGCCTGGCCAACATGGTGAAACCCCGTCTCTACTAAAAACAGAAAAAATTAGCTGGGCGTGGTGGCACGCACCTATAATCCCAGCTACTGGGAAGGTTGAGGCATGAGAATCACTTGAACCTGGAAGTTGGAGGTTGCAGTGAGCTGAGATCGCACCATTGCACTCCAGCTTGGTCGGCAGAGTGAAACTGTGTCTCAAAAAAAGAAAAAAAGAAAAAATAGGAAGAGTACACTCTAAAATAATGATAAAAAGTATAGTATAGTGAACACTTAAACTAGTAACATAGCCATTTATTATCATTATCAAATATTATGTACTGTCCATAATAGTATGTGCTATACTTTTATATGACTGGCAGTGCAGTAGGCTTGTTTACATTAGCGTCACCACAAACAAGAGTAATATGTTGTACTACAGCATTAAGACAGTTACAGCTTCACTAGGAGATAGGAAATTTTCAGCTCCAGTGTGATTATGGGACCACTGTAGTATATGCGGTCAGCTGTTGACCTACATGTCATTATGTGGTGCAGGACTGTATTCGGATTCTTAGCTTTGGAATAACTGCTTACTTCATTATGTCTTCTAGTGTTGTCATGCCAAAACATTTACATAATTGAAATACATATTATCTTATTATAAATAACTTTTTAAAATTTAAATAGGCACTTTGTTGACATTAAAAAATCATATGGGTAGGTAATGTTGTCTGTGAATTCTGTTTCAGGGTATTTTTGGGGCAGTACAAAAGAGATCATTGCGTCTGAAGTGGTAGAGAACCACTGGTCTGGACTACTGAATTTAACTGGTCCTTTAGAGTTTGATGATTTCATGTCGGTTTTTAGTTTCTCTGATCTCTTTTGTAACCTAAGGTAAATATGGTCATCTCCTCAGCTATTATTACTCATAATTAATACCTGTAATGTTAGCAATTAATAGTGGTTTACAGTGTCAAAATAAAAATAAAATGTGTAGATGAATGTCTAAATGTAACATTTTATTTGGGAAGCAAGAATTGCAGTTCAGGGCATACACATAGACTAGTCTTTGGTATATCCAAAGAACAAAGAGAACAGTGGACTTTTTTCTTTTTTTTTTTTTTTTTTTTGTGAGACAGAGTCTTGCTCTGTTGCCCAGGCTGGAGTGCAGTGGCACGATCTCTGCTCACTGCAACCTCTGCCTACTGGGTTCAAGCGTTTCCTGCCTCAGCCTCCAGAGTAGCTGGGATTACTGTCATGCGTCACCACGCCTGGCTAATTTTGTATTTTTAGTAGAGTCGAGGTTTCTTCATGTTGGTCAGGCCAGTCTCGAATTCCTGACCTCAGGTGATCCACCTACTTTGGCCTTGCAAAGTGCTGGGATTACAGGTGTGAGCCACTGTGCCTGGGCTTTTTTTTTTTTTGAAAGTTTTATTGTAGCTACATACATAACATAAAGTTTGCCATTTTAACCACTTTTTAATTTAACATTTTAAATTGTGGTAAAATATACGTAACATAAAATTTACCGTCTGAACCAGTTTTGAATGTACAGTTTAGTAGTAACTACTCTATCTCATGTAAGTGGAATATGGTGTTTGTCCTTTTGTGGTGGCTTATTTCTCTTAGTGTAATGTCCTCAAGGGTCAATCTTGTTTAGTGTGCTCAATAAATTTTAGCCATTCTTGTTTTCTGGAGTGGTGGTTTTTGTTGGCTTTTTCACCCAGACATGCCATGGCATTTGCTGATTGAAGTCCTAAGTGTAAGGCTAACTCGGCCATTCCCTCCTCCCCAGGTAGTATCTGTGTGATATGGTTTCCACTGCAAATTGGTATTTGCTTGCAGAAAAATGGAGCATTGCCTGTATCATCATCTGTTACTCATTTGGTTTTTCTTGTTCTGCTAGGACCCTGGTTAGGAGTAGAATGGGACAATCCCGAGAGAGGAAAGCATGATGGGAGCCACGAAGGGACTGTGTATTTTAAATGCAGGTAACTTTTCATTATGAATCAGCATGGTCATTTAGTCAAGATTATATTTAATACTTGAATAAGGAGGGATGGAGAGGAAGAAACGTTTGGCTCATGGAGTAGTTATATTATGGAATTTGTTGTTTTCCAAAAAGGCACTTATTTTATTTGTGGCTTAATTGCTGCTGTTTGTAGAATTTTTCTCTTTTTAAAAAAAATTCTCTTTTTCTTTTTGTTTTGAGACGGAGTCTCGCTCTGTCACCCAGACTGGAGTGCAGTGGCTGGATCTCGGCTCACTGCAAGCTCCGCCTCCCAGGTTCACGCCATTCTCCTGGCTCAGCCTCCCGAGTAGCTGGGACTACAGGCGCCCGCCACCTCGCCCGGCTAG
>NW_012114577.1:3494795-3497760 GCF_000951035.1 Colobus angolensis palliatus
TGGAGTGCAATGGCATGATCTCGGCTCACTGCAACCTCCGCCTCCCAGGTTCAAGCGATTCTCCTGCCTCAGCCTTTGGAGTAGCTGGGATTATAGGCATGCGCCCCCACGCCTGGCTAATTTTGTATTTTTAGACAGGATTTCTCCATGTTGATCAGGTTGGTCTCAAACTCCTGACCTCAGGTGATCTGCCCGCCTCGGCCTTCCAAAGTGCTAGGATTACAGGCATGAGCCGCTGCACCTGGCCCTTTTTTTTCCTTTTGACGCAAGGTCTTGCTCTGTCACCCAGGTAGTAGTACAGTGGCACAATCATGGCTTATTGCAGCCTCAACCTCCTATGCCCAAGCAGTTCTCCTACTTCATTTTTTGATTTTGTAGAGATGGAGACTCCCTATTTTGCCCAGGCTGGTCTCGAACTCCTGGGGTCAAGTGATCCTCCTGCCTCGGCCTCCTAAAGTGCTGGGATTACAGGTGTGACCCACCGTGCCCTGCCTAGTAAGTTTTATAAAAAGGAGAAATGTTACATATTATTCTGAAAGAAAGTTCATTGGCACTAGTAAAGTTTTGGAGAGCTGGCTAGCAAGCTCTGATTGGTGAGTGACAGTGGTGGGTAAGATTAGTCTTAGAGTCAGAGCAGATTGTTTTAGTAGCTATTAAATAAAACTGGCTTCAGGTTACAACATGCCTGTTGTATGTCTCAGCAACTGGGCTTGTAATAAACTGAATTCTTGGAGCAGGTGCTGTGTGCCCCGAGTACTTTTTCCCCTTGGCTCCTTGACTCTGATTTAGTTGGGTATGACAAGAATGACCCAGTTTCTGTAATCAACTTTCACAAGATTTATCCAAGATTTATGGCCATGCACCAGTCACCTGTGTCCTTCCTAGGTACTCCTGCTCTCTACTTCTTGTCTTTTGGGGGAGTTGAGGGGTCGAAATATGATAAGTAACCTTGAAATCCTCTTTACCTTGTCACCTTGTCCCTAGACAGCAGAGTGATTTTCAGTTTTTTTCCTTTCAACCTAAACTGAAGAGAATGCTTTGAACAGAACTTTGTGTGTCAGTATTCTGCCCACTCACCTTTTATTTCAGTGCTTCTGTTTCCAAGCAATAATAGGAGTTCTCTTTTCTGGTGAGAAATAAATCTTAAAATGTGACTTTTCTTCAGCACTGGGGAGCAGAATCTAGCTTTAATACTTAGCGTCAGAGAGGATGTGTCTGTGATAATGGATATCTTAGGAAACGGATGGTTGACAATTTACGAAATAAAGCCCTAGAAATAAAGGATAAATGTTGGAAAGAAAGGATAAATGTTTGAGGTGATGAATACCCCATTCACCCTGATGTGATTGTTACACATGGTGTGCCTGTATCAAAATATTGTATGTGCCCACAAAAATGAAAAACTAAACTAAAAAAAGAAAGCCCTTGATTTATTCATCTTTTGTGTGTCATAAGCCTGTTGTAAAGCGTTTTGAGGATCTTGGCTGAGCAATAATGGATTGGTATAAAATATTCTCTTGGTATGGTGTAATGTGTTAGAAGTTTTTTTTTTTTTTGTTAAATCAGGAAATGTAATGATAGTATGTGGGCAGGGCTCATCTCTGTTCAAAACGGTGGTAGCTCTGCTTCATTTTTGGAAGGCTTTCTTGAATCAGAGCAAAATCGTAATTGTGTCAACGCACAAGCAGTCGAGGTGAGTATTAAATTCAGCTGACGAGAGAAGCAAACAAAAAGAGCAGTCTACAGCAAGGTGCTTATCTACTGCACTGTTTTATTCAAGGGAAAACGAACTCACTGGGTCAACTCTTTAGATGTTACAGCACTAAACACTGCAGGAAAGCTGAGTTCTCCTCTCATGATGAGCAGCTAGTTATGCAACCTTGCCGAACACTAAACATTCCTGAAACAAACAGGGTATCAAGATCAACAACATTTATTAGAAACTCCCCGGAGACCTGGCCTTTTCCAGTAGCTTGTATGCAAAGCTCTAGCAGGAAAGAAGCTTACTACGGAAGTCTGGGAGTCTGTTGGGGACCCTTTACCTTTGTGTAGTGTTGTCAGATTCAGCAAACAAAAATACCAAATGCATAGTGAACTTTGGATTTCAGATAAACAGCAGTTCTTTTTTTTTTCTTTTTTTTTTTTTGGTGTGAGACCTGCATGGGGGCATACTTACTTAAAAATGATCTGCTGTTTATCTGAAATACAAGCTTAACTGAGCATCTTTGATTTTATCTGGCAATCCTGATGGGGACAGAGGACAGAGTGAATCTTGATAAATGGGTTTTATGAGCACATCCTGTTTCCACAAGGGCCATGGGTCAGGATGATGATTTTGCCAGCAGCATGTGTAATTGGTGGGCAGAATGAGGAAGGAACCTGAACAGGCCAAATGCTTCCAAGAGAAACGTTTTTGGACACCCCTCCCTGCGTTCTCCTCACCAACATTTTTCTCTTTAGACATGGTTTCGAATTTCAGTGTTTGGATACAGTTTCTTAATGTTAATCTAGAATCTCAGTGGAGTCCATGTAAATTATTATAGTTTACCTCTTGGAGATTTGTTGTTATTGATGGGCACCCATTCAGCTAGGATTTTTCATTATTTGTTGAGGCTGTTTTGTTTTCTGAGAAACCTGCTGGAAATGTCCCAGAAAATATTGATCCTTAGTGTTAGTCTTTGATCTGTAAAGGGCATAGCATCCGTTTTGCAACTACCTAACACCATTCCTAACTCTCCTGTCATCTTCCTGCAACTCAGCTCAACAGTAATAAAGATCTCTTCATGACTTCTTGTTTTTTTACCATGGTTTTAAAACTTGTTTATTACCATTGTTTTAAAAAGTGTAGATTTAGGGCCTGGCTCCATGGCTGAAGCCTGTAATCCCAGCACTTTGGGAAGCCGAAGTGGGTGGAGCACTTGAGGTCAGGAGTTCGAGACCAGCCTGTCCAACATGACAAAACCCC
>NW_012114577.1:3497810-3498443 GCF_000951035.1 Colobus angolensis palliatus
GGTGCTGAGAGCCTTCAGGCAGAGCCTATCTTCTGAATTTTTGTTGTTGTTGATGTTTATTAGTTTTCAATTTCTCAAAAGGATCTTTCCCTACTAAGCTGTTTTTCCTTAAGTGTGGTACAGTGAACACAATACTGCCCTAGAAATCAGGAGGCCTCTAGTCTATTTTTAACAATCTTATTGTTTGTTTGTTTGGTTTATTTATTTTTTGAGACATTGTCTGGCCCAGACTGGAATGCAGTGGCATGATCATGGCTCACTGTCACCCTGAACTCCTGGGCTCAAGTGATCTTTCTGCCTCAGCCTCCTGAGTAGCTGGGACTACAGGCACGCACCAGCACACCCAGCTAATTAAAAAAACAAAACAAAACAAAAAATTATCGAGATGAAGTTTTTCTGTGTTGCCCAGGCTGGTCTCAAACTCCTGACCTCAAGCGATCCTCCCACTTCTGCTTCTCAAAGATTACAGGTGCGAGCCATTGCACCATCCCGCTTTTAACAGTCTTTATGGTCCTGAACAAGACAAGTTTACTAACCTTTAAAATGAAGGTCAGAATTAGATAACCGCACAGCATATCTCCTGGTCCACTATTCCATAATTTTAGAAAGTCAGGATGTTCTTTTTTTTTTTTT
>NW_012114577.1:3499807-3500315 GCF_000951035.1 Colobus angolensis palliatus
AAAAAAAAAAAAAAGAAAAATACATTTTTCTATTTCTAGTTCCACCACCCCCATGTTACTCCTCTAAGGAAAACCAATACTATTTCATAAATTTTATTTCAGTATGAAATTTAATTTCTAAAATTTCAGATCTCACTATTTCATAAAACAAAATCTACTTTATTAATGAGACTCTAGAAACAGTTTATTAGATATAAAACTTATTTGTATACATTTACATAGATTAAGGTATATAAGCAAACAAATACAAATTGTCTGGAGCTGTTTTTCTAACACCTAGTAACGTGCCTGAGGATTTATTTCACCTTCTTCCACATAAAGTATTTAACATTAATAATTAATAGTTAGTAAACACAAGATCTATTTGTATGTTGCCATACTAGAAAATTAAAGGAGGCCGGGCACAGTGGTTTAAGCCTATAATCCTAGTACTATGGGAGGCCTACGGGGAAGGATCACTTGGGCCAGGAGTTTGAGACCAGCCTGGTCAACATAGTGAGACCCCATC
>NW_012114577.1:3500790-3505294 GCF_000951035.1 Colobus angolensis palliatus
GCTTGAGCCACTGCGCCCGGCTGGAAATAATACTTTTAAAAGCAGGAAATATAGTACAAAGAAAATCAGTTACGTTGAAATATAGTAATCAAAATTTTTTTTAAAAATTGATATATATATAGAATATGCATGGGAAAAATTGCTATAGTAATATATTAAGTATTTTTTATTATTAATCTTTATTAAATAATATTAAATGATAAGATCTACCAGTGGGTCTAATAACTACTGAATTTTGAAGCAATCATGAGAATAAGTGATCTTTTAAAAAATATCTGGGCCGGGCGCGGTGGCTCAAGCCTGTAATCCCAGCACTTTGGGAGGCCGAGACGGGTGGATCACGAGGTCAGGAGATCGAGACCATCCTGGCTAACACGGTGAAACCCCGTCTCTACTAAAAAATACAAAAAAACTAGCCGGGCGACGTGGCGGACACCTGTAGTCCCAGCTACTCGGGAGGCTGAGGCAGGAGAATGGCATAAACCCGGGAGGAGGAGCTTGCAGTGAGCTGAGATCCGGCCACTGCACTCCAGCCTGGGCGGCAGAGCGAGACTCCGTCTCAAAAAAAAAAAAATATCTGCCACAAGTGTAAATAGGAAAATATCTTTGATTTCCATTGGTGACAGAATGCTATAAATCTTACTCTAGTTTGTTGCCTGAACTTACGAGTAAAGATAATGTTGAATTTTGATAAGAAGTTAGTGAAAATAGCAATCCACCTTCCTCATCTGTCTCAGTTAGCTATTGCTGCATATCATACATCTTGGAAGATTTTGCTCACAAATTTTAAAATAATCATTTGTTTTGTTTCTCCCCACTTTGAAATCTGTGACTTGAAGGAGTTCAGGTGTGGTTGTCTCTGCTGTGCAGATGTGGCCTGTGTGAATCCAGATGGCAAGTTCTGTGGTGGGGGATGCTAAGATCTTGCTCTTTACCTCACCTAGGCCGGGCCACACTGTCCTTTGAGCCCAGGTTAGCATATGGCAGAGGATGTCCCTTGCCATCCCCTGAACTTAGCCTTGTCCTGTTCATGGAGGTGAAACTGCTGGGCCTGGGTGGCCAGATGGACACATCTAAGCTTGCCCAACGTGGCATCCGTTTTTTGGTGGGGAGGGGTAGGTGTGGTATATTGTCACCAAAGATGGCTGCCAGTAATGCTTCCCATCCTTATTCATGCATGCCGCTTCTCCTATGAAGAGGTAGAGTCTATTTCCTCTTTCTCTGAGTCTAGGCTGACCCATGACATGCTCTGGTAAGTAAGTGCAATGATGTTGTATCAGTAGTTCTGGGATTAGCCTTTAAGAGGCCTTGCAGTTTCTGTTTTCACTCTCTTGGAAGCCAGTCATCACCTGAGCTAAGTCTAACCCTGTTGGGAACAGGGGTCCAGCCAGACCGTAGCCATTCCAGCTACCTCCACCCAGGTGCCGATAATCTGAGTTGAGCCATCTTGGATGGTTCAGCCTTAGCCAGCTCCCAACTGAATGCAGTCACGTGGGTGACCACAGCTGACAACACATGAATCAGAACAACAAAGCTCAGCAAAGCTGACCCACAGAACTGTACCGAGTATCACCTTAACGTTTTAAGCCACTGTGCTTTGGGGAGTTTTTATGCAGCAATAGGTAATTGAAACAGGTAACAACTTTATACCTGAGATTTATGTGACTTTTTCTTGTATATATTGATATTTTCTGCTAGTAAATTGTACATACTTCATATGATGAAATTATGTCATTATAATGGTATGGATAGGTCGGGAGCTTGTCTGAACAAGTTTGAGAGCCATTGGCTAGGTTTAGAGAGTATGACGTTTGACTTATCTCAGTATTTCAAAATATGTGAGGTTTTGTTTGTTTGTTTGTTTTTAGACGTAGTTTCACTCTTGTTGCCCAGGCTGGAGTGCAGTGGCATGATCTCAGCTCACCACAACCTCCGCCTCCTGGGTTCAAGTGATTCTCCTGCTTCAGCCTCCCAAGTAACTGGGATTACAGGCACCTGCCACCATGCCTGGCTAATTTTTTGCGTTTTTAGTAGAGATGGGGTTTCAACATGAGGGCCAGGCCGGTCTCGAACTCCTGACCTCAAGTGAGCCACCTGCCTCGGCCTCCCAAAGTGCTGGGATTACAGGTGTGAGTTTTGTTTTGTTTTTTTTTTTTTGAGACAGGGTATCACTGTGTTCCCCAGACCGGAGTGGCGTGGTGCAATCCTAGCTCACTGGAACTGTGAACTCCTAGACTCAAATGATCTTCTTGCCTCAGCCTCCTGAGTAGCTGGGACTATAGGTGCACACCACCATGCCTGGCTAATGTTTAAATTTTTTTTGTAGAGATGGGGTCTTGCTCTGTTGCCCAGGCTGGTCTCAACTCCTGATCTCAAGGGATCCTCCAGCCTCGGCTTCCTGAAGTGAGCTGCCACACCTGGCCAGTTTATTTTCAGTACTATTATATCAGATGCAGTAACTATACATAAAGGGCAGTTAGTGCTTGTGCCAGGCAATAAAGTAGATGGCTTATTTAATCTTTATAAATAACCTCTTTTGAGAGGGCTTTATAGATGAGGTAATTTAGGTTGAGGTGTAAATTCAGCTGCCTGAGGTCACATAGCTAGTAAGTAATCAGCCAGGAGTTGAACCCTGGTTTGTGTTTGTATTGCCTCCCTCCCTTTCCCCCATCCTCACCCCTGGTTTTAAGAACATATATGTTAACTAGGATTTTTTTAGGAGAAAGCAAGTTTATTAAGAAAGTAAAAGGGCCAGACGCAGTGGCTTACTTGTACTTCCAGCACTTTGGGAAGCCAAGGCAGGTAGATAACCTGAGGTTAAGAGTTCGAGACCGGCCAGGCCAACACGGTGAGACCTTTTCTCTACCTTTTCTCTTGTATTTATAAAAATACAAAAATTAGCCAGGCGTGGTGTTGCACGCCTGTAATCCCAGCTAGTCAGGAGGCTGAGGCAGGAGAAATGCTTCAACCCGGGAGGCTGAGGTTGCAGTGAGCCAAGATCACACCACTGCATTCCAGCCTGGGCAACAGAGTGAGACTCCGTCTCCAAATAATAATAATAATAATAATAATAAAGGAATAACGAATGGCTACTCCATAGGCAGAACAGTCCTGAGGACTTCTGGGTGCCCATTTCTGTGGTTATTTCTTGATGATATGCTAAACAAGGGGTGGATTATTCATGCCTCGCCTTTTAAGACCATGTAGGGTAACTTCTTGACGTTGCCATGGCATTTGTAAACTGTCATGGCGCTGGTGGGAGTGTAGCAGTGAGGATGACCAGAGGTCACTCTAATCTCCATCTTGGTTTTGGTGGGTTTTAGCCGGCTCCTTTACTGCATGCTGTTTCATCAGCAAGGTCTTTAATGACCTGTGTCTTGTACTGACCTCCTATCTCATCCTGAGACTTAGAATGCCTAACAAACTGGAATGCAGCCTGGTAGGTCTCAGCCTTATTTTAACTAGCACCTATTCAAGATGGAGTTGCTCTGGTTCAGACATCTCTGACATATTTCCCCCCTCCCTTTTACAAGAGAACCCTAATCCTAAGGGTTGCAGAGGGATGAAGATTCACCTTCTGTAACTTCTTTATGCTGAACAAGGGTGATGATGTCCCTGCCTAACTGTTGGGTCTCTTGCATTCAGGGTAGAGAGGAGCTCAGTTCAAAAGCGTTGGTATGGCGAAGGCCATTCATAACTCTTGAGTTCCGACAAAAGGTGACATCTGGAAGATTACTAAGTGTTCAGTTTGAGAAAACATTTAGTAAGCTTATCCTGCATTCCTACACAAAGAGTATAATCACAGCAATATATTTCACAACAGCAAAATAAAAAAAGTAAAATTATCCCAAGTAAACTAAATTAGAAGGTTTTCCATGAACTGGGCAGTTGTTGAAATCAAGCTAATAAGTAGTCGCTGGCCAATTCCAATATGTGCTCAGAATTAGAATAACAACCCATCTCTCTTGTTTCTTCTGAGCAGCAGCCAGAGATCACTGGTTGGTTCACAGGAATAGGTGGGATCATTCTTTTGTGTTCCATAGGCCTGTGGGACACAGGTCAGGAACTGTGTAGACAAGGAATGAGGCCAGTTTTCTCAAGGGGCTTTTATTGGCTCTATAAGTCAAGTTTGATTCCTTAAAGGAACGCACGCCATTCCAGTTAAAACCTTGGTAAAATAACCAGTTTCTCCAATTGTGTCCCAGGGTCACCCAGTCAGTGCTGCAGTCTATTTCCTTTGGGCTGGAGGGCAGGTCTCAGTTCATCCTTTCTGTGGTTCACCAGAAAGATGTTACCGGAAACGGGCCTAATCCAGACCCCAAGAGAGGGTTCTAGGATCTTGCAAAGGAAAGAATTGGAGGGGAATCCATGAAGTGAAAGCAAGTTTATTAAGAAAGTAAAGGAATAAAGAATGGCTACTCCATAGGCAGAGCAGCCAGTAAACTAGGCTTTTAACTTCAGAGATATGTTTAACTTACAGAAACACACCACTGATGTGTGCATA
>NW_012114577.1:3505344-3506914 GCF_000951035.1 Colobus angolensis palliatus
AAGTAAAATTATCCCAAGTAAACTAAATTAGAAGGTTTTCCATGAACTGGGCAGTTGTTGAAATCAAGCTAATAAGTAGTCGCTGGCCAATTCCAATATGTGCTCAGAATTAGAATAACAACCCATCTCTCTTGTTTCTTCTGAGCAGCAGCCAGAGATCACTGGTTGGTTCACAGGAATAGGTGGGATCATTCTTTTGTGTTCCATAGGCCTGTGGGACACAGGTCAGGAACTGTGTAGACAAGGAATGAGGCCAGTTTTCTCAAGGGGCTTTTATTGGCTCTATAAGTCAAGTTTGATTCCTTAAAGGAACGCACGCCATTCCAGTTAAAACCTTGGTAAAATAACCAGTTTCTCCAATTGTGTCCCAGGGTCACCCAGTCAGTGCTGCAGTCTATTTCCTTTGGGCTGGAGGGCAGGTCTCAGTTCATCCTTTCTGTGGTTCACCAGAAAGATGTTACCGGAAACGGGCCTAATCCAGACCCCAAGAGAGGGTTCTAGGATCTTGCAAAGGAAAGAATTGGAGGGGAATCCATGAAGTGAAAGCAAGTTTATTAAGAAAGTAAAGGAATAAAGAATGGCTACTCCATAGGCAGAGCAGCCAGTAAACTAGGCTTTTAACTTCAGAGATATGTTTAACTTACAGAAACACACCACTGATGTGTGCATAAGCCATGAGAGAACTATGGGACTTAATTTTGCTACAAAAGAGAATTTAATTTCCTGCATAATCAGCTTCCCCCTGTTCCACGGAATTAATTTCATCAACATACAAGGTGGATATTTTCTCCTGTCTTAAACAGTCTCCCTCCTTTGACCCCTGTGCCCCTTCAGGACAAGGGTAGGCTGTACTCAGTCGCCTCCCAGTCTTTGGAACTCACCCCCACTGGGCTTTGCCCTATTGCCCCACCCAGACTGCTTGTAGGAAAGGTTATATTCATGTTGCTGGATTCAGTGGCCAGGCCTCAGCTGTTACCTTACCTGACCTGGTTTTAGCAGTGGACATGGTTGTTGACTTTCTTCATTGGCTTCCAGGACACCACACTCTCCAAGTTTCCCTTCCCCTCCCCTCCCCTCCCCGAGTTTCCATCTATTGCTCAGGCTAGAGTGCAATGATGTGATCTTGGCTCATTGCAACCTTTACCTCCCAGCTCAAGCGATTCTCTTGCCTCATACTTCCAAGTAGCGAAACTCCAGGCACCAGCAACCACGCCCGGCTAGTTTTTGTATTTTTAATAGAGACAGGGTTTCACCCTGTTGATCAGGCTGGTCTCAAACTCCTGACTTTAGGTGATCTGCTCACCTCAGCCTCCCAAAATGCTAGGATTATAGGGGTGAGCCACTGCACCTGGCCCACACTCTCTAAGTTTCTAACTCCCTCCTGGCGACTCCTTCCCAGGTGGGGGATTGGTTTTAACTTTTTGGGATCACAAGTTCCTTTTAGAGTCTGGTCATCACTGTGAACCCACATCCTAGAAAAAACTGTATGTATGTCTATGTTAACAAAATTTATCACAAATACTAGTTTTCATCCTTTTCAATTATGGTGACTTTTTTTTTTTTTTTTTTT
>NW_012114577.1:3511656-3514243 GCF_000951035.1 Colobus angolensis palliatus
AATAAATAAATAAAAGATTTTGTATATAATCCACCTATAATTTTTTTTTTTTAGATAGAGCCTCGCTCTGTCACCCAGGCTGGAGTGCAGTGGCATGATCTTGGCTCACTGCAACCTCCACTTCCCGGGTTCAAACAGTTCTCCCACCTTAGCCTCCCTAGTAGCTGGGACTACAGGTGTGCACCACCATGCTGAGCTAATTTTTGTATTTTTAATAGAGATGAGGGTTTCACTATGTTGGCCAGGCTGGTCTCAAACTCCTGACCTCAGGTGATCCACCCGCCTTGGCCTCCCAAAGTGCTGGGATTATAGTCGTGAGCCACCATGCCTGGCCACTCCCATAGATTGAATAGTTCTGTTTTTTCTAATGTGAATTATCAGTTTCATATTACTTGTTAGTTTATCTAGAGGGATTTAACATGCTTGCATAAGATCATAACCCTTTATGGTCAGTCATACTGATTATATATTATTTAGTATGTGATCTTCTCTTTTATGCTAATTTTGATTTTTTGGCATATATAAATTTTTGGAGACCTTCAGAACATTGCATTTATGGCCTTTCTTGGTGGGTAATATTTTCTGTGTTTCATTCGCTGTTCCTTACCAGGCACCCAACAGGAGGATCCTTTATTCGTCTGAACAAGGTAAATTTTGGAACAGACTTTCTTACTGCAATTAAGAACCGCTATGTGTTAGAAGATGGACCAGAGGAAGATAGAAAAGAACAAATTGTTACACTTGGAAATAAGCCTGTGGAGACTGTTGGTTTTGACTCTCTTATGAAACAGCAAAGGTAAGTGGAGTTTTTAATGGCAGAGCTGACTTTTATGGTTTTATTAAGGTTCAGAATTTAAATACCCATGACTCTACATGGATGCTCACAAATTTGCTTCTAAATTGGTTTATGGTTCCACAGAAACTGAATAAAAATTTGAGGAATCCAAGGATTATTTAGGGAAATTAAAATTCTTTTTTTTTTTTTTTTTTGAGATGGAGTCTCGCTCGGTCACCCAGGCTGGAGTGCAGTGGCCGGATCTCAGCTCACTGCAAGCTCCGCCTCCCGGGTTTATGCCATTCTCCTGCCTCAGCCTCCCGAGTAGCTGGGATTACAGGCTCCCGCCACCTTGCCCGGCTAGTTTTTTGTATTTTTTAGTAGAGACGGGGTTTCACCGTGTTCGCCAGGATGGTCTCGATCTCCTGACCTGTGATCCGCCCGTCTCGGCCTCCCAAAGTGCTGGGATTACAGGCTTGAGCCACCGCGCCCGGCCTAAAATTCTTATGTTAGCACAGGATTGGTAGATTTATCCAGTTTGCAATTGAAACATTTATTGGCCCATCATTAATATTCACATCATATTATCTCGTGTTGACTAAGTAACTAAGGCTGACGTTTGGGTTCTTTTCTATTTCATGGTGATGGTAAGTTGGGAATGGAAACAGCAGTCTGAATTGTTCCCTATGCCACAGAGGGTGCTGGTGCCATCTATTAATAGTAGGGAGTAGTTCCCACCTCTGGCCGCACATCTTCATCACCCGGGGAGCTGTGAAACATGTGGCATCTTTGGTCCCATCCCAGCTCTGCTGAATCACAATTTTGGGATATGGGCTCTAAATAATGCATTGTATTGTATTGTATTGTATTGTATTTTTGTTTTTATACAGACAGGATCCTGCTATGTTGCCCAGGCTGGTCTTGAACTCTTGGGCTCAAGCAATCCTTGGCTTCCCAAAGCACTGGGATTACAGGCGTGAGTCACTGCACCCGGCCTTGAAATAATACACTTTAAAACTGCTGCACGAGAATGTTCTCTTTTCTCTGAAACTGTATATTGGGACTTTGCACAAGGAGACTTACTAGTCATTCCAGTGAACTGCTTGAATCAAAGAGAGAGAAAGTTAATATTTACACAAAACCAGTCATGGCTGCACAAGAACTGGCCAGGCCTTGCAGCTTACTACTGTGGTGAGTGACTTGGACGAGGCAGCTGGGTAAGGACCCCTGGTGGCCACTGTGAGAATCAATTTGTGGCCAGTTGGAAGCCTGCAATACATTCTCTCTCAGTCTCTAAAAGAATTAAGCTATAGTTCTGTCCAAAATAAATTTCTTTACTATCTTTTGTTATTGTTGTTATTAATAAAAGTGCACATGGGAACAATATTGAAAATAAATACATTTCTTGGTACATCTACTCTTCAGCATACATGGCCTCCATTAAAAAAAAACTCAGAATAAATCAAGAGTTTTAGGAAAAGGAACAAATGGACTGTTCTTTATAAAACAAAATACCTTGATTGTTGAGAATTTAGAAATTACAAATTGAACAAAAAAGTATGACTAATGCCACCACTTAGATTATAAGTATCATAAACGGGCTGGGTGCGGTGGCTCATGCTTGTAATCTTAGCACTTTTAGAGGCCGAGGCAGGCGGATTCACATCCGCCTCTTAAGGCCAGGAATTTGAGACTAGCCTGGCCAACATGGTGAAACCCTGTCTCTACTAAAAATACAAACAATTAGCTAGATGTGGTGGTGTGTGCCTGTAGTTCCAGCTGCTTGGGAGGCTGAGGCAGGAGAATCGCTTG
>NW_012114577.1:3519843-3520732 GCF_000951035.1 Colobus angolensis palliatus
GTGCCCGGCCACGTATTTGTTCTTTTGTGACTGGCTTATTTCACCTAGCATAACGCACTCAAGGTTCATCCACATTGTGGCATATGTCAGAATTTCCTTCTTTTTTTTTTTTTTAAGTTTGCACAGTATTGCGTTGTATATGCATGCCACGTTTTGTTTATCCCTTCATTTGTTGATGGATACTTGGGTTCTTCCACCTCTTGACTACCAGGAATAATGCTGCTGTGAACTTGTGCATATACCGTGGCCTTTTAGAGATGTGAAGTCTGAGGCACAGAGGTGCTAATTCACTTCTCCAAAGCCAAAGGAGATGGTGGAATCGGGATTTGAACCCAGGTGGTCTGGTTCCAGATTCTGTGTTCTTAGACATTATATATGTGGATTCTTTTCATGAATAGAAAAGACAAGATTCTCTACACTTAACAAATGGCTGCCAGAAGTATCTGGTCATGCTGAAGCTGGGCACGCTTTCTAGGAAGTCCTTTAGGGAGGCTTTTACATGTGAGTGCAAGAAGCACTCCATAGCGTGTACTTCTGCATGGTTGGGAACAATCTAAATGTCAGCAGAAGAGTATCTGCATTCCTTGTGGTCTGTTCATATAACAAACACTATCAGGTGTGAAGATGTATGTCCTGGAGCTCCATGTGTCACTGTAGTGAAATCTTACCACTGAACAATAGACTGTTGAGGAAAAAGTCAGCTGCAGAAGGCTATGTGGAGTAGAATACCATTTGTATCAAGTTTCAGAATATTAAAAAATGCTGTATTTGTTTAGGGATATGGAAATATATGGTAAAAATATTAAGAAATGCTTAAGATTAAATAAACACCAAATGTAGTATAAGTATAAGGTTACCCCTGGCGAGGGCTGGGCGCAGTGGCTCACAT
>NW_012114577.1:3520782-3521785 GCF_000951035.1 Colobus angolensis palliatus
TCTCGTATGTTGGCTAGAGATTAGTCAGTTCAGAAATTATGAGACAGCTTGGTGGAATGCAGCCAGTGTTGGAGTTAGGCTGGGTTCAGATGCCAGCTAAGGCGCTTTTGGCTCTGACAGAAGTTAGAGATAGCTACTTATTGTTTCTAAGCCTCAGTTTCCTCAATTACAACATAAAACCTAAGATATAAGTGCTGTTGTGAATAACAAATGAGATCCTGCAATTAATAGTAGCTTTAGGAGTTTTTTTTAGGAGTCGAAACCTCTACTTTAAGCCACTGTCTTATCTCCTCAATAAAATCCAGCTGACCAGCTTTGAGATCGTACCACTAAGAAAAGACTCAATAAAGGAATCAAAAACAAATTTAAAAAACCATTATGTATGGTTTCTCTTGGAGATGGCTTTGGCTCTGGAGTGATGCTTGGATTGAGATCTGAGTCCTCAGCCTTAGTGCCAAGTTGTCCTGGCAAGGCAGGCTATTTTAAACTTTAGGGGGAAGGAGCGACATCTGTCGGACACAGTGCAAACTACAGTTTGAAGTAGTTGGCTGTTTCATGAGATTCCTGTCGTTTTTTTCGATGATGTCATAAGCCAACAAAGCTGGCTTTTGGCCGATTGCTGCGATAAAACACAAGTATTTATGTACATTTATCATGCATCAATAGAAATATTTGTTTTATAAAAAAGCAAGTATCTCTTAAATCAGTGTGGAACTGGAAGTGGAGTTGGTGGCGTCCAGTCTGATTGCAGGGTTTGGGAAGGTGGGCAGTGCCCAGCAGACACTGAGTTGATAGGACATAAGTAATGATTAAGTTGTTTGGCCCTAACTACATACTTAATTGGAACTGTGAGGTATTTATTTTGGCCTAAGTACCATGAAAAAAATTACGGAAACCCTAAGGACCTTGTGGTCTGAGAAAGTTTGGGACCCTCTACCTTTAAATTCTGCTGCTGCCTTTTGTACCCTAGATTTTCTTTCTTTTTTTTGGTTTTTGTTTGTTT
>NW_012114577.1:3528547-3529360 GCF_000951035.1 Colobus angolensis palliatus
TGAGGAGGAGGAGCGGAGGAACAGTTTACAGAAGCCATCATGCAGGTGTGTCCCCAAGGGTGGAGGAGGAGCCCGAGGGGACCTGGAGGGTGTTTGCCGGGTCTGGAATTTTTGGCAGCCTGACTCTTTTCCCTTCCATTTGATGCGACGGCCACAGCAAAATCAAGGCTATCCTGTAGGTACTCGTATTACCAGTTGAAATGCGACTGTTTACGAGGGTAGACCCCATTGTTAGCTCTTGGGCTGTAATAGTCCGGGCAGCTGGCAGGATTTGGGCATGGGTAGCTGGCGACCGGGTTTGGAGTCATCCCTTTCTTCGCATCTTCTCTGCCGTCCTTCCCTTGTTCCTGACCTTCTTGCAGAGCTTCCTAATTGGTTCCTGCCTAAAATTATTTCCTTTCTAACCCATGCTTTGGAGTGATGCCGCTGTTTTTGTAAAGAAACTTTTTCCACGTTTTGTGTACGTTTGATGACCCCTGTTGCATTATGGGGTGCAATGAAACGGATTTTGAATTGAGGCTGCCTTGGGTGTAATTTCCCACTTGTTCATTTGTACACAATGACACAGCTCTCTGACTGCTGTGCCACTGTTTTTCTGCTGTGAAAAAGGAAAACAATCCAGAAATCAGCATAGCGCTTGGGTCTGGTCAGCAGTGGCAGCAGCAGGGAGGGTGGTGGCTGTCCCTGCTGCTGTTGTTATTACTGGATCTTAGGGCTCTTTTTTTTTTTTTTGAGATGGAGTCTCACTCTTTCACCCAGGCTGGAGTGCAGTGGCATGATCTCGGCTCACCGCAACCTTCTGGCACCCAGGTT
>NW_012114577.1:3529410-3534977 GCF_000951035.1 Colobus angolensis palliatus
TGAGGAGGAGGAGCGGAGGAACAGTTTACAGAAGCCATCATGCAGGTGTGTCCCCAAGGGTGGAGGAGGAGCCCGAGGGGACCTGGAGGGTGTTTTCCGGGTCTGGAATTTTTGGCAGCCTGACTCTTTTCCCTTCCATTTGATGCGACGGCCACAGCAAAATCAAGGCTGTCCTGTAGGTACTCACATTACCAGTTGAAATGCAACTGTTTACGAGGGTAGACCCCATTGTTAGCTCTTGGGGTGTAATAGTCCGGGCAGCTGGCAGGATTTGGGCATGGGTAGCTGGCGACCGGGTTTGGAGTCATCCCTTTCTTCGCATCTTCTCTGCCGTCCTTCCCTTGTTCCTGACCTTCTTGCAGAGCTTCCTAATTGGTTCCTGCCTAAAATTGTTTCCTTTCTAACCCATGCTTTGGAGTGATGCCGCTGTTTTTGTAAAGAAACTTTTTCCAGGTTTTATGTACGTTTGATGACCCCTGTTGCATTATGGGGTGCAATGAAACGGATTTTGAATCGAGGCTGCCTTGGGTGTAATTTCCCACTTGTTCATTTGCACACAGTGACACAGCTCTCTGACTGCTGTGCCACTGTTTTTCTGCTGTGAAAAAGGAAAACAATACAGAAATCAGCATAGCGCCTGGGTCTGGTCAGCAGTGGCAGCAGCAGGGAGGGTGGTGGCTGTCCCTGCTGCTGCTGTTATTACTGGATCTTAGGGCTCTTTTTTTTTTTTTTGAGATGGAGTCTCACTCTTTCACCCAGGCTGGAGTGCAGTGGCATGATCTCGGCTCACCGCAACCTTCTGGCACCCAGGTTCAAGTGATTCTCCTGCCTCAGCCCCCTGTGTAGCTGGGACCACAGGTGCGTGCCCCTACGCTTGGCTGATTTTTTTTTTTTTTTCTTTTTTTGAGACAGAGTTTTGCTCTTGTTGCCCAGGCTGGAATGCAATGGCACGATCTTGGCTCACCACTACCTCCACCTCCCGGGTTCAAGTGATTCTCCTGCCTCAGCTTCCCGAGTAGCTGGGACTACAGGCGTCTGCCACCACGCCCGGCTAATTTTGTATTTTTAGTAGAGATGGGGTTTTTCCATGTTGGTCAGGCTGGTCTCGAACTCCCGACCTCAGGTGATCCGCCTGCCTCGGCCTCCCAAAGTGCTGGGATTACAGGCATGAGTCACAGTTCCCAGCCTGATTTTTGTATCTTTAGTAGAGACAGGGTTTCACCATGTTGACCAGGCTGGTCTCGAACTCCTGACCTCAGGTGATCTGCCCACTTTGGCCTCTCAGAGTGCTGGGATTACAGGCGTGAGCCACTGCGCCTGGCCTGGATCTTAGAGCTCTTCTTCTGTCCCTGGCCAGTCCTCCTCAGTCACTGCTATGGGACCTTTCTCTGGTTGCAGGGTGTTGAGTGTACCCTGAGGCTCAGATTTGGGAGCCCTGGCTTCTTGAGAGACCTTCTGGGGTGTGGCTGGCACTCCTCCACGGCCTGCCCTCTTGGACATCTGTGTCTCTAGCCGCTGCTTTGATACCTCTGTCTGGATGTCTCATAGCCATCATAGATTTAGCATGTCCAAAACTAAGACCCTTTACACCTGCCCATCCTGTAGTCTTCCCCTTTTAGTGAATGACAGTTCCAGTTGCACAGGCCACAGATGTTGGAGTTGTCCTTGACACTCCCTGTCTCCCATGCCTCACACCTAAATCCACTGGCAATCCTGTGAGCCCCAGTCCAGAGTCAGACGCCCCCTCTGCCGTGGTCTGCCCTCTCATGCTGCTGCTCTGCTCTGGCCTCCTGGAGACTCGCGGCCCTCCTTTGTTTCCTGCAGTTGTGCTCAACACAGCAGCACAGTGACTTTTCCCTTTTTTTTTTTTTTTGACATAGTATAGATCAAAGTCAAAGCAGAGTGATTTTTAAAAGACCCAGGTTATCTGTCGCTGTTCCAAAGCCTCCAGTATCTCTCGTTTCAAGCAAAGACTAGCAAAGACTTTGAAGTGGCCTGCAAGGCCTTTGTGATGTGGCCTGGCCCCTTGTCCCTTGTGACCTCGTTTCTAGTACCCCCAAGCCCATCTGCTCCAGTCACACAGGCGCCGGCAGTCCCGGTCATAGGCTGAGCTCGTTCCCATCCCAGGGCCTTTGCTCTTGTCCCTCCTCCGCCGCAGGCTCCTCTCCCAGATGGCGTTCCCCCATTTCCCTCAGCTCTCTGCTCAGATGCCCTCTTGTTGGAGGAGGTGGTCTTCCCTGAGCACTGCATATAGAACAGCCACACACCTTTCCTGCGTGCCCTGCTCTGTCCCTGAGCACAGGCAGGCCTGCCTGTGACACACTGTAGAGGCCCCTCTGTCACGATCGTCTCTCCCCGATGAGATTCTGCTTTGCCACTGTGATGCTCCTGGCCCTAAATAGTTAATTGCAGAATAGACGAGTTCATTGAATGATTTCCACACATACAGATATTAGATGAGAGTGTAGGCTCCTCCACTAGCTGGCCCGGTCCTGCTGCAAGCTCCTTTTTCTCTACGGGGACCTGGCTAAGCTGTGCCCCTTCCTGATGGCGCTGCACCTGCACCTAGCCCCTCACCTACACTTGTGTTGCCCATCAGCTTTGCTTTTCCAGTCCCACTGTGTTATCCTCTCTGAATCCCTGTATCGGGCAGTTGGAGTGATACTGTTATAACTGCTTCCAGGCTACAGGACATCCTCTCAATTCCTAAGTCATGCACTTTTGAACATATGTCCCAAGTTGACCCCTCTTATCTCCCCTGCAGATGCTATTTGTCTGGAGATTCCTATGGTAATGGTGCCCCATAGAAGGTCATGTGCTGGAGTGAGGCTTGTGTGTATACCTTAGGTGCTTAAGAAATCAAAGTTACCCTCACTGCTTTTCCCCTCTCCTTTTGTTGGATAGTGCTAGGATGGTTTAATGTTATGACATTTGGTTCTTTTTCATTTGATTGTAGATGTTTGTCTCAAGTTTTGAGTATATAACAATGAACTTTTAATTTATTTTTAGTTTTTTGAGACAGTCTCACTCTGTCATCCAGGCTGGAGTACAGTGGTGTAATCTCCACTCACTGCAACCTCCACCTCCCGGGCTCTAGAGATTCTCGTGCCTCAACCTCCTGAGTAGCTGGAATTACAAGCGCATGCCACCACACCTGGTTAATTCCTGTATTTTTAGTAGAGGTGGGGTTTTGCCATGTGGGCCAGGCTGGTCTTGAACTCCTGACCTCAGGCGATCCCCCCAGTTTGGCATCCCAAAGTGCTGGGATTACAGGCGTGAGCCATCGAGCCCGGCCGGATAATGAACTTTTTAGTTTCTCAGTGAAGTTTTGGATAACTTAAAAGTATTATGTACTCCTGAAAAAATTTCAAGCTAACTAGAGGGTATAAAATGAAAGGTTAAAGCACTCATGCTCGGGAAATGAGAGTAACTACTTTCATGTCTTTTGTGAATCTTTTGAAATTACTGTTTCTTAACATGTGCTTTTAGATATTAGAAGGGTAGATTTGTCAAAAAACCTGTTGTCATCATGGGATGAAGTGATCCACATTGCTGATCAGCTCACACACCTGGAAGTCCTTAATCTCAGGTATGAACTCTTGGTTGCCGAATTTTCATGAACAATAAAACTCATCTCTCCTTGCTCCCTCACAGCATCTCTGATCCAGAAGGATTAAGGCTGCCACCTGATGATGGAGGAGTAAAGAAGAAATTACTCAGGCTGATAGTGAGGGTATGGAAGTCCTCAGTAAGGTTTTCCTTTTAATGAAAAGCAGCCCCAAATTATTTTCCTTTCTAACACAAGCAGCCTGTAAAATGGAGCTGCAGACATAGATGCTGACAGTTGAGCCAATGATGTTCAAGATGGCGGCTCCATCTTCCCGTCTGTTTTCCAGCCATGTGTATAGTAAGGAGCAGACAAGATGGTGCCAGCCAAAGGAAAAGTTCATTTACATATAAGATTAGGGTGAGGTGGCCAACCTTCCCGGGCTGTCATGCCTGATTGAACCAATCAGATGCTGCCTCCTCAAGTCGAACTAAAATCTGTGCATCTGGGCCGGGCGCGGTGGCTCACTCCTGTAATCCCAGCGCTTTGGGAGGCGGAGGCACACGGATCACCTGAGGTCGGGAGTTCGAGACCAGCCAGACCAACACGAAGAAACCCCATCTCTACTAAAAACACAAAATTAACTGGGCATGGTGGTGGGCGCCTATAATCCCAGCTACCTGGGGGGCTGAGGCAGGAGAATCGCTGGAACCTGGGAGGCAGAGGTTGCAGTGAGCTGAGATCGCGCCATTGCACTCCAGCCTGGGCGGCAGAGCAAGACTCCGTCAAAAAAACAAACAAAAAATCTGCGTCTGCTGCCAGCATGCCTTTTTCCTCTTGGAAGTCCTCTCCCTCTTAAGTAGAGAGAGAGCTGTTTTCCATTTTCTTTCTCTTGCCTGTTAAACCTCCACTCCTAAACTCCTCATGTGTGTCCGTGTCCTAGATTTTCCTGGCGGGAGAAGAGGAACACCAGGTATATACCCCAGACAGCGTAGCTGCTTCACTAGTAGACATTTTTATACAGCCAGATTTTGGTGTACTTGAATTTATCTAAATTTAACTTTAAGGACACATTAAATCTTTATTTATTTATTTATTTATTTGAGACAGAGTCTCACCCCGTTGCCAGGATGGAGTGCAGTGGCGTGATCTTGGCTCACTGCAACCTCTGCCTCCCGGGTTAAAGCGATTCTCCTGCCTCAGCCTCCTGAGTAGCTGGGACTACAGGCACGCGCCACCACGCCCAGCTAATTTTTGTATTTTTAGTAGAGACAGGGTTTCACTGTGTTGGCCAGGATAGTCTCGATCTCTTGACCTTGTGGTCTGCCCACATCAGCCTCCCAAAGTGCTGGGATTACAGGCGTGAGTCACTGTGCCCACCTTATTTATTTATTTATTTGTGTATATATATATTTTTGAGACAGAGTCTCACTCTTGTTGCCCAGACTGGAGTGCAATGGTGCAATCTCGGCTCACTGCAACCTCCCCTTCCCAGATTCAAGGGATTCTCCTACCTCAGCCTCCTGAGTAGCTGGGACTATAGGTGTCCGCCACCACTGCCGGCTACTTTTTGTATTTTTAGTAGAGGCAGGGTTTCGCCATGTTGGCCAGGCTGATCTTGAACTCCTGACCTCAGGTTTTGCACCCACCTCGGCCTCCCAAAGTGCTGGAATTACAGGTGTGAGCCACCATGTCCCGCCTCTTTAAGGACACTTTAATCTTTAAGGGCACATTGATTATTATAGCCTTGCAAACGGTCACATGAGGTGATTCATGAATAAGGAATGTGTTTTAACTTTTATCAGGTGGGGGATGAGTTAGATTGACATTGAACTGCAAGATCTTATTTCTTTTTAGCCTGACCATAAAGATGGAAGGTTGGGGGAGGTGATATTTAATTGCGGAGCAGGAGAGGAGAGGTGATATTATAAAAGTGCTTATTTGGCCGGGCGCGGTGGCTCAAGCCTGTAATCCCAGCACTTTGGGAGGCCGAGACGGGCGGATCACGAGGTCAGGAGAT
>NW_012114577.1:3535433-3537713 GCF_000951035.1 Colobus angolensis palliatus
TTTTGTTGCCCAGGCTGGAGTGCAGTGGTAGGATCTTGGCTCACTGCAACCTTCGCCTCCCAGCTTCAAGCGATTCTCCTTCCTCAGCCTCCCAAGTAGCTGGGACTAGAGGCACCTGCCACTATGCCCGGCTAATTTTTGTATTTTTAGTAGAGACGGGGTTTCATCATGTTGACCAGGCTAGTCTTGAACTCCTGACCTCAGGTGATCCATCTGCCTTGGCCTCCCAAAGTGCTGGGATTACAGGCATGAGCTACCAGGCCCGGCACAGGTTTCCCCTTTCATTCTTAAACCATTTTTGCATAGACAGGTGAGTGTACAGTATAGCAGGTAGACAGGCCTGAAATGAGTTGTGCTCCCAAATAGAGCAAGTAGGGGTAATTCAACCCATTGTGTCTCATCTTCTGGAAATATGGGCTTGTGTTTTTTAATAGTATCTTCTTTTTTTTTTTTTTGAGACGGAGTCTCGCTCTGTCACCCAGGCTGGAGTGCAGTGGCCGGATCTCAGCTCACTGCAAGCTCCGCCTCCCGGGTTCATGCCATTCTCCTGCCTTAGCCTCCCGAGTAGCTGGGACTATAGGCGCCGCCACCTTGCCCGGCTAGTTTTTTGTATTTTTAGTAGAGACGGGGTTTCACCGTGTTGGTCAGGATGGTCTCGATCTCCTGACCTCGTGATCCGCCCGTCTCGGCCTCCCAAAGTGCTGGGATTACAGGCTTGAGCCACCGCGCCCGGCCAATAGTATCTTCTTTCAAAGTGACTGTCAGGATTGAATACTTTCTGAGATTAGGGTTTTGAGAAAGAATTTAAGGGGCAATAATTTCATCCATCCTCCTAGCCAAAGGGCAGACTCTATGTTTAGAAAAGCAAAATTCTAGCCCACGATTCAGTGTATCAGTAAGACTCTGGAGAACAGGACTTTGTTTTGCACCATCCAGAGCCATGTCTTGTGAAGCTGGAAGCTCACCTTGCAAACGCCTGAATTTTGGGTTTAGGAAGCCTGCAGCTGCATACGGCTGCCCTAATCCTGTGAAAGCATCTTTACACAGCTGATACCAAAAAGTTGTATATTGTAAATGTTAAAAATTAGGTAGTCTTGATTCACTTGAATCATTAAAAAAGTGGTTTTTTAATATAATTCTCTTTTAAGATTGAAACAAATCAAACCCCTTAGATTAAAACCCAAGTTGTTGCTTTCAACGACTATTTCAGTTGGGTTTACTGTATAGAAATAAGTATATTGTATCTTCTTTTTCTACACAGTGAAAATAAACTAAAATTTCCCTCCGGTTCAGCATTAACTGGAACGTTTTCTGCACTGAAGGTTTTAGTCCTCAATCAAACAGGAATAACGTGGGCTGAGGTAATCATATTTCTTTGGTTTATTACACATTAATAAGCAATTTAAAATGTTTGATTTAGTAGGGAATTGAAGTATAACTGTGGCTTCATTTAAATCATCCCAATATCTATGAATAGATAACAAGATTCTTTAAAGTGCCTTGTAAAAACGAGTTAAAAGCGCATCGTAGTTGAGTTTTGAATCTAGGAATCCGTGTCCTCTCTCAGCTCACTGGGACTTGTTCTGGGGCCTTTATAAACAGTGGCGCTCCGTTGTGGTATGCACTAAGGATGTGCTGAGCTTTGAAAAGCCGTCGTGTTAGCTATTGACTAGCTCCCTGAGTTTTCCTGTAAGTTTTTTTTAGAACAGAAGCCAAGGAGCAGAAAGGTTCTCACATCCTTTTCTTGTTAGAAGTTCGGCTTTTGGAAGCCACTGTTCATTTTATACAGCTGGGCTCCAAAGTAGACTTGTGGGTCCTCGGCACAGCAGCATTTGGGACTTTGTCTGGCAGTACAACTTCCTCTTTGAGGCGTACTGACTTCACACACCCAGAGCATTCCACTGTCTTTTTTTTTTGAGACGGAGTTTTGCTCTTGTTGCTCAGGCTGGAGTGCAGTGGCGCGATCTCGGCTCACTGCAACCTCCACCACCCAGGTTCAAGTGATTCTCCCGCCTCAGCCTCCCGAGTAGCTGGGATTACAGGCATGTGCCACCAGGCCCAGCTAATTTTGTATTTTTAGTAGAGACTGGGTTTCTCCATGTTGGTCAGGTTGGTCTCAAACTCCTGACCTCAGGTGATCTGCCCACCTTGGCCTCCCAAAGGGCTGGGATTACAGGCCAGAGCCACCGTGCCCAGCCCACTTTCATTTTTATTTATTTATTTTTCTTGAAGCAGAGTCTTTGCTCTGTTGTCCAAGCTGGAGTGCAGTGGTGCGATCTC
>NW_012114577.1:3545911-3547624 GCF_000951035.1 Colobus angolensis palliatus
TAGCAGCAGGCACGGTCTTGACATGCAGAAAGATGCCAGCAAGTTCGTGGACCTGTTCATGTGGCAGAAATGCTCCACCAGCAACTGCGTCATCAGTGCCAAGGTCCATACATCCATGTGGATGAACGTGGCCAAGGCCAACAAGGTCACGGGCAGGTTTAACAGCTAGTTTAAAACCTGTGCTATCTGCAGGACAGTTTGCAGGATGGGTGAGTCAGATGATTCCATTCTCTGGCCATGGCCAAGGGCGTTATCTCAACTATTTTGTTTTTGAGATGGAGTCTTGCTCTGTTGCCCAGGCTGGACTGCAGTGGTGTGATATTGACTCACTGCAACCTCCGCCTCCTGGGCCAAAACGATTCTCCTGCCTCAGCCTCCCAATTAGCTGGGATTACAGACATGCACCACCATGCCTGGCTAATTTTTTGTATATTTAGTCGAGATGGGTTTTCGCCATGTTGGCCAGGCTGGTCTCAAACTCCCGACCTCAAGCACTCTGCCCGCCTCAGCCTCCCAAAGTGCTGGGATTACAGGTGTGTGCCACCATACCCGGCCATTTTTGTATTTTTAGTAGTAATGGGCTTTCATCCTGTTGCCCAGGCTGGTCTCCACCTCCTGACCTCAAGTGATCCACCTGCCTCGGCCTCCCAAAGTGCTGGGATTACAGGCATGAGCCACTGTGCCTGACCTCAAAGAACTTTTGACTGGAGAGAATCATGGATGTAGGATATTTATTGTAAATATATAATGAAAACTTTAAAAAATGTATAATTAAAAAATAATGAAAGAAAAAATAACTGTTGAGAAATTTATGAAAGGATATGAAAAATTAGCATATCCTTTACAAACCCAGATTGGCATTTAGAATTGAGGAAAGGTGTTTAACATCAATTTACTTCCTTTGGTTAAGCAAATTCTATCAAATACTAATATGTGCAGTTAGTATCTCCTATTCCACCCTGTGCCTTACCTAAACCATGCATTGA
This sequence comes from Colobus angolensis palliatus, assembly GCF_000951035.1. Lineage (NCBI taxonomy): Eukaryota > Metazoa > Chordata > Mammalia > Primates > Cercopithecidae > Colobus > Colobus angolensis. Next base: position 3,546,898 of record NW_012114577.1, read on the forward strand.
CACCTACCTCCGAGGCCTCAGAGTGCCCACAGTATGTGCTCCCACAGCATTAAAACGCACTCCTTTAACATTTTATTTATCACCCCCCACCACCATTCCAGGCCTGAAACAGTCTTATGAACTGTCCGTGAGGCACTTGTTTGCTGAAACAGTAACTGAGCTGAATCGTTGTGGTGGTTCCTGTGAACACCCGGGAAGAAACAGCCAACAGAGGCCACCTGAGCCTGAACCAAGCTTCTCTTCCAGGTGCTGCGGTGTGCCGCGTGGTGTCCAGGCCTGGAGGAACTCTACCTCGAGTCTAACAATATTGTCATTTCCGAAAGGTAACTAGGGCTTACTTAAATGCATCTATCCCCATTTAGTCATCATTCTGAGTAAATAAATGGTCTCAATTATATCTAACCTTAATTTTTAGAAGGATTCGCAAACAAGAATTAGGAAAAATGCTTATTATTCATTGCCTTCGCAAATTAGAATTTCACTAATTGGTTCTAATCAAAGGAAACTCGTCAGAATTAAGTATTTGTGAAGACGTGAGTTATCTTAGTTTTGCATCAGTGTATTAACTTGCTGCTTGCTGTTTCTTTTCTTTTTTTTTTTTTTTTTTTTTGAGACGGAGTCTCACTCTGTCACCCAGGCTGGAGTACAGTGGTGATCATGGCTCACTGTAACGTCCACCTCCTGAGTTCAAGCGATTCTCCTGCCCCAGCCTCCCGAGTAGCTGGGA
>NW_012114577.1:3548714-3551703 GCF_000951035.1 Colobus angolensis palliatus
AATTTTGAGATAATCATAGATTCACATCAAGTTTTATAAGAAATGATACACAGATATCACTTGTACCCATGACCCAGGTTCCCCCATTGGTAACAAGTTGCGAAACTATGAAATAGGATCACAGGCTAGGTGGGACATTGACACCAGCAGGAATTTGTGCATTGCCAGAGGCACCCCTCGCGTTGCCCTTTTACAGTCATATCCACTTGCTTTTTACCCCCAACCCTCCATCGCATCAAATGCAGGCATTTTAAGGCTCTATCTTTGAAAACAATTAAAAGAGAAATTCACGGTGAAAAAATTTTATTTTCCATACAGGCCAACAGATGTTCTCCAGACAGTCAAGTTATTAGACCTTTCCTCTAATCAGTTAATTGATGAAAATCAGCTGTATCTGATAGCCCACCTGCCCAGGTAATTTGCCTCTAAATGCCTGACACAATAGTGTTCAGTCAATTCTTAGTGAAGCAATTTTTGTAGACTATGTATGCTTTCTCCATAGAAACGTGGTAACAGTGATGGAATTTCTAAATTGAGTAATTCCCTTTGGAAAATTTTCATTTGAATTCATTCAGAAAATTTACTTGTGAACCCTGTATAATGTGGACTATGCCTGTACCAGATAATTTGAAGAATGAATCATTTGCCCCTGGTGATAATGCCGAGAGTCTTCATTCATTAAACTCCAGGCAGCAGACCTTGTCTCTTTCCTCTGAGACGCATTGAGCACCTGACATAGCAGTAGGTACTCAAGAACCATTAGGTGACTACAGAGCCATTAGAATATAGGATAAAGAGTTCGCTTTGCATGTCCTAAGTGGGACTTTATGGTTTCTAAGTATTTTACATGGGATTAAAAACCTAGGGTGTAGAAAAAAATTTACAAACCGAGTCTGCTTGATACCCCATAGCATTTTAGATTGTTCTGTGTAATCAAATTTTACATTTTGAATTTCAGGTTAGAACAGTTAATCCTCTCTGACATTGGAATTTCTTCTATACATTTTCCGGATGCTGGAATTGGTATATAAGATTAGTAAAGTTCCATCCTGCCCCCCCCATACTATACTTTAGCTACTTCTTTCACTTCTGCTGTGTAACTTCATTCCTCTTTTTACAGGGTGCAAAACCTCCATGTTCCCGTCCTTGCAGTACCTTGTAGTAAATGACAATCAGATATCACAAGTAAGAGCTGCTTCGGAGTATGCCCAGCACACTGTTGCCTCTTTCCATTGTCATGACAGAGTTTGGAGGTTCCTTCTACCAAAAAGTAAAAAAAAAAAAACCTAAATCAAAAGAGAAATGCCTCCTCAGCGTGGAACTCCTCATATGAAGCCAAAAATATTAAGAAAGAAATTAGTTCACTTCACACCTAAGTGGACTTCACACTCAAATGGCATATTAATAGAGTAAAAGTGGCTGGGTGTGGTGGCTCACGCCTATAATCTCAGCACTTTGGGAGGCCGAGGCGGGCGGATCCCCTGAGGCTGGGAGTTCGAGACCAGCCTGACCAACATGGTGAAACCCCATCTCCACTAAAAAAAAAAAAAAAAAAAAATACAAAATTAGCTGGGCATGGCAGCACATGTCTGTAATCCCAGCTACTTGGGAGGCTGAGGCAGGAGAATCGCCTGAACTCGGAGGCAGAGGCTGCGATGAGCCAAGATTGCACCATTGCACTCCAGCCTGGGAAACGAGCGAAACTCCATCTCAAAAAAAAAAAAAAGAGTAAAAGTATGTGGTCTTTCTAGAGGGGGTTGCTTGGTGCGTGATGAAATTCTCTGCCTCAGATTAGAAGTAGGGACTTGCTTTCCTGTCGCTGGTTCAAACTTCTGCAAAAGTAGCACGAAACATTCTGCTTTTCATTTATTTCCTTTTGCTGTGTTTCAGTGGTCATTTTTCAATGAGCTAGACAAGTTACCAAGTCTACGGGCTTTGTCCTGCCTAAGAAACCCCCTGACTAAGGAGGACAAAGAAGCAAACGCGACGCGGCAGCTCATTATCGCCAGCATTGGCCAGCTGAAGACCCTGAACAAATGTGAGGTGAGCACTGGCGTCGTGACTAGCTATTGTTTAGACTAGAAAAGAAATGATTTTAGGCCACGCGCCATGGCTCACGCCTGTAATCCCAGCACTTTGGGAGGCTGAGGCAGGCTGATTGTTGGAGTCCAGGAGTTCGAGACCAGCCTGGGCAACCTGGTGAAACCCCATCTCTACAAAAAATACAAAAATTCGCTGCGTGGTGTTACACGCCTGTAAGTGCCTGTAGTCCCAGCTGCTCAGGAGGCTGGGGTGGAAGAATCACCTGAGCCCTGGAGGCCAAGGCTGCAGTGAGCCATGAACACGCCACTGCACTCCAGCCTGGGCAGTGGAGTGAGACCCTGTCTTAATTTAAAAAAAAAAGTAAAAAATTATTTTTGAATATTGTAAAGGAGGTGAGATGTAGCTTTCCTTGGAATGGTAAAAGATTAGCCTCGTGCAGTTCCATAATAACGGTTCTTTTCCAGCTCCTCAGGAGAGAGCAGCGAGATGAGTGCGCTGCCGTTTGAGGAACCCCAGGCAGCTTCTCCGTGTTTTCAGGGAATGTAGGCAGAAGGAACAGAACCACAGAGCTGCTTTCTCTTCTCCTTCTCAGCTACTCTTCCCCATAAAAGTGGGAAACCCATGCCGGTCCTTGACAGCACTTTTGTGCATTCACTGGGAGTCAGTGAGCTCCACCAGGGCAGGCGCCTCCAGGCAGACCTCGGGGAGGTGACCCACGGTACCTGGCGTAGTCCTGAAACTGGCCTACGTGCAAGTACTCTCATGAATTAAAAGTGTAGGCCAGGCATGGTGGCTCACGCCTGTAATCCCAGCACTTTGGGAGGCCATGGTTGGTGAATCACAAGGTCAGGAGACCGAGACCATCTGGCTAACACGGTGAAACCCCCGTCTCTACTAAAAATACAAAAAAATTAGCCGGGCATAGTGGCGTGCACCTGTAATCCCA
>NW_012114577.1:3553233-3554845 GCF_000951035.1 Colobus angolensis palliatus
GGGGTTTCACCATATTGGCCAGGCTGGTCTCGAACTCCTGACCTCAAGTGATCCACCCACCTTGGCTTCTCTAAGTGCTGGGATTATAGGTGTGAGACACCATGCCCAGCAGGAAAGCACTTCTTTTTCTTTTTTTTTTTTTCTTGAGACAGAGTCTTGCTCTGTCACCCAGGCTGGAATGCAGGGGCACAATCTCAGCTCATTGCAACCTCCACCTCCTGGGTTCAAGTGATTCTCCTGCCTCAGCTTCCAGAGTAGCTGGGACTACAGGCGTGCACCACCATGCCTAACTAATTTTTGTATATATTTTTTTGAGACGGAGTTTCGCTCTGTTGCCCAGGCTGGAGTGCAGTGGTGCAGGCTCACTGCATCCTCCGCCTCCCAGGTTCAAGCAATTATCCTGCCTCAGCCTGCGGAGGAGCTGGGATTACAGGAGTCTGCTACGATGCCTGGCTAATTTTTTTTGTATTTTTAGCAGAGATGGGGTTTCACCAGGTTGGCCAGGCTGGTCTCAGAAACTCCTGACCTCAGGTGATCTGCCCGCCTTGGCCTCCCAAAGTGCTGGGATTACAGGCGAGAGCCACTGCGCCCGGCCGGTATCCGTATGTTTTAAAGCCCCACAGGTCATTCTAGTGAACAGGAAAGTTCGCATGAGGGTGTAGTTCTGCAGTAAGCTCTCATCCCCAGGGCTCACCACCAAGGCTGGCACTTGGCATGCACGGTGGTTCGTTAAATCCTCCAGCCTGGTTCTTCAGGCTTTGAAGCTAAGAATTCAGGAGTCTTTGTCCCTGATGTACTTTCCGTTTTGTTTTGCCTTCATTATTATTCCACATTTCGCTTTTATGCGATTTTCCTTTTTTATATTTCTTAATGCAAGAAGCTCACTGCATAAATGCTTTAGGCTTGAACAGTATCTTTAAGGAAGAAAAGCAGCCTGGAGGAATCACTTTCAGATTACTCCATTAGCCGGCCCAATTTCCTGGCCACGCTGCGCTCCTTGAATTCTAAATCACTTGGGGGTGGGCAAGGGAAGATTCTGAAGCAGCTGGCCAGGTATTGTTGAGTATTTCACTGCTCAGAATGCTAGAAGACAGAAGCACAGATACATGGGGGGATTTAGAGAAATTTTGTCGCTGTTTGGCATAGAGCAGGAAAAAAGTACTGCTTTCCTCCTCTCCTATGGAGGCTGTGGTCCAGGCCGAGGAACTGGTTTGCAGTGTGGTACTGAGCGCCCAGCCTGGCACTGCACGGTCTGGTTGAAACTTGGGGAAGGTGTCTTGTGGATTGTGTCTCAGGTGGCACTAGGTTTCTTTCAGCGCAGAAAGAACTGTTACCAAAGGTGACCCTCGGGGAAAACATTTGAAGTGTTTGAGGGCAGTCTTCCCTTGCTAGTTTGAGTCAGAACACCTAAGGAACAATGACGTAATACACATGTAAACACGCTGCTTTTCATTTCCATTAACAATGAGCCAGATCAGTTACAGAGTCTGCAGCTCTGGGTAGACAGACGATTCTGCCCTGAGGAGTGGTTGTTGTCTATCACTCCTAAAAATCACACTGAATAAAGGCAGCTCCATGTGTCCTGGGATTACCTATGCTTTTTTTTTTTTTT
>NW_012114577.1:3555330-3556522 GCF_000951035.1 Colobus angolensis palliatus
CTAACTTTTTTTTTTTTAAATTGAGACGGAGTTTTGCTTTTGTTGCCAGGCTGGAGTGCAGTGGCACGATCTTGGCTCACGGCAGCCTCCACCTCCCGGGTTCAAGTGATCCTCCTGCCTCAGCCTCCCAAGTAGCTGGGATAACAGGCATGCGCCACCATGCCCAGCTCATTTTGTATTTTTAGTAGAGACGGAGTTTAACCATGTTGTCTAGGCTGGTCTCGAACTCCTGACCTCAGGAGATCCACCCGCCTTGGCCTCCCAAAATGCTGGGATTAGAGGCGTGAGCCACCAGACCCAAAGAAATGAATTTTTTAAAACATATCTAAATTCGAATACATTTTTGCAACTCCTGTGTTTTAAACTCATTTAATAGTGTTATAAATGTGGGAGGTAATGGAGTTGTGAACCAAATTGTGATTTGTGAATTTATGACTTGAAAACCTGTCCAAGCTGTCAGGAAAGAAGCACTAAGCAGGGAAAAGGGAAAGTGGTGTCCAGCTATTTTTGTTGTTGTTAGCAATTCATGGAAGGGTTTTAAACATTGATTAGACCTGCCAATTTGCACTGAATAGCTCTATCATTTGGCCATCTGTTGGTGTGTGTGGATAATTTAAATCCATATAATAGTAGGTATCAATTAGTCTTTTTCTTTGTTTCTCTCAAAGCACTGAAGATAAAATACCCTGATCAACTTGATCAGAAAGTCGTAGAGAAACAACTGCCGGGTAAGAAAAATGAGCCTATCTTTTCCTTAAACTCTGAATCATCAGCCTAGGCATGAGTCAGCTAAAATTAAAACCTTTAACTCATGTCTGAAAGTGTGGACCTCAGACATTAGAGGTTTTCATTAGTCTTTTATATTCTAAAATACAATCAATCATGCTAATGTCACTCCCCCATGCCCCCAAAAGTTTAGGTCCATAACTTTATCAGCTGAAAGCAGTTTTGTTAACATTGGAAGCCCCTGCATATAATTACACACACACACACACAATTTTATTTTGAGACAGGGCCTCTGTCACCCAGGTTGGAGTGCAGTGGCACCATCTCAGCCCACAGCAGCCTCTGCTTCCTGGGCTCAAGCATTTCTCCAGCCTCGGCCTCCATGTAGCTGGGACTACAGGTGCGAGCCACCAACGCCCGGCTAATTTTTGTAGAGATGGGTCTCGCCATGTTGCCCAGGCTGGTC
>NW_012114577.1:3556928-3587906 GCF_000951035.1 Colobus angolensis palliatus
TCTCGGCCTCCCAAAGTGCTGGGATTACAGGCTTGAGCCACTGCGCCCGGCCTGTAAATTGTATTTTTAACCAAAAGCCTGAGATCTTGAATGGCATAGACTTTCAGAAGCATTCCCCAAGCCTGTTGCTGTTTCCAGGGAGACTGTGACACTGGGTTTGGGGTCTGCTTCTCATCCCTTCATAAGAGAGGAGTTGTGTCCTGGTGAACTGAATTCTTATGGGAGGTTTGTGACTTTGCTGACTTTCTACTTCTGCTCCTGACGGATCAGGAGTCCCTGCAAAAACAATTTGTAGATGCTCTTTTAATGGACACCCTGAAATGGTTTTGGGAAAACTACCTTAGAACTTAAAAAAAAAAAAAAAAAAAAAGTGCTACTGGAACTGAATTACTTTTATTTGGAAAATAAATATGCTTGTGTCAATAAATTAGATCCACATAACTTACCTTAAACTTTCACTCAAAATAAAAATGAAATTATAGTCTATTTTTGAGTTTGCCATGATACTGTGAATTCTCAAGATTAAACTTGACTCATAGCTAACTGCTAAAATATAAACGGTAAATTTAGAGCAGTGAGGATTTAAATAAATGAAATACACATCAGCTTAATGACTCTAGTACACGGGGTTTGTTTCCCCGTCAGTGCAGTAAATTCCCATTGATTTTTAAATTCGTTTCTATCAGATAAAGCAAGCTTATCGTGGTGTTGCTTATATACAGAAGGCTTTACTTGTGTTCAGAGAAGCAGCTTTCTGATTGATAACCATCCATTTAGTGTTAATTTACCAGAACGTCTCCATTTTTATTTATTCACAATCTAGTTTCTACTCCTGTAATACGTAATTTGGCTACTGCTATATAATGGATTAGAATTAGTGATCTCCCCCTTCATTATTCTGTTTGCAAACTTAAAATACTGCCAGTGAAGGCCCTGGTGGACACAGACTAGTCAGAGGGCCAGGACTGTTTAATGTTTTTATTGTTTTTCAGACGGGGTCTGGTTGTCACTCAGGCTGGAGTGCAGTGGTGCCATCTCGGCTCACTGCAGGCTCCATCACCTTGATCCCGGGCTCAAGTGATCCTCCCACCTCCGCCTCTTGAGTAGCTGGGACTATAGGCATGAACCACCACACCCTGCTATTTTTTTGATTTTTAGTAGAGATGAAGCCTCGCTATGTTGCTAAGGCTGGCCTCAAACTCCTGAGCTCAAGCTGTTCTCCTATCATCACCTCCCAAAGTGCTGGGATTACAGGTGTGAGCCACCATGCCTGGAGGGCCAGGACTTTCTGTGAATGTTTTTGGCCTTCGATGTCTTTGCGTGTTTCCTTTTGCCTTTGCAGATACATCAAATCAATTAATGGGAATGTCACCACTATGGAGTATTTGCTCAAGAATATTGTCATCAGACCTGCTTCGTTAAGCTTTCCTCTGCAGTCTTCCTCTGGAAGGCACTGAGGTAGACCTGTCAAGTCCTGTCATCTGGGCACATGCCTGAATGCAGCCCTTGGCTGGGGGTGACAGTGCCACCTTACCCTTCTCTACTTCCACACTGTACACCTGACTGGTATCCCAGGTCTTCTGAGATTCAGTTAGCCATTTTGGGAACACCCACTACATTCATGCTGTTTTTATTAATCTTCGGGTAGAGCTGCAGAGATTCGACTATCCATAGAAATTATATGTAAGAATTACTACTTTCAACTGTTCAGAGTCTGAGTCCTATATTCTATAAACTCAGCAGTAAACCAGCAGATTACGAGGGTTCTTTTTTCCCCCTTTTTTATTTGCTTTTCTGTTCCTCAAATGTGCACTCACTCACTCACTCATACAAAGGTTCTTAATACTAATTCTTATGCCACATGCTGCGAATATGTAACCACTACCATAGGTAAACGTCTTCTAAAAAGAAAAGTAATTGCCAGGCATGGTGGCTCACACCTGTAATCCTAGCACTTTGGGAGGCCGAGGTGGGCAAATTGCTTGAGCCCAGGAGTTCGAGACCAGCCTGAACAACATGGTGAAACCCCGTCTCTACAAAAATAAATAAATGCAAAAATTAGCTGGGTGTGGTGGTGCATGCCTGTAGTCCCAGCTACTTGGGCAGCTGAGGTGGGAGGATGGCTTGAGCCCAGGAAGTTGAGGCCGCAGTGACCTGTGATTGAGCCACTGCAATCTGGCCTGGGTGACAGAGTGAGACCCTGTCTAAAATTTAAAAAAAAAAAAAAAAAAAGCAGTATCTTTTTTTAATCTATTAGATTAGTAAAATTAAAATAATACTGGCTGGCATGAAAAAGCAGTATACCCTTTTTGTAAAGTCATGTGGGAATTACTATACAAAGTTAAAAATACACATATGGTCTGAGCAAGCATTGTGTCTTGCAGCATTTGTGATGGTAAAGATAATAAGAATCTAAATACTTGCCAGTGGGGGAATGGTGAATAAGCTCTAGTAGAACCACACAGCACACAAGGCACTGTCATGTGTCACTGAGGAGAATAAAGCAGGTCTAGAGCTGCAGTGTCCAGTGTGACTGCAGTAACCACATGTGGCTAGTTAAATTCATTAAAATAAAATAAATTCAGTTCTTCAGTCATACTCGCCGCATTCCAGGTGCTCAGTACCACATGTGGCTGCCATATTGGGCAGTGTATGTCTAGAGGACATGGCATGGAATTAGCATGAAAAGCTATACCATCATGTCATAAAGAAATACAAATGTAGTAGGTCAATGTATTATAAAACCTATACATCCTTTTTTTTTTTTTTTGAGACGGAGTCTCATTCTGTCACCCAAGCTAGAGTGCAGTGGCATGATCTTGGCACACTGCAAACTCTGCCTTCCGGGTTCAAGCAACTCTCCCTGCCTCAGCTTCCCAAGTAGCTGGGATAACAGGCGCCCACCACCACACCCAGCCAATTTTTGTATTTTTAGTAGAGACAGGGTTTCTCCATGTTGGCCAGGCTGGTCTCAAACTCCTGACCTTAGGTGATCTGCCCACCTCAGCCTCCCAAAGCGTTGGGATTACAGGCGTGAGCCACCGCACCTGGCTTAAAACCTATACATCCTTATATGAACATAGAAAAAAAAAGGCCTAGAGGTAAACCTCTCAAATTTTTAACATTGGTCATAGGCAGGTAAAAAGAAATAATTAGCTATTTCCATATTTTCTGAATGTTAAGACAGTCATGTTAGTATATTAAAAATGGTAATGCTATTTATTGCATACAAATTGCTACTTTCTTCTATAGAACCGGTATGAGTAGGCAGATTTTTTTTGAGACAGGGCTCACTTTGTTACCCAGGCTGGATGGAGTACAGTGGCGCGATCATGGCTCACTGTAGCCTTGACCTCCTGTGCTCCAGTGATCCTCCCAAGTAGCTGGGACTAGAGGCGTACATTGTTATGCCTGGCTAATTTTTTATTTTTTGTAGAGATGGGGTATCCTCATGTTGCCCAGGCTGGTCTCGAATTCCTGGACTCTGATCCCTCTGCCTCCCAAAGTGCTGGGGTTACAGGTATGAGCAGGCCAGGCAGATTTCTTATTAGAATTGTTTTATGACCAAACTTTCTGTTTCTGTCACATGTTAGGAGTATGTCATTTCCCACTGGTGTGCAGCAGTTAACCCCTTCTCTAACCAGGCTCCAACAATGAAAGCCAGTCCACCTAAATCTTTTGAAAGGACTAGACTATCACATATTCACACACGAAAGAGCAAATTTTGTTAATTAAAATTATACATTCTATTAACTGTATTCAATACATTCCAAAAGGCCAGTTTTTATTCTAAAATAAAGATAACATTTATTATCACAAGTTGCATAAAAACACAGCTTTTACAAAAATGATTTTTGATAGAAAAATATGTTTGAATACACTGTGATATTTGTAGGAACACCACACTATTGCTGTATCTCCAGCTAAAGCTTCAAGGAAACTCTGTTTCTCATAATCAAAATATCCACTATTTACCACAACCCATCTTTGGAAAGAAGTTCATAGTGTATTCTGAACAAGCCAAAGCGCTGACTGGGAAGTGACATTCCCATGCCTGGCAGTCACTTGTGTATGTTTAACAGTTACACGTGACATAATTACAGAACGGTGGCGCTGGAAGGGACTTTGTAGATCATTTAGTCGACACCCTCATTTTACAGAGGAGGAACTAAGGCCAGAGTTGAGAGATGTCCTCAGGATACCTGAGTCCCATTCCAGTGTTTGTTCAGTAATTCATAAGGAAGTCATCACAAAGGTTTAAAAAGAAAACGTTAATGACTCACTCCCATTATTATTCTGTGCTGAGAGTATCATTCTGGTTTATTCAGATTAAGAACGAAATACACTACTGAAATGGTATGAAACTCACTGTCAAAGGGCACTTAGGTCCGTTGGCTCCGTTTCCCACAGTTCCCCAAATGAACACGTGGTACAAAGACTCAGGCTTTCCCCTAATTACTTACTTGGGTAAAGTGACTTGGGTAAAATGACAGATACGGCCAGGCCCTGGGCTCACGCCTCTAATCCCAGCACTTTGGGAGGCCAGGGCGGATCACGAGGTCAGGAGTTTGAGACCAGCCTGGCCAACATGGTGAAACCCCGTCTCTACTAAAGATACCAAAGTTAGCTGGGTGTGGTGACGGGCACCAGCTACTCGGGAGGCTGAGGCAGGAGAATCGTTTGAACCCGGAGGTTGCAGTGAGCTGAGACTGCACCATTGCACTCCAGCCTGGGCAACAGAGCGAGACAGTCTCAAAAAAAAAAAAAGACAGCTACAGCTATCATTGCAGTGATACTGTGGTCTCATCACATGAGCTAGTTTTACAAGTAAGTGTCATTTGAGAGAACGGATGGACTTGTCTTGTCTTTTGATAGGCTCCATGACAATTCAGAAGGTGAAGGGATGGCTGTCACGTCTTCTCAAAGTTCCTGTGTCAGACCTTCTGTTGTCCTATGAAAGTCCCAAAGTAAGTTGCCCAGGAAAAAACAAAGTCAAGCTTCGTCCTCATGACATTAAACTGTCTCTAGATAGCAACAGTTTGATTCTAAATGGAGACCATAGATCTGTTTGATTTTAAGGGTAAGCTACTGCCTGGGGACGGGGTGGGGTAGAGTGTGTGTAACATGCTTTTTCAGATCTGTCTTAATCACATCCTTCCCTACCTTCCTTCTAATTTTAGGAGCCAGGCATAGAAATCAAGCTGGAAAATGACCTACAGTCATTACGTTTTTATTCTGTGGAAAATGAAGATTGTCTATTAGTGCGATGGTAACAACCAACTAATAAAATTTAGAGACTACACTGCTTATCATGTCTGGGGTTCATCGGAAATAAATGATCCACTGGAACAATTCTGTCAAAAACAAAGGGGTTTACAACTTGCCCTAAGGATAACAAGGGATGTATTTTCACCACTGATGTAGTTTTTGTTGGGAAGCGACCATTTCTAGGCTTATACATAATAGCAATAATAAAGGCTTTGACCCTACCAACAATTTTCTGATCTTATTTCATATTTATTTTTACAGTTCATCACTGCATTTCATGATAAGATTTAAATATTAAATAGAAACTAGCTAGCCTAATAAAATCTGAACACAGTTAATGTCTGTCATAAGACTAGTTTTAATGGAATTCTTTATTGATACTACTATTTTAAAGGGTTACTAAAACGATTTGGTCATTTTGGGAAATGTCCCTTAAACTTGGGGAGACACATTCTCTACTCTGTATAACAATATGCTATTATCTGTCTTCTCAGTTGCACTATTTTCTAAGAGTACTTAAATTAATCACATGCTTTTCCCTACAATTATACCTAAGCTGACTGTATCTTCTTGCATAGAAGATAACCAGCTCTGATTGAAATGTACTCATATTAGGTAAACTTTAGGCAATGATAGGAGGAAAGCAAAACTAATTCTTTCAAAATGTCAACAATTTAGAAATATCCTTCCCAATGCCACTAAAACCCTGAGAGGTATTTGCTTTTATTCATACTCACAAAAATTTAGCATTTAAAAACTATGAGTACTAAACTGTGACCTTCAGGATTTATGTTAGATGGCAGAAAGAAAACTTGGGTATTAGTCTACCATATAAATGGACTTCTTTAAAAGCAAGGTTCAGAACTGAGAATCATATTGGTTCCTCTTCAAGTTCAAGTTGCCCACTTCAGAGATCCACAAAAATCTGACATTATTTCCAGAAACCCCAAACTTTGGTATAAGTGACCACTGCTCAAATATGTGATCACATGATCACACAGCATTCCTGTGAGTTCTTTTTGTCTGGTAATTATCCTCATTAAACTCTACAGAGCTATCCTGCAGTCCAGGTTGAAACTCAAACTCTCAGCACTACAGATTCTGAACTAGGCCAAGTTTTAACCAAAAATTACAGGTAATGGTGAATTACTAATTAGCCACAATACATCAGGATTTAGAAATTTTTTTTTTTTATAAAATAACTTGGTATTTTTCTGATAATCTTCCAATATATAAACTTTTCTTATGCTACAGTACCAGCTGATTTTTAAGAAGAAAATTTGTGCAAACATTAAGAAATACCGCATTGGTTCTGGGTGAAAGTGCCAGTCTGGAACTCTCTGGAAAGACCGTACAGTCTACTGCTAAACCCTGGGACTCCTCAGACTTGCGCTCAGATTATCGTTTGCCTGCCCTGATTTTAGATGCTGCTAATTCAAGTCCCTGTTATCTTGCTTCACATCGACAAGGATCACCGCACCGTTCCTTCAGTTTCCACAGTTCTGTCAGTTCCCATGGAGAATACTGAGGAGAAGACAGCATTCCTGTCTCACAGGTCTTCTCACACAGCCACAGGCTGTCCTGTTGGAAAACAACCAAAGCCGATCTGAGAGTGGTGAAAGTGTTCTAAGAGCGTCAGAAAGTCTGCACGTAGACAGTTTTTATCTATTCGAATGATGCTGAAATTACTTCAAGGATAACTCCATGTGTGGACTAACTGGTGAGGTTTGGGGGTGGCACCTCCTGACTGGGGAAAACACCAGGTCCCTGTGGCTGTGGAATACAGAAACAAGGCAGTGTGTGGATGAAGAGTGAGTCAACAAATGCCATGCATTCTGTAATGAACGATTTTAGAAACCACAAGTGAGTTTCATGTTTGCTACTAAAGGTGTGTCTATGGCAGTATTAATAACAGCTATTATTCTGATGGAATGCTTACAATATTGTGGGGACTCTACCCAAGCACTTTGTAAATATTTCACTCAATTCTCACGGTAACGCTGTGAGGTAGGAGCTATTTCCCGCTTACAACTGAGGAACAAACTAAGAGTTAAGTAACTTGTTCAAGGTCACAGGGCTGGTAAATGAAGAGGAGGGATTAAAGACTCCCAAGCTCAAGTTCTTAACCACTAGACTATTTCCTAGCTACATGAATTGGCTTCTGTTTTCAGCAATATAGCGGAACACAGGAAGAAACTCATTCAAAGTTTTGACAACACAAAAATGTTGGGCAAAATTAAACACCTTTATAAGCATGGCTGAACTCATAAAGCAAGAAGAAACCAGGTAGGAAAAGTGCTGAGTCAGCATGTGCCCTGAAGGCGGCTGCTGATCCTTGGGTTATGAAAGGCCAAGCCCAGGGACAGGAGGCCAGTGGGAGACTGACACAGAGCTAGGATCTCTGAGGGGCCACAGCCTTGGGGGGTATATAAGAAAACAAACTCGGCTTGTCTGTCTCAGTCTTGCCCCTCAGTGGGATGGAAAGGAGTCTCTCTCCCCTGAGCGCCTACCCACAGCTTGCACTTAGGCAGGTCTGGGGCTGGTAGTCAGTCTGTGTAAGCCCAACAGTTCCAAGTCAAAAATCTGAAGTATTCATAGATGGTATTCATAGAGGGTAGTTTTCCTAGGTGCATGGTAGAAAACAGTGTAAATCCTCTCTGTAGGAATGCATTTTAAATAAGGACTCAGTTTCCAAAGACAACGCGGTCACAAAAAAAAACAACAAAAACAAAAACAACTTTTCAACACATCAGAAAACAAGCCCCATGAACAACAGTCTGTAGAAACAGGAAACTGCAGAATCAGACCCAGCAAAGACTACAGATCCCAGAGTTATCAAATACAAAAATAATTCTATTCAAAGATGAGACTGAAAGTACAACAAAGGAATCGGACTATCAAAGTGGACTACATAGATGTGGGTTGACTTCCGAGAGCTGCTCTGGGGCCCCAGCTCTATGCTGGGCTTCTTATGACTGACACTGCATGTGCCTTCTGTCCCCTGCACCTTCGATGGCCAAAGTGGAAGTTGCAAGAATCCAGGACTTAACAGAAATCTCTAAAGCTAAAGTCAGCTTTGTGCTTGGTTTCTTCCCAGGTCTCTAGTTTCCATTTTGGTCTCTGCAGATTCATTTTTTTTTTTCTGGTTCAGCAATACTGTGTTTTAAATGATGTCTTATATTTCATGCAGTGTCTTATTTGTATCAGTCAGAAGAGTTGAAGGATCCTTAGACTGCCACACTCAATCAGTGGATTCTGTCGTTATTATTATTTTTTTTTTGAGACAGGGTCTCGCTCTGTCACCCAGGCTGGAGTGCAGTAGCGTGATCTCGGCTCACTGCAAGCTCCGCCTCCCAGGTTCATGCCATTCTGCTTCAGCCTCCCGAGTAGCTGGGCCTACAGGCGCCCGCCGCTACACTCGGCTAATTTTTTTTGTATTTTTAGTAGAGATGGGGTTTCATCGTGTTAGCCAGGATGGTCTCCATCTCCTGACCTCGTGATCCGCCCACCTCGGCCTCCCAAAGTGCTGGGTTTACAGGCGTGAGCCACCACGCCCAGCTTTCTGTTGTTAAGTTTTAAAGCTGAAAATAATTTCTGATCAAATCTATGGAAACTGAATTTTTTGTAGGTAGGGGAACTTTCATTTATAACCTTTTGCTTTAAACTCAGAAAAATACTGTATGAGAAATAACCTAGGTGGATTATAGCAAAATAACCTGGTGAATTAAAGCAACAGCATAGCTATTATGGTAGAAGATCCTCATTCTTTCTGCCCATGGTGTGATATACATTACAGGCTGAGCATTCCAAATCTGAAAATTTGAAATCCCAAATGCTCCAAAATCCAAAACTTTTTTTTTTTTTTTTGAGACAGGGTCTCTCTCACTCTGTTGCTCAGGTGGGAGTGCAGTGGTACATTCACAGCTCACTGCACCCTCGACCTCCCATGCTCAAGTTGATCCTCCTACCTTAGCCTCCTGAGTAGCTGGGACCACAGGCAGGCGCTGCCATGCCCAGCCGATTTTTTTGTACTTTTTGTAGAGATGAGAGTTTTGCCATGTTGCCCAGGCTGGTCTTGAACTCCTGGGCTCAAGTGATAATGCCCACCTTGGCCTCCCAGTGTTGGGATTACAGGCGTGTGCCACTATGCCAAGCCCAAAACTTTTTGAGAGCCAACATGACACTCAAAGGAAATGCTCACTGAAGCATTTCAGTTTTCAGATTTGGGATGTGGAACTTGTTTTAAGTACAATGCAATTGTTCTAAAATCCAAAAAAATCTGAAATCCTCAATACTTCTGATCCCAGGCATTTTGGATAAGGGACACTCAACCTGTATATAGAAATCTCACCTCCTCAACTCTTAAGAAGCCTGAGGCCATCCCCAAAGACTTACCTGGTATCTTTTAGGTCCTATGGCTGCCATCCAGATGCCCATGCTTACATCTTCACCCTATACATGGCCCATAAAGTTTAAATTAAAAATTTTAAATGCTATTTTATTTGTAAAGACAAAACCATGGCCACTCCCATCATAAACCACCTTTCTACTTTTTTGCTTTGTTATTATTCTAATATGAAATAGCAAAAATAGATTCACACAAAGTCAAAGTTAGTGGCCTATGAAGCACCCCCACCACAAGGTAATAAGATGAAACCGCGAGTAGACAACCCATCCTTCTCGTGGACCTTAAGCTTTCAGGACGCACTTTGGGCTCCCTCCTTAGGAATTAAAATCTTTCTATTCCTCCAGGGACTATACTTTTTTTGTGTGTGTGAGACCGAGTCTCCCTCTGTCGCCCAGGCTGGCATGCAGTGGTGCGATCTCAGCTCACTGCAACCTCTGCCTCCAGGTTCACATGATTCTCCTGCCTCAGCCTCCCAAGTAGTTGGGAATACAGGTGTGCGCCACCATGCCTGGCTCATTTTTTGTATTTTTAGTAGAGATGGGATTTCACCATGTTAGGCTGGTTTCAAACTCCTAACCTCAAGTGATCTGCCTGCCTCAGCCTCCCAAAGTGCTACGATTACAGGCATGAGCCATAGTGCCTGGCCTCCAGGGACTACGCCTGTAAATACTAGCTGAAAACATAAGTAGGCTCAAAAAAGATTTAGGAATAGAATTTAAAGGCAAGATTTGAGGGATATGGGGTGCATCCTTAACCTTTGAGAGGTGATTCCTATACAGAGAGTAACGTGCTTTTCCCTAAGGTAAGTGGGTTCTGCTTTTCATGATGGAATGCTGAGTGAGATGAAACTTGGTGTGATGAGTGTATACGTAGGTGCGAAATCCTTTATTTTTTATTTTATTTTTTATTATAGAGATGGGGTCTTGCTATGTCACCCAGGCTGGTCTTGAATTCCTGGGCTCAAGTGATCTACCTGCCTTAGCCTCCCAAAGTGCTGTGATTACAGGTGAGAGCCACCATGCCAAGCTAAGAAATTCTTAATTACCTGATAGGTCTTTAACCTCCCCGAGTTGCTTGCCAGCCAGCTGACGATGTCCTTGGAGATCACATACCCTGACCCACATGCAAAGGCAGGGTAAGCGGGGCTGGGGTACTCCAACTCCTGCCACTTTCCGGTTCGGTCAACTGCCCAATTCAGTCTGAAACTGAGATGAAAAATAATGTGGACTCTTTTGTTAGTCTGACACATATCCTGCCACTATTAAACTTGACTCCTTTATCATCACTACAAAGGAATAAACCTGTAGAAGTGAGGAAAAAAAATAAGAAAATTTTTTTTTTTGAGACGGAGTTTCGCTCTTGTTGCCCAGGCTGGAGGGCAGTGGCGCCATCTTGGCTCACTGCAACCCTGCCTCCCAGGTCCAAGCGATTCTCCTGCCTCAGCCTCCCGAGTAGCTGGGATTACAGGCATGCGCCATCATGACCAGCTAATTTTTTATATTTTTAGTAGAGACAGGGTTTCACCATGTTGGCCAGGCTGGTCTCGAACTCCTGACTTCAGGTGATCCACCCACCTCGGCCTCCCAAAGTGCTGGGATTACAGCTGTGAGCCACTGTGCCCCGCCAGAAAAAAAACTTTTTTAATCTAAGGAAAGGAATTATCATTTATCCAGTGTTGTTTTAGATAAGATTGGTATGTTAAATTTTCTCAAAGTTGCATTTGTAAAGTTTCTGAATGAAAAGCACTAGAACACCCTGTGTTTTAGTACATATGAAAACAAAAAACCAAATCACTAATCCATATTGTATTCCTGAGGAAGCACAGAAAATGGTTTCAGAGATGCGTCACAAACTTATTCTAACAAAATATACAGTAGCTTCTAATGTGAATACCATTTATTTCTTTGGTGTAAGAATAAAAGCCATATTGTTTTCCCTCCTTTACTACATTAGCCTGAGGCTTTTCATTTAAACAAATTTTCCTCCAATTGTACAGTAATATAAAATTTATAATTATTTTTAAGATAGGGTCTCCCTCTGTTGCCCAGGCTGCAGTGCAGTTGCAAAATCATAGCTCATTGCAGCCTCCAACTCCTGAGCTCAAGCAGTCCCCCTGCCTCAGCCTCCCAAGTAGCTACGGGCTACAGGCTCACATCACCTTTTTTAGTTTTTGTAGGGACAGGGTCTTGCAATGTTGCCCAGGCTAGTTTTGAACTCCTGGCCTCAAAGGATCCTCCCACCTCAGCTGTCCCAAAACTCTGGGATGACAGATGTGAGCCAGCATGACTGACCTAGAGTAATGAAATATATATTAACCTAGGAGTCTAGTAAGAAATTGTATATCCCAACCACATTTTCAAAAGAAAAGGATATTTTATGCTTAATTAATTACATTTGATCAGGTACATGAATGCCACTGGGCTAAGAATGGTTAACTTACTTTCCCCACCAAAAATTAGGCCCATCCAGATTCTTTTGGGCAATCCTATTAAATACAGCTTCGAGGTCTATGTAACAGTCGTCATCTGTCTTCAGCAACAAATTGAAGCTGGTGGTTTCCATAGTCCTGTTGACACAAAAGGGATATGAAAGTCAGTGCAACCAGACAAAGAAACAAAGAAACACCAATGCAGTGGCGTCACCAACACTTCATTCAAAACTGTACCTGTCATTATCTGTATTTCTTATTCCTCAAATGTTGAGAATATTTGCTCTAACAAAATTTTGCTGCTATCAACTAAGGCCATCACTTGGTCTTTACTAAGTGGCATAACACAGAGAAGTACTAAGCTGATTTTAAAAGGTAAAGGAAGAGCATGAGGAAGGAAAATATCTGGCTTAAGTGGAACATACGTTCAAACAAATGCTTCTTAGGCACCATTCAAGTCCTGCTGCCAAATCTATTAAATGTCTGAACCCTACCCTGTGTGTTCTTAATAACAAAGGCCCAGCATAATGAATTAGGTGTTACATCTGGGCCTCTCACACAGAACACTATTGTACAATATGCATCTGATGCTACTATTTATATTACACTCAAAATATTTTATGGCTTAAAAAAACCTGACTTATTATACTGAAACATATTTTCCCTTGGAAACAGCTTCCAGCAACTAAACCATTATAAATGACCTGGAAGGCAAAGGAGAGTGACTTCATTATCTAGACGTAAAATATATAATCCTGACTAAAGACAAAATTGACTCCTTCATTTCACATTGACAATCCCTGTACAGCTGTTTAAAAACGCAGTTTTGCTAGGGGGCCAGTCATATGTCAGAAATCTCAATAAAATAAATTTAGAATTTCATTAGGTCAAAGAATGGTGAATTTAACAATAATGGGTCCACACCAAACAGCATCACCCCATGTTTCTAAAGTTTATTTCCAATTAATAGCAAAAGGCATACATAATATTTGCTAATTAGAAATAAATTTTCATGATAAAGAATATCTGGGTCACTGATAACTGAAATAAAGAGGAAGAAATAATGAAACTCATTTGCAGTGTGGAGATGGGCGATGCCAGCTATGGGGATGCAGGTCCCAGATCAGAGTCCTGTTGAAGGTTACTGCAGTGATCCAGGGAGAGAAGGTGGCAGTCAGAATAGTGGCAGTGGAGACAAAGGGAGAGGCTAAGATACTTCCACACCTGGGAAATATCTTGCTCTAAAGAGAGTCCTAGAACCCAATAGCCCTGACTTCCCACCCTTGGGACCTCCATGCCCATTCCTCACCTCAGCCTCACCTATAACTGCAACTCTCGTTTGTGGCCCCAAATTAAAAGGAGGTTCTTTTTCTTATTACAGCTGTCTAAACTTAACCAGTATTTGACACACCCAGATTTCCAATCCTCATTTACTTCTGCCCTCTACCCACAGGATGAGTTCCAAATTATATGAATTTGCCCCAGCTGGCCAGGTATGGTGGCTCACGCCTATAATCCCGGAACTTTGGGAGGCCGAGGCAGGAAGACTGCTTGAGACTTTATTTCTATTTATAACTAACTAACTAACTAAATAAATAAATAAATACATAAATAATTTGCCCCAGCTAAGAAACATTACCTTCCATAAACCAATTAAACCATCTACCCCTAAGGACCAGGGAACTGTATCCATAAAGTACTGTTCTTGGTAACTTCCCACTCTGTCTAGGGCAACAGAAAAGAAAAGAAGGAGGCAGACCCTGGGCCTCACCAAGGAACAGGAGAAGGTTTTTAAAAATAAAAGTGAAAAAAATAAAAAGAGAATACCCTTTACAGGTTTGGCCTAATCAGAGATACAGTTTGAAAGTTTTAGCTCCATGGTAAGGATAGACAGTATCAGGAGACTCAACAGAAAATTCTGAGATCCTAGAGTAACTAATAATTCTAATAACTATACATGTTAAGATTTCATATATATATATGTTACTATTATTATATATTGTTACTGTTATTATTGTTATAAAACTAGGAGTTACAAGTAAGTTCCAAGAAACACTGGAGGGTCTGGGAAATTATAAATACGATTGCTTCTGGGAGTTGTGGATTTTCAGTAAGCCAGCTATATGAGTTTTAGAATCAGGGAGGTAGTTTTTAACTGGATGCAGTAGAGACTGGAAGTATAAGGTGGATATTCAGTAGAAGAGAATTTCTATCAGTAACCTAAATGTGAGTGACTATAACTGGGGAATCTGGGTAGGTGGGTATAAATACAACTAAAAATGAACCATTCCCAAACTCACTGATTGTTGTCTAATGCTGGCTTGAGAAAACCAAGGCAAGTAGAAATGACTCAAAATGAATCAATTTTTGCCTTTTTCTTCTTTTTTTTTTGAGACAGAGTCTCACTCTGCTGCCCAGGCTGGAGTGGAGTGGTGTGATCTTGGCTCACTGCAACCTCCGCCTTCTGGGTGCAAGTGATTCTCATGCCTCAGCCTCCTGAGTAGCTGGGATTATAGGCGCTCGCCACCACACTTGGCTAATTTTTGTATTTTTAGTAGAAACGGGGTTTTACCATGGCGGCCAGGCTGGTCTCAGACTCCAGATCTCAAGTGATCTGCCTGCCTTGGCTTCCCAAAAGTGCTGCCGGCAGGCACAAGCTACCAGCCAATTTTTGCCGTGTTTTTGATAGGTTAATATCACATTGTGGATCTTTATCAAAATAAAGAGGCAGCATCTTAGAAGCTTAGTTTTCACAAGGAACTGGGATACAATAGGTCATATCCCAGGTGCTCAGTGGCCTTAGGTTTGTTTTTATTTGTTGAAATCTCAGTGGTTTGAAGTTGATAAATTGTCTCGATAGCAAAAGAACAATAAGACAGGCACAGTGTCACGCGCCTGTAATCTTAGCTACTCAGGAGGCTAAGGCAAGAGGTTTGCTTGCACTCAGGAGTTCAAGACCAGCCTAGGAAACATAGTAAGAACCCCATCTCAAAAAAAAAAAAAAAAAAGAAACTAACAATAAAACAAGTTCTACCTACCCAGCATTTTTACAACCTACCATCTATAGAAGTTCAATAATTTTGCAGGAACATTACGATAAGTGTCGACAACATCCACAAAAACAATATCATCATAGATGCTGCTTTCCTCCTTCAGTAAGGCATCTTCCTCATGGAGATTCCTTATATGATCAATAAGTCTTTGAGGGCGAGAATGAAGGCTGTGTAAGAGAGCATCACCTTCTAAAAAGGAAAAGTTGAGAGTTGGAGAAAAATGCTATTGTAAACTTACCACTCAGAACTTATGATGTACACTACAGTTCTTTGCCCAAGGTAACCTAACAGAAACACATGCAGTTGTTTGGAACTTTAGGTAGAAAAATGGGAACTCTCATACACTGCCAGTAGGTTTAAGTGGATGCCCCCACTCTGGAAAGCAATTTGGCAATATCTATTTAGGCTGAAAACGTGTACACCTTATGGTTCAGTTGAGGCCACTTGTAGATATATCCCTACTAACGTTATTTCACATGAGGCTATTAATTACAGCACTGTTTGTAATTGTGGCAGAAAAACGGGACCAACCTAAATGTCCACTGAGAGAAAAAAAAGTAGCCAGGTTGTGGTATATTCACATCATGAAATATAGCAGTTAAAAAAATTACCCTGATCTTGCGTGTTAAAAGGATTGAGATGGAAAAATAAAGTTGAGTGAAAATTGCCAAGTGATAATACAGTATGACGCCACAGATATCAATTATAAAATATTCAAAACTATGTTATTTAAAGACATCATCAGGCGTGGTGCCTTATGCCTGTAATCCCAGCACTTTGGGAGGCCGAGGACGCTTAAGCCCAGAAGTTTGAGATCACTCTAGGTAATACAGGGAGACCCCCATCTCTAAATAAAATTTAAAAATTAGCCAGGCATCGTGGTGCATGCCTCTGGTCCCAGCTTCTCGGGAGGCCAAGGCAGGAGGATCCCTGGAGCTCAGGAGTTCAAGGCTGCAGTGAGCTATGGTCATACCACTGAACTCCATCCAGCCTGGGCAACAGAGCGAGACCCTGTCTCAAATAAATAAAGAGATGTAAATATGTTCAAAGTAGAAAACTAAGAATGGGAAGGGCACACATGAATTTTAGGAAAGTGGCACCCCGTTTGAGGAGAAGGAAGAGGAATACATCTAGGGAGAATCACAACAGGAAGGTTTCAGCTGCACCTACAGTGTTTTCTTTCTTTCTTCTTCTTTTTTTTTTTTTTTTGAGACAGTCTCGCTCTGTTGTCCAGGCTAGAGTGCAGTGGCGTCATCTCGGTTCACTGCAACCTCCACCTCCCGGATTCAAGTGATTCTCCTGCCTCAGCCTCCCAAGTAGCTGGGATTACAGGCGTGTGCCACCACGCCCAGCTAATTTTTGTATTTTTAGTAGAGACGAGGTTTCACCATGTTGGCCAGCTGGTCTTGAACTCCTGATCTCAAGTGATCCACCTGCCTCAGCCTCCTGAAGTGTTGGGATTACAGGCGTGAGCCACCGCACCCGGCATATAATGTTTTCTTTTTTCTTTTCTTTTTTTTTTTTTTGAGACAGAGTCTCACTCTGTTGCCCAGACTGGAGTACAGTAGTATGATCTCAGCTCACTGTAATCTCCACCTCCCAGGTTCAAGGATTCTCCTGTCTCAGCCTCCCTCGTGAATAGCTGGGATTACAGGAGCCTGCCACCATGCCCAGCTAATTGTTTGTATTTTTACAAACAATTGTAAAAACTGTTTGTAACAAGAGGCGGGGTTTTGCCATGTTGGCCAGGCTGGTCTCAAACTCCTAACCTCAGGTGATCCACCCACCTCGGCCTCCCAAAGTGCTAAGATTACGAGTATGCGCCACCGTGCCTGGCCATATTTTATTAAAAAAAAAAAAACACACAAACGAATATGAAAAAATGTAAACATTTGTTAATTCTGAGCGCTGGGTACCTGGGAGTTTCAGTACTATTTCTGGTGTATTTATGATTATTTCCTTTTTTTTCTTTTGAGACAGGGTCTTGTTCTATCACCTGGGCTAGAATGCAGTGGTGCAATCACAGCTTACTGCAGCCTCAGCTTCCTGGGCTCAAGTGATCCTCCCATCTCAGCTTCCCAAGTAGCTGGTACTACTGGCACCTGTCACCACACCAAGGAAATTTTTAAGTTTTTTTGTAGAGATGGGGTCTTGCTATGTTGTCCAGGCTGGTCTCGAAATTCTGGGCTCAAGAGATCTTCTTGCCTCAGTCTCCCAAAATTCTGGGATTACAGGCGAGAGCTACTGTGCCTGGCCAAGATATTTCATAATAAAAATGATTACTAACGTGCTTAAAAGACAATTTATCTGCCACTTCACAAGTTAATGAGTCACTTGTCACATGTGTGCAGGGACTATCCCCAGATCCTACTGATTTAAGGCAATTCTTTCGCTGTGGCAGGAGACGTCAGGATTTTCTAAAAATGTCTCAATCAAATTAAAGAAAATTTTTGAAAAACACAAAGAAAGTGAGCTGCTGAGGGTGGCAAAGGAAATGAAATACAATTTGCCACTGCACTCTTTATCACTGCAACTGGAAAGGATGAGGTGGGGAGCTGAAGGCCTACATCTGACTTCTGCCTCTCATGACTTGTGAGATACTGGACAAGTTCTGTTGTCTCTAGACCACAGCAGTCTCGCTTGTAGAAAATGGTGCTGGATTCAATCAGTGATTCTTGGGAATGCTTTGCTGAAACGCAGATTCCTGGGTCCTAAGCCTAAAGATTCAGTAGGTCTGGGGTGCAGCCCAGGAATCTATTTTTTTCCTTTTGCCCTGCTTCCCAGGAATCTGTATTTTTAATGGCCACTGCTGCGACCCTGATGCAGGCAGATAGAACACAGACCAGCCTTTGAGAAACACAGAGGTATATGACCTCCTGTTTTTTTGTTTTTTTGAGATAGAGTCTTGCTCTGTCACCCGGGTTGGAGTGCAGTAGTGCTATCTCAGCTTATTGCAACCTCTGCCTCCCAGATTCAAGCGATTCTCCTGCCTCGGCCTCCCAAATAGCTAGGATTACAGGCGTGCACACCACGCTTGGCTAATTTTTGTATTTTTAGTAGAGACAGGGTTTCATCATGTTGGTCTGGCTGGTCTTAAACTCCTGACCTTGTGATCCACCTGCCTTGGCCTCCCAAAGTGCTGGGATTACAGGCATGAGCTACTGTGCCTGGCCTGAACTCCTATTTAGACTTACAATTTTTTGACTTTACGGTAAGGTAAAAACAATACATGTTCACCAGAAACCATGCTTTGAGTACACATGCAACCATTCTGTTTATCATGTGACTAGTCTTTAATTATGTGAGATGTTCAATCCTTATTATGCAATAGGCTTTGTGTTAGATTATTTTGCCCAGCTGTGGGCTAATGTAAGTGTTCCGAGCAAGTTTAAGGTAGGTGAGGCTAAGCTGTAACATTCGGCAGGCTAAGTGGATGAAATGCATTTTCAACATACATTTTTAACTTAAGATGGGTTCATCAGGGTGTAACATCGTAAGTCAAGGAGCATCTGTATAATTTAACACTTGAAGGAAAGTGAAAGTGTTATAAAATTATAGTAACAGGAAAATGGCTGGTAACAACAGGAGTGCAGAAATTAAATACAAGCCTTTTAGACTAGGAACACATTTTGTTTCACTGCATGTATCTGAAAAATATGAGCATAAATTAATATGTCAGGAACATGAAAGGATGTCTGCTTTTGCCACTTCTATTCAACATACATATTCTAGCCAGGACAATCAGATAAGAAAAATAAAAGGCATCCGGATTGAAAAGGAAGAAGCAAAACTATCTCTTCTTACAGATGAAATGACCTTGCATGTAGAAAATCATAAGGTCTAACTATAAAATGATTAATACATGGACCTGTTCGGCAATGTTGCAGCACACAGATCAATCACAAAAACCAACTGTATGTTTATATACTCGCAATGAACAATCTTGAAATCAAATTAGAAAAACAATTCCACTTACAACAGCATCAAAAAGATAACATAAGTATTTAAGAATGTAACAAAAGAAGTGCAAGACTGTTGTTTTTTTTTTTTTGAGACGAAGTCTCGCTCTGTTGCCTGGGCTGGAGTGCAGGGGCGCGATCTTGGCTCACTGCAAGATCTGCCTCCTGGGTTCACGCCATTCTCCTGCCTCAGCATCTCGAGTAGCTGGGACTACAGGCACCTGCCACCATGCCCGGCTAATTGTTTTTTGTATTTTTAGTAGACACGGGGTTTCACCGTGTTAGCCATGACGGTCTGGATCTCCTGACCTGGTCATCCGCCCACCTCAGCCTCCCAAAGTGCTGGGATTACAGGCGTGAGCCACCGAGCCCGGCCTAGAAGTGCAATACTTTTATACTGAAAATCAAACATCACCGAAGGAAATTTAGTAAGACATGGATGCTCAGAGACTTAATACCGTTAACATGGCAATACTCCCCAGGTTGATCCACAGACAGAATGCAATCCCTGATGGGAATGTGAACTAGTACAACCACTATGGAAACAGTGTGGAGATTCCTTGAAGAACTAAAGGTAGATCTACCATTTGATCCAGCAATCCCATTACTGGGTATCTACCAAAGGAAAATAAATCATTATATGAAAAAGATACTTGCACATGCATGTTTATAGCAGCACAATTCGCACCTGCAAAAATATGGAACCAGCCCAAATGCCCATCAATTAATGAGTAAAGAAAATGTGGTATGTATGTGTATATATACAGAATACTACTCGGCCACAGAAAGAAACAAAATAATGGCATTCACAGCACCTGTGTGGAGCCAGAGGCCATTGTTCTAAGTGAAGTGACTCAGGAATGGCAATGCAAACATCGCATGTTCTCACTCCTAAGTGGGAGCTAAGCTATGAGGCTGCAAAGGCATAAGAATGATACAATGGACTCTGGGGACCCGGTGGGGAAAGGGTGGGAGGGGTAGGAATAAGACTACACATTGGTTACAGTGTACACTGCTTGGCTGATGGGTGCACCAAAATCTCAGAAATCACCACTAAAGAACTTATTCATGTAATCAAACACGACCTGTTCCCCCAAAACCTATTGAAATTAAATATATCTTTATTCATATATATGAATATATATATATATATATATATATATATGCGCAATCCCGTAAAACATTCCAGCTAGGTTTTCTTTTTTTTGCACAAATTGACAAGCTGATCATAAAATTCATATGGAAGTGCAAGAGACCCAGAATAGCCAATCAAGCTTGATAAAGAACAAGGTTAGAGGATTCACATTTTCTAATTTCTTATTTTTTTTTTTTGAGACGGAGTCTTGCTCTGTCACCCAGGCTGAAGTGCAGTGGCAATCTCAGCTCACTGCAACCTCCACCTCCCAGGTTCAAGCGATTCTCCTGCCTGTCTCTGGAGTAGCTGGGATTACAGGCGCCCGACAGCACGCCTGGCTCATTTTTTTTTTGTATTTTTAGTCGAGACAGAGTTTCACCATGTTGGTCAGGCTGGTCTCGAACTCCTGACCTCATGATCCACCTGCCTCAGCCTCCCAAAGTGCTGGGATTACAGGTGTGAGCCACCACGCCCAGCCTCCCAATTTTAAATCTTACTAAAAAGCTACATAATCAAGACAGTGTAGTACTGGTTAAGGACACAGACATACAGATCAATGGAAGAGAATTAAGAGTCCAGAAATAAATCCTTACATTTACAGTCATTGATTTTCAACAATTATGGGTGCTGGGACAACTGGATATCCACAGGCAAAATAATGAAGTTAAACCTCTATTTCATGCCATACATGAAAATGAACATGGATCCAAGGCCTACGTATAAGTGCCAAAACTATAAAATTCTTGGAACTGTAAAACAAAACACAGATCTTTGTGACCTCACATTAGACAAATGGTTCCTTACATATGACAGCAAAAACGTGACAAAACTGGACTTCATCAAAATTTGCTTTTGTGTGTTAAAGGGCACTATTTGTAAAGCGTGTATCTGATAAGGGACTTGTATCCAGAATATATAAAGAACGCTTACAATTCAACAATAACAAAATAATTTTATAAATGGGCAAAGGATCTGAACAGATATTTCTCTAAAGATATACAAATGACCCTCTCTCTCTCCCCTCCTTTCCTCCCTCCTTCCCTCCACCCCTTCCCTCCCTCACTACCTTCTCCTTCTCTCCACCCCTCCCTCCCTCACTTCCTCCCTCCTCCTCTCTCCCTCACTTCCCACATCTAGTTCACATACCAGAATAATTCACCCTTTTAACAGTGTGCAGCCTGAGCAATATGACAAAACCCTGTCTCTACAAAATATTTAATAATTAGCTGGGCATGGTGGCATGCACTTGTAGTCCCAGCTATTCAGGAGGCTGAAATGGGAAGTTCACTTAAGCCCAGGGAGGTTGAGCCAAAGTGAGCTGTAATCATGCCACTGCACTCCAGACTGGGCAACAGCGTGAGGCCCCGTCCCAAAAAAAAAAAAAAAAAAAGAAGAAGAAAAACAATAAAACAAAAAAGGAAGATACACAAATGGCCAATAAGCACATGAAAAAAATGCTCAACATCATTAGTTATTATGGAAATACAAATAAAAATCACAATGAAATAACAATTTACACCCACTAGGATTGGTATGTTTTAAAAGACAGACAATTTAGTAAGTGTCGACAAGAATATGGAGAAACTAGAATCCTCATATACGGACTATGGAAATGTAAACTGGGCTGCTGCTTTACAAAACAAACGGGCAGTGCCTCAAGTGATTAAACACACAATTACATGACCCGGGTCTTCTACTCCTAGAGATTTAAGAGAAATGGAAATATATGACCACACAAAAACTTGTACCTACATGTTTACTATAAAATTATTCATATTCAAAAAGTAGAAGCAATCTAAATGTCCATCAATTAATGAATGAATAAAACAGGGCATATCGATGCAATAGAATATTATATGATCATAAAAAAGAAGTACTGACACATACAAAATGGACGGACCTGGAAAACATGTTACAGCAAGAAACCGACACACAGAGCACATACTGTACATTTCCATTTATGTGAAATGTTCAAAATAGGCAAATCCATAGAGAAAGAAAGCACATCAGTAGTTGTTAGGGGGTGGGAGGTTGGGCAGGGAAGAATGAGGAGTAACTGCTAATGGGTGTGGGGTTTCCTTTTGGGAGATGAGCCGGTTGTAGAACTCTATGAATACACTAAAACCACTCAACCACTTTAAAAGGGTGACTTTTATCTGAATAAAGTTTTTTAAAAGACAAAAAAAACCTCCTTTTCTGTCAAGTATAAAGATTAAGTGTATGAGATTCAGTGTATTTTTCAAGTTTCAACTAGCCAACTTACCCTGAA
This sequence comes from Colobus angolensis palliatus, assembly GCF_000951035.1. Lineage (NCBI taxonomy): Eukaryota > Metazoa > Chordata > Mammalia > Primates > Cercopithecidae > Colobus > Colobus angolensis. Next base: position 3,579,449 of record NW_012114577.1, read on the forward strand.
TAGTATATATAAAACCACCTGCAACTCCCTCCACACCTTCCAAGAATTCATGAGGCAATGCACCCTCCCCAGCCTGAAAGGAATAAGAATGTACTCAATGTTTCGTTACTAAAAATACATTTATCATATTTTAAAATCGATTTGACAAGTCATAATATGACTCCACTTGCAGCAGATAAATGCATCTAAGATGCTGGTGCACTAGAGGCTTATAATATCAGGATGACATATGGTATTCTACTATTTTTGTTATCTAATTACAATACTAAAGATAAGGTATACCCAACATTCCATAAGGTGTTCAGAATTGCAACTTACATAGAATCATATTTATGTACTTGCTACTCTAATGGTACAAAAAGCAATTTATTTTATATCCCAACCCCACCACTTAAAAAAATATATATTATGACCTTTGATTTTTTGGAAACTAAAAATTCTCGTGAGTTCAAATACATCTTGGCACACTTTAAAGTTAAGTGACAATGCAGAGAAAGGCTCAAAATCAACAATCTAACCCAAATATTCAAATTGAACTCTACTGAATATTGATTTAAATTTTTTTTTTAATTTTTAAATTTTTTTTTTTAAATAAGAGACAGGATTTCACCACGTTGGTCAGGCTGGTCTCCAACTCCTGACCTCGGGTGATCAGCCTGCCTCAGCCTCCCAAAGTGCTGGGACACCCGGCCTAATTTCATTTTACAGACAGGGTTTCACTCTGATGCTCAGGCTGAGTGCAGTGGTGCAATGATACCTCATTCTAGCCTTGAACATACAATCTTCCCACCTCAGCCTCACAAGTAGCTGGGACTACAGGTGTGTGCCACCATGCCCAGCTAACATTTATAAATTTTTTTGTAGAGAAGAGGTCTCAGTGTATTGCCTGGGCTGGTCTTGAATTCCTGGGCTCAAGCGATCCTCCCGCCTCGGTCTCCTGAAGTGCTGGGATTACAGGTGTGGGCCACTGTGCCCAGCCTGCTGATGTTGTTGAAGGTGCCTAAGCCTATCGAGCCAGCAGCCAATGATAGTCCTTTCTACCTCTTAGAATGGAGAATCTTTCATTATTAGAGAGTTATCTCTCTTCAAAAGTTACCCAATGGCCTTACTCAGAGTGAGCTGTTTCACTTCTGTATACAGTAAACCACTATGGTACATCTACCAGAGTATTGTCTGGCTGTTGTGGGCTAGATCAGACTGTTAAGAGTCCATATTCAGTGTATTTACAGGATTTTTTCTACACCTTCATTTAATCAAGAGAGCTACTGCTTGGCTATTCTTAAACAGATCTTTTCAGCAGAGTTGTACTGTACAAAGCAATGTTTTAAGGCCAGTAGAACAAGTCATCTGAGGTCACTGTAGTAACTTGTCATTTAATTTAAAATATGTCTGTAGGCCAGGCGTGGTGGCTCACACCTGTAATCCCAGCACTTTGGGAGGTGGAGGTGGGTGGATCACGAGGTCAGGAGATCAAGGCCATCCTGGCTAATATGGTGAAACACTGTCTCTACTAAAAATACAAAAAAATTAGCTAGGCATGGTGGTGCGTGCCTATAATCCCAGCTACTCTGGAGGCTGAGGCAGGAGTATCACTTGAACCCGGGAGTAGGAGATCGCGGTGAGCCAAGATCGTGCCACTGTACTCCAGCCTGGGTGACAGAGCGAGACTCCATCTCAAAAAAATAAAATAAATAAAATAAAACGTTTGTAGCCAAATGCTGTGAAAATTACTAAAGGTGCATGCTACAGATTCCAACCTTGTAGTTCCATAAAAGATTGTATATGCTTTATTTGTTATTTACTTTTTTTTTTGAGACGAAGTCTTGCTCTTGTCCCCCAGGCTGGAGTGTGATGGTGCCATCTTGACTCACCACAACCTCCACCTCCCGGGTTCAAGCGATTCTCTTGCCTCAGCCTCTCAAGTAGCTGAGATTACAGGCACCTGCCAGCATGCCTGGCTAAATTTTGTATTTTTAGTAGAGACGGGTGTTTCACCACGTTGGCCAGGCTGGTCTCGAACCCCTGACCTCAGGTGATCCGCCCGCCTTGGCTTCCTACAGTGCTAGGATTACAGGTGTGAGCCATCGCCCGGCCTACTTATTTACTTTTTTGAGACAGAGTTTTGCTCTTGTTGCCCAGGCTGGAGTGCAATGGTGTGATCTTGGCTCACTGCAACCTCTACCTCCCGGGTTCAAGTGATTCTCCTTCCTCAGCCTCTCGAGTAGCTGGAATTATAGTCGTTAGCCACGATACCTGGCTAATTTTTGTATTTTTAGTAGAGATGGGGTTTCACCATGTTAGTCAGGCTGGTCTCAAACTCCTGATCTCAGGTGATCTGCCCAACTCGGCCTCCCAAAATGCTGGAATTACAGGTGTGAGCCACAGCGCCCAGCCTATGCTTTATTTTTTATTGTATATTTCTGTATTGTTTTGGCTTTAGAACTCAATAGTAATTTCTGTTTACTAACTTATCTCTGGAAAGGTCACAACTTGGCTTTTTGTTTGTCTTTAAAATTTTTCTGACATCACTTGCTGGCAAGGGAATAAAACTTAGTGAAAACTCTCAGCTGTACACATTTGTGATGAAAACCTTAATTTGCACCTGGGGTTTCTTAGCGGGGGCTTTAAAGTTACCTGGTTTTTTTGTTTGTTTGTTTTTTGTTTGTTTTTTGAGCTGGAGACTTGCTCTGTCGCCCAGGCTGGAGTGCAGTGGCTCCATCTCGGCTCACTGCAAGCTCTGCCTCCCGGGTTCATGACATTTTCCAGCCAGCCAGCCTCAGCCTCTCGAGTAGCTGGGACTACATGTGCCTACCACCACGCCTGGCTAATTTTTTGTATTTTTAGTAGAGACGTGGTTTCACTGTGTTGGCCAGGATGGTCTTCATCTTCTGACCTCGTGATCTGCCAGCCTCGGTCTCCCAAAGTGCTGAGATTACAGGTGTGAGCCACCATGCCCAGCCCTGGTTTTGTTTTTGTTTTTTTCAGGTTAACTGTATGTTTAAGCTATCTTTAGCCCTCTATATTTTTTATTCCCAAAGCAGATCATTTGAGTCTTTACATTTGAACCTAGTTCTCAACTCAGAAGTAAACTTATTTCTTTTTTTTTGCAATGGAGTCTTGCTCTGCAGCCAGGCTGGAGTGCAGTGGCGCGATCTCGGCTCACTGCAACCTCCACCTCCTGGATTCAAGCAATTCTCCTGCCTCAGCCTTCCGAGTAGCTGGGACTACAGGCACCCGCCACCACGCCCAGTATTTTTAGTAGAGATGGGGTTTCACCATGTTGGCCAGGCTGGTCTTGATCTCTTGACCTCGTGATCCTCCCACCTCAGCCTCCCAAAGTGCTGGGATTACAAGCGTGAGCCACTGTGCCCAGCCAACTTATTTTCTTTTAGTGTAACCAATACCATAGAATTTTGGCATATGCTGGGCATTTTAAAGTTTCATAAATAGAAAAGGAGGCAAGATAGTAAAGATATTTGCCTTGAAAATAAGGAAAGAAAAATGTCATAATTCCATAAAACTTTCTATTTTAAATAAAAAAATTTTCATAAGACTTAAAATGAACTTTAGTAAACAAATGGTGTGTGTGTCTACTAAAGTAAATACCATCTTTATTGCCCTCCATTTACTTTGTGAAATTTACTTGTCATAATAAATCCTAAATCCTATAACATCAATGAAATCCTAAACATGGCCTACAAATCTAAATGTATAACTACATATGAATTTATGGTCTATTTCTTTAATATCGTTCTTCCTCACTGGACTGTAAGTTCCACTGTAGGCCACTAGTATGTCTATTTTACCCTGCCATTGTTTCTGCCTTACAACAGGTGTGCAGTAAATGCTTTTTGAATGAGTAATAACATATTACATATTCATTTCAACTCAGAAATTAATCCATGTGAATGAGGTTAATATTCATTCACTAAGCTTGTGAATTTAAATGCCAAGTACATTCCTAATCATTAGACGGGAGATCAAGGGGAATAAAAGATTGTCTATGATTCCACCATATACACCATTTGTTTACTAAAGTTCATTTTAAGTCTTCCTACACCTTCTTTATTGTCCTACATTTACTTTGAGAAATTCACCTGTCGAACTGTTTTAAATTTAAAGCAAAGCTGAATGAGAAATATGAGAGTCAGAAATCCCAGAGTTGCTTCAGCAAAATAAATGAAAGTACTCAATCTTATTTTCTATTTATTTATTTATTTTTTTGAGATGGAGTCTTGCTCTGTTGCCCAGGCTGGAGTGCAGTGGCATGATCTTGGCTCGCTGCAACCTCCACCTCTGGGGTTCAAGCAATCCTCCCACCTCAGCCTCTCAAGTAGCTAGGATTACAGGCATGTGCCACCATGCCCAGTTATTTATTTATTGTATATTTAGTAGGGACGGGGGTTTCACCATGTTGGCCAGGCTGGTCTCGACCTCCTGACCTCCAGTGGTCCACCCACCTTACCCTCCCAAAGTGCTGGGATTACAGGCATAAGCCAGTACACTCCACCTTATTTTCCAATATTTTTATCTATAGTAGTTTGGCACTTTTTTTTGTGTGAGACAGAGTCTCACTCTGCCACCCAGGCTGGAGTGCAGTGGTGTGATCTCAGCTCACTGAAACTTCTGCCTCCTAGGTTCAAGCAATTCTCATGCCTCAGTCACCCAAGTAGTTGGGATTCCAGGCATGTGCCACCATGTCTGGTTAAGTTTTTGTATTTTTAGTACAGATGGGGTCTTGCTGTGTTGCCCAGGCTGGTGTGAAACTCCTGGCCTCAAGTGATCCACCTGCCTCAGCCTCCTAAAGTTCTGGGATTATTGGCATTAGCCACCACGCCTGGCTATCTATAGTATTTTAACTGGGATTTTATTTTCAAGGTGAGATAGTAAATACTCTGAATACTACTGAGCAGCTGTTCTTAATGAATGCTAACTTAAAAATTACTGAGAAATAGGCCAGGCGCAGTGGCTCATGCCTGTAATACAGCACTTTGGGAAGTGTAGGTGGGCGGATCACTTGAGCTCAGAAGTTTGCAACCAGCCTGGGCAACGTGGTGAAACCCCATCTCTACAAAAAACACAAACAATTAGCTGGGTGTGGTGGTGCACACCTGCAGTCCAGCTATGTGGGAGGACTGTTTAAGCCAGGAGGTGGAGGCTGCAGTGAGCTGTGATTGTGCTACTGCACCCCAGCCTGGGCAACGAAGTGAGACCCTCTCAAAAAAAGAAACAAAAATGAGAAATGAAATATCGCACTTTAAAAATGCACCAATCTTAACGCAAAACTGTAAACTCACTAACGCTGGAGCTGTAGATCGTATGTGAGTTTTTGCCTTTACTATGAAGACAACATTTGCTACTATATAATATGTTGTAAAACGTACCAGAATCATTGCTCCATGCTGCCTGGGCTCTAAGGTAAATTTTAGAACATTTTTGTGTATTAAAAAGACGCTAAAATATGCAATTAAACCTTAAAAAAAAAATGACTTACTGTAATGACTCTGAGAACTCCCCCTCCATCATTCACTGTCACTTTGTGGAGATTTCTTGACACAAGGCCGTGGAGGTCTTGGCTCTCCCACACGATTGTACCTTCGAAGCTCTTTTGTGGAAAGATGAAGAGTGAGTCAATTTCCTTATTACTGTCATTTAGGTTTTAAGTATGTTTTCAGGTAAGATTTTAGAGAAAAATTTTTCCCAAAACATATCATTTAAAATGTTCACCCCATAACTCTGACATACCACTGTTAGCGTTTGGTATATATCCTTGACCGTTTTTTCCATGCACATATAAAAAACCAATCACAAAGAGTATATAGACAATTTTGCATGCTGCTGTTTGCCATTTCCCATTGTATCAAAAGCATTTCCTTCTGCTGCTGCAGCTGTCACAACCATTCTTCCTCATGTGTGTATACATCCCAATGAGCAGACCCATCTTGATTTATTCATTTCCCTACTGTTAGACATTTGGTTGCTACTAAATGTCTACTAAAATATCTACTAAGTATCTACTAAAATAATGTAGGCATGTTTTGGTGTAGATGTTTATTTACCCCTAACAATTTGTTTTTTACTTAAAATAAATTCCCACAGGTGAAATTACTGGGACAAGAAAGAGGTATTTTTTGTGGATTTTGGGACACACCACCAACTGCTTTTTGAAAGCAACTTTTACTAATTTATAGGGTTATCAGCAATGTATGAGAAGGACAATTGCACTGTATTCTCCCTGGTATGGGATACTAGTAAAAAAAAGTTTAACCTAATATAGTAGATTTTTACAAAATGATTCCTCATTTAGTTGGATTTATTTTTCATTTTTTAACACAGAGCCTCACTCTGCTACCCAGGCTGGACTGCAATGGTTCGATCTTGGCTCACTGTAACCTTCACTCTCCAGGTTTAAGCGATTCTCTTGCTTCAGCCTCCCGAGTAGTTGGGATTACAGGCGCTCACCATCACGCCCGGTTAATTTTTGGATATTTAGTAGAGATGGGGTTTCGCCATGTTGGCCAGGCTGGTCTGGAACTCCTGACCTCAAGTAATCTGCCTGCCTCGGCCTCCCAAAGTGCTGGGATTTTAGGCATGAGCCACAGCACTCTGCCTGATTTAAAAAAAAAAAAAAAAAAAAAAGATTGGCTTAGTTGGATTTCTGATTCCTAGTGATGTTTATGAATTGCATGTTCTCTTCTGAGGACTGTCTTATCATGCTGCTTTGCCATCTGCCCTCTGAGTTTTCTATTTTTCTTATTCATCCATGCAAGCTTTTGATAAATTATCTTAATCCTGTGCACACTTTATATGCTAAAATAGTTTTTCATTTGCTACTTAATGTTATTTTTGAAATTCAGAAGTCCATAAATTTTACCTTGGCAAATCCGACAAATTTTTCCTTTGTGATTATTACTATTAGATTCTGAGCTTAGAGAGCTATGCCCCTCTGTCCCAAGGTCTGATACATATTGAAATCTTAATGTCTTCTAATTTCTCCATGATCCCATTTTTAATTCTGTGCACAGCTGGCTCCTTAGTCCTGCTCAGGCCTCGGCTCCACACCTTCTCCTCCGAGAGGCTTTCTCCAGATGTCCTCTAGAAGACTCCAGCTCCCAGCTTCCCTCTATCACACCAACTTGTTTTACCTTCTTAATACCATTTATCACTCTGATATTTGTTCATTTTATTATTAAACTAACTGCCTCTACTAGAAGACAAACACCTTGAGAACAGGAAGGAGCTTGTCTGATCAACCACTGCATCCCCAGCATCGAGCCCAGCCTGACATGACTGAAAACTCAAAATGTGTGCTGAACAAATAATGTTGAACTAAAGACTATGGTATAGAGGATTAAATGAAAGATATAGCTCTAATACTCTAAAAACTTTCATATGTTAAAATGAAGAGATAAAGTACTTTACAATAATGTCTCATTTTAGCCAGCATTAAAAGGGAAACCATACAAAATTCAACTTGTCTGATAAGCTAGGTCAGTGGTTTATAAACTTTTCTTTTTCCTCTGTACAGAGTGATATAAACTTTTTCTCTCTCTTTTTTAAAAGAATTTTTCTTGTTTTGAGACGGAGTCTTGTTCTATAGCCCTGGCTAGAGTGCAGTGGCGCGATCTCGGCTCACTGCAAACCCGGCCTCCCGGGTCCTGGTTCAAGCAATTCTCCTGCCTCAGCCTCCCGAGTAGCTAGGATTACAGGAACGTGCCACCATGCCTAGCTAATTTTTGTATTTTCAGTAGAGATGGGGGGGGTTTCACCACGTTGGCCAGGCTGGTCTTGAACTCCCAACCTAGTGATCCGCCTGCCTCGGCCTCCCAAAGTGCTAGGATTACAGGCATGAGCCACTGCGCCCGGCCCAACCTTTTCTTTTCTTCTTCTTTTTTTTTTTTTTTTTTAGAAATAATACTTTTTTTCTCCTCCATAACAGATAAAAATATTCCAAGAGTCTGGGTTCCTCAGGCAGTTTATTACTTTCTATTCAGCTAATGTATCCTTAATCTGCATTATCTGTGAAACTCCGGATGCAATGGGTGGGGCCCTAGGGCTCTCAGAGCAGATCATGCAGATCCACCTTAAGCAGTGTCATCATTTTCTATTCTTCAAAAGAGAGAAAATGATACTGGCCTCAAAGGGCTGTTTGGAAGATTAGTGATAAAGTATATGGTGAAGTGTCTTTACTTAGTAAAATAGTGCCTTTATTACCACTAAAAGGCACACAGAAATGGAACTGCCTCTTCAGAAGATTCCATTTTCGTATCTTTGAAATAGGTACTGTTTCTATACGTCCCCTAGATAGCCTTAACTCTCTTTTTAAAAATTTATTTATTTGTTCTTTTTCAATTCTATTCCTTCTGAGGCCTTAATATTCTCTCAAACTTGAGATCAAATCTGAAATAATTAAATCCCTACATAAGAGGAAACAACACTTCTTTCTTTTTTTTTTTTT
>NW_012114577.1:3588717-3606014 GCF_000951035.1 Colobus angolensis palliatus
CACATTCTACCTAGATAAAATAGCACTCTAAAACACCCACTCTTCCGCTGTTATAATTTAAGTTCGATGCTCAAATCTAGCACAGTTCAGATTTAGTTTTTTAGGTACCATGACAAACTAAGTAGGAGGTTCCTAGATAGGGGACCTGAACATTGAAATCACTTGAATGAGCCAAGAGCATTAAAGATGAATGAACTGATATTTTGGTTTACGCCCTGATTTTCTGTGAATTGACACATTCAGTAAGCATCTGATAATCTCTAAGTGAATTGGAAGGTCAGTGTTACGACCTGTTGCTAAGTCCCAGACCCCTTGATGATCTAGTCTGGATATATGGTCCCTCCAAATCACATTTTGAAATGTGACCCCCAACGCTGGAGGCAGGGCCTAGCAGGAGGTGTTTGAGTCATGGGAGCTGATCCCTCAAGAATGGCTTGACTCCTTCCCTACAGTAATGAGTGAGTTCTTGCTCTATTTGTATATGAGAGCTGGTTTTTTAAAAAGAGACTGGCAACTCTCTCTTGTTCCCTTTCTCACCACGTAACACGTTACTTCCCTTCGCCTTCCACTATGAGTGGAAGCTTCCTGAAGCCTTCACCAGAAGCAGATGCTGGTGCCATGTTTCTTCTCTTTTCTTTTTTTTTTTTTAGATGGAGTCTCGCTCTGTTGCCCAGCCTCGAGTGCAGTGGCACAATCTCTGCTAACTGCAACCTCCATCTCCCAGGTTGAAGTGATTTTCGTGCCTCAGCCTCCTGAGTAGCTGGGATTACAGGCACGTGCTACCACACCCAGCTAATTTTTGTATTTTTAGTAGAGACGGAGTTTCACCATGTTGGCCAGGCTGGTCTCGAACTCCTGACCTGAAGAGATCTGCCTGCCTCAGCCTCCCAAAGTCCTGGGGTTACAGGCATGAGCCACCATGCCTGGCTGCCATGCTTCTTGTATAGCCTGCAGACCCATGAGCCAAATAAACCTCTTTTCTCTGTAAATTACCCAGCCTCAGGTATTCCTTTGTAGAAACACTAAATGGACGAATATGCTTGACCACGTGGGGCTGCTTTGTGTTAATCATGTCTCTTTCTCCTTGCAACAACAACCTCTTGCCCTTAAGTATACTCTATTTTCTTCTAAAACTTGAATAGTGATAAAGTTTGGAAGGACCGATAGCATATATACTTAGGATAAGGAACTGACAGGACTTGGTGAGTACTTGGACATGAGAGTGAGGATAGCTCTCATGATTCTGGTTTAGGTGACTGAGGAAAAGGAGATGGTTACGCAAGATAAAATTTTAGTATATGTGCTGCCGAAGCGAACATACCCAAGATTAAAAATACAGGCGATGAGAACAGGTGGGATGGAGATAATGTTACCATTAGAATGCCCACAGAACATTCAAGTGGAGAAGTTCAGTAGGCAGCTCAAAGCATGTCTGGAGTTCACAAGAGATGCTGAGGCTGTAATTATAGATTTAACAGCCTTCAGCATACAGGCAGTAATGAATGAAATTGCCTGGGAAGAATGAGTAAAATAAAACAGAAGGCTAGGTAGCAAATCCGAATGACTTACATTTAAGAGGACAGCAAAAAGGAAATAATGAATCATACCGAAAGTAAAAACTATAGTGACCAGATAAAAATCCTCACCTTAAAACTACAAATCTAGAAAAGATGATGATAAAACGAGTAATTCTCTGCACTGTCCATTCAACTGACATGACATGGGCCATGCTACTTCACAGGGGTCCTTCCTGGCACCCAACTCCATTTTGTCTGTGACTAGGCTATGATACAACAAACAAATTCAATGAATAATTGAACAGTTAGCAGAAAAATTCCCTAGTCCCCCCAAATCATCTTGACTTATTCATGGAGCTTACATAACCCACCAGCTGTTTTGTTACCAAGGAAAGAAGAAGCTTTATCTTCTGCCTGTCTCCTATACCTGTTTCTGCTCCACAACACAGTTTAATTTCTATTCCTCACCTCTGCTCTCATATACCTACTTTTTATTCTGATGTAAGACAATTATGAAACCAGGGATCTCTCAAGATCCAAAACAACTTTTTTATGGCAATTCCCTGCTAAGATCATAAAAACCAAAATAGGCCGGGTGTGGTGGCTCAAGCCTGTAATCCCAGCACTTTGGAAGGCCGAGACGGGAGGATCACGAGGTCAGGAGATCAAGACCATCCTGGCTAACACGGTGAAACCCTGTCTCTACTAAAAAATACAAAAATCTAGCCGGGCGAGGTGGTGGGCGCCTGTAGTCCCAGCTACTCGGAAGGCTGAGGCAGGAGAATGGCGGGAACCCGGGAGGCGGAGCTTGCAGTGAGCTGAGATCCGGCCACTGCACTCCAGCCTGGGCGACAGAACGAGACTCCGTCTCAAAAAAAAAAAAAAAAAAAGGAAAAAAAGGCCTAAAATGAAATACCTAAAAAAAAAAAAAAAAGGGAAAAAACAGTATGGTACAGGTTGGAAAAATGAGATATCATATGTATCTCTCCCATAACATAAGCAAGCTGTAACTCCTTTCACGCATCAATTCTTTTCCATAGAGCTTCTAATTTCTCATCCAAACAACAGAGTAGCTTAAATATATACAGTACTTCTGTGCCTATAAACACTAACAACTTCTTGTGGATTGGAGAAATGACTACATATAAAGAATTTCAACCATCATAAAAAGTAAGGATATAGGCCAGGCGCGGTGGCTCATACCTGTAATCCCAGCACTTTGGGAGGCCAAGGCGGGTGGATCACCTGAAGTCAGGAGTTCAAAGCCAGCCTGGCCAACATGGTGAAACCCTGTCTTTATTAAAAATACAAAAATTAGCCAGGTGTGGTGGCGGGCACTCGTAATCCCAGCTATTCGGGAGGCTGAGGCAGGAGAATCATTTGAACCTGGGAGGTGGAGGTTGCAGTGAGCTGAGATGGAGCCATCACACTACAGCCTGGGCAACAGGAGTTAAACTCTGTCTAAGGATATAAGTGTCCATAATGCCAACAATAATGTCACTAGTGACTCAGGCAAACAAAAATAGTCCGCTTTTTACTAAAATCAGTTTCAGGTTCCAACTGTACTATTAAGGACAACATAAAATTAGAGACACTTTTTTTTTTTTTTTTGAGACGGAGTCTTGCTCTGTCACTTCACCCAGGCTGCAGTGCAATGGTGCGATCTTGGCTCACTACAACCTCTGCCTCCCAGGTTCAAGTGATTCTCCTGCCTCAGCCTCTGCGTAGCTGGTACTACAGGGGTGCACCACCACACTCTGCTAATTGTTTGTATTTTTAGTAGAGACGAGGTTTCACTGTATTAGCCAGGATGGTCTGGATTTCCTGACCTCGTTATCCACCCGCCTCAGCCTCCCAAAGTGCTGGGATTACAGATGTGAGCCACCACGCCCAGCCAAAACATAAATACTTTAAGAGAAATACACAGTAGTCTTCACTTGTGAAGAATCACTTGTGACGCCCACTGAGATTTATGCTTTAGTGAGCTACACAATGAAAACCTTACAGGCGACCTGCTTACTGGACAAGCTATACTGCTGACATGTGACTCCAGGCAATCACCAAGTGTGGAGGGAATAAGATGATGAACTTCCTCTCGCAAATGGAATACACTACCTATTTCTCTTGTGTTACTTTTTGCTGATCATATGCCAGCAAACCATCACTATCACTTTTCCGAGCAAATAAACCCAATCAGCCTTGATGCAGCAAAAAAGAGTATTTAAAATTAAACATATTTTCAACAAAAACAGAATTTTGTACAACTGGAGAGAATTTTTTTAATTGCTAAAAGTTTGTTTTTTCTTTCTGTTATATAAAGCTAATATATGTTTATTATGGAACACTTAGAAGATAGATATACAAAAAGAAGAAAATTAAAATCACCCATAATCTTAGCTCCCCCCCAGGTATAGCCACTATTAAATAATTGCTTGCTTTTTGTGTTTGTGGTTATTTTTGCTGTTTGAATAGGGACTGGGTTTCATCAAGTTGCCCAGGCTGGTCTCAAACTCATGGGCTCAACGATCTGCCCACCTCAGCCTCCCAAAGTACTGGGAGGATAAGCCTGAGACACCACACCTGGCCTGCTTGTTTTTAAAAGAAAAAATATTATACAAAATTAATAAAAGTAATGAAGTCAAAAGTCTATTTAGCCTAAAGCTTGAAGGGAGATAAAAAGCACAAGGCTACAGTCATTAAAACTCTTAATAACTAGACCTGGTGACCAGGCACAGTGGTTCAGGCCTGTAATCCCAGCACTTTGGGAGGTCAAGGCAGGCGGGCAGATCATGAGATCAGGAGATCAAGACCATCCTGGCTAACACTTAAAAATACAAAAAATTAGCCAGGCGTGGTGGCACACGCCTGTAGTACCAGCTACTCAGGAGGCTGAGGCAGGAGAACTGCTTGAACCCGGGAGGCAGAGGTTGCAGTGAGCTGAGATCACACCACTGTACTCCTGCCTGGGTGAGAGAGCGAGATTCTGTTTCTAAACAAACAAACGAACAAAACCTGGTGTGGTGGCTCAAGTCTGTAATCCCGGACCTTTGAGAGGTGAGAGGATTGCTTGAGGCCAGGAGTTCAAGATTAATCTGTCAACATAGCACAGTGGCTCACGGCTGTAATCCCAGCACTTTGGGAGGCCAAGGTAGGTGGATCACCTGGGGTCAGGAGTTCGAGACCAGCCTGGCCAACATGGTGAAACCGTGTCTCTACTAAAAAATAAAAAATGAGCCGGTGTGGTGGCATGTGCCTATAATCCCAACTACTTGAGAGGCTGGGGCAGGAGAATCACTTGAACATGGGAGGCAGAGGTTGCAGTGAGCCAGAATCATGCCAGTGCACTCCAGCCTGGGTGACAGAGCAAAACACTGTCTTAAACAAACAAACAAAAGATATAAAAAATTTAGTTGGGCATGGTGGCAGGTGCCTGTAGTCCCAGCTACTCAGGAGGTTGAGGTAGGAGGATCACTTGAGCCCAGGTGGTTGAGGCTGCAGTGAGCTATGATCATGCCACTGGACTCCTGCCTGGGCAGCAGAGCCAGAGTCTGTCTCAAAAAATAAATAAATAAATAAATAAAAATCAGGGGGAAAAAAAGTCTTTTAACAACTACAAAGGTAACTCATTATTTTGGCTGAGTACTTCCCATGGTTAGTACCCACTGCCAGATATACCATTCTGAACACCAGCAAGGAAGGTTAACCCCTCTCCCCCAACCCAATTTTTATGTTGAAAAACTTCAAACCTATAGAAGAGTTCAAATTACCATTCAAATTACCTAGACTCACCAATTGCTCACATTTTGCCATATTTGCCTTTTCTCTCTCTACACACATATTTTTCTGTTGTTGAATCACTTGAAAATAAAATGCAGATATTATGAATTTTTAACTTTACGTATTTCAGCATGTATTTCCTAAGAACAAGGACATTCTAAGCGAAAGTAGTACTTTTTATGAACTAATCAAAATTTGCAATTCTTTCTATAAGGCTGACCAAGATAATGGAGTAGACTCCATAAAACTATGGTTAGCTTGAAGCATTAAAGTTTATTTTCTTCCTCTTTGCTGCACCCCATGTGACTTTCTTTTGGAATACAGTTCCTCAACCTCAGCACCAATGACATTTTGGGCCAGATAATGATTTGCTGGGGCAGGTTGGGGGGGGTGTTCTGTGACTGCAGGATGTTTAGCAGAATCCCTGTCCCTTTACCCACTAGATGCCAGTATCACCCTACATCCAGTTTTAACAACTGAAAGTATCTATATACACTGCTCTGTGCACAGAAGGGAAACTGCCCCTGGTGAAGAAACACTGCTCTGAAAGAACAGGACCCCTCAATCCAGATGGGGAGTATAATGATAATGACAGCATCTATTGATCTACTGAATTCGTGGCATGTTCTAAGCAGTCTACATGTGTTAAATCATTTAGCCCCCAGAATAACCATCTGAAATGGGTGGTGTACCACCTTCATCTTAGAGGAGGAAATAGACACAGTGAGATTAAGTACCTCATGTGAATGAACAAACCAAAGAATGGCTTCCTGTAAAAACTGAGATCCAACACTATGTAGCTGAAACACTACTCTTTTTTTTTTTTTTGAGACGGAGTCTCACTCTGTTGCCCAGGCTGGAGTGTAGTGACGTGATCTCAGCTCACTGCAACCTGTCCCCCGGGTTCAAGCAATTCTCCTGCCTCAGCCTCCCGAGTAACTGGGATTACAGGCGCCTGCCACCGCACCCAGCTAATTTTTATATTTTTAGTAGAGATGGGGTTTTGCCATCTTGGCCAGGCTGATCTTGAACTCCTGACCTTGTGATCCACCCACCTCGGCCTCCCAAAGTGCTGGGATTACAGGTGTGAGCCACTGAGCCTGACCTGAAACACCATTCTTACAGTAAAAGATAACTTTGATGGTACATACTGCACTTAAAAAGGAAAAAAATTCATATGTGAAATTAATAAAAGGACGTAGGAAAACAGGCACGCTCATATATTGCTAATGATTGTTCACACTGGTACAAATTGCTAAACTCCTCTCCACGAAGGAATCACGTGACTTAAAAATGTGTATGCCCTTTGCCCCAACAATTCATCCTAATAACCAGTTACACACATAAAACAGAGGTGCAGTGATATTTACTTGTCTTTTCCGTAACACCAAAAAATTGAAACTCTATCAATACCCAAATACAGAGTTAAATGACAATACTTTCGTACAATGTAATTCTATATAGCCATTACAAATAATACAGCATATCATATCAAAAGACATTCGTGATATGTTAAAGTAAGTAAATTATAAAGTAGAATGAATGGCATAATCCTAGCAACTATATACACATAGAAGCAAAAATGTTAACTGTGATTATCTCCAAATATGAGATTCTAGTAGTCTTGTTTTCCTTTAGTTTATCTGCATTTTCCTTTTTTCCACCCCCTGTTTTGGTTTGGCTTTTATTTAAAAGTTGGGTTTTTTTTTAATTTATTTTTTGACTGCTCTTGTGGAGCAGGCTACCCCATAAGCAGTATGCTGAGAGTAGCGTATTCGAAAGTTTTTAAAATGGAAGTTCATATACAAATGAACAGGAGATCCCTTTGACAGAATTAACACATAGTTTCAACGACTTGTACTCAATTCCAAAGACCCATAGTATGTTATAAAAATGTGTGGTTCCTATTGTTGAACAAATTGTGAATGGCACCCCACAGTCTGGGTGGGAAAAAGTTTCTTGGTTAGCCACCAGGACCGGTCAGTTGTCTAGCCTCCACACCTTAACCCGGCTGTGATGCTGTGGGATGAACTCTATAGGTGATCTAAAGTGAACTCCAGAGATGTCTGGGAAACTGACCCCGATTGTGGTTCCAGAGCACTGACTTCAGGAATGTACTCAGCCTAGTCTAAAACAGCCTAGAAAGGCTGAAGCTGATGAATGAATAATTTGTTCATGTCTGATCCTGATTCTGTCACACTCTGCGACCATACTGTGTGGCTTAACTCCAGGACTAATGAGGGCACCTGGCAGGTGAGGCGTTCTTTAGTGCATATCTACTTACGACTGGACCTAGAGGGACCCAGAAGGTGACAGGTATGTTTTCAGGCCATCATCCACAACTGTTCACCCTTTGGAGAAATTTTATTTAACTTGGAAATGTGACCCATCTCTGTCATTATCCTGTCTGCACTGACTTTTTTTTCTTTTCATTCTTTAGATAAGCAAACTATTTAATTTTACCCAAATGGTATATCTGTCTGGTCTTTCCATCAATCCACACCCAACACCATCCTTTGTCATTAAAATAGTTGTGCAGTTCTCTACTCCACTAAATAAACTATGGCAATGTGCAACGTTTTTCAAAAAGTGGTTTTGGAACCTGTGAGGCCTCACGAAGTCCTCAGGAGGTCTGAATACAGAGTGCTATGTTTTAGCACATCCACAATTGGTCCCTTCATCCATCACTCTGGAGTGCTGCCCTGGTACAAGAAAATATCAAGCACCTGCCCCTGAAAACACATGCCCACTCCTATGAAGGACTGCATTGGTGCTACAGTCTTTTCCTGCCACCTGTACCTCTGGTAAGATGAACTGTTCCACGGGCTTGTACCACAGCTTGTTCACCTGCACACCACAGCTCGGAGGACTGAAGCGAGCAATGAAGAGGGCCTCCTACAAATTGGGAGAAGAAGACAAGAAAAAATACTTCATGTTATGCCATTGCATATGCAATAAGTTTTCAAATACCTTACATCTTGGTCAGCGAAATCCACAATGGCCCTAACCACGGTCACTAACATGGTTCCACTGTGGTTTTGGCGTCACTGGGTTTTCTAGTACAGTCATGGTTACTAAATAACGATATTTAAGGTAATCAAAGTTGTCATGAAGTTCTCAAATGCTAAACAAAATCCACATAACCTTAAAAAAAAAAACCCACCTTGAAAGAAAAAATATTAAGGGAAGTGAGCAGTGTTGTAAAATTAAGCCAACATATTATAGTGTCAGAACTCCCTCAAAGGGTTAAGACTAAATTGAAATACCACAGATTTTTACTGGGAACAAAAGCACTCAGGAAACTCCCTTCAAAAAGAATCTTCAGAAGAAAATATAAACAAAACAAAAAAGGGAATATAAAAGAGGACTGGGGCCAGGTGCAGTGGCTCACACCTCTAATCCCAGCACTTTGGGAGGCCGAGGCAGGCAGATCACTTGAGGTTAGGAGTTCCAGACCAGCCTGGCCAACATGTGAAACTCCATATCTCTACTAAAAATACAAAAATTAGCTAGGCGCGGTGGCAGACACCTGTAGTCCCAGCTACTTGGGAGGCTGAAGCAGGAGAATCACTTGAACCCAGGAGGTGGAGGCTCCGGTGAGCCAAGACTGCACCACTACACTCCAGCCTGGGCCACAGAGCCAGATTCTGTCAAAAAAGAAAAAAAAAAAAAAAGGACTAATTTTCATTATGTCTATTGTTTTCTTGGACCCTCCCATTTCTTCTAGGCAACATTTCCTCACTCTCATGCCTATTCTTATATACCAACTTACCATAGGGGAAACTTCTGTTAAGCTCTTAAAACCATGCAGGGGTTCAAAATTAAGCACATTTCAATGGATTATGTCTATTTCTTTCATGAACACCAGTTCTTAGGAATGCAGTATAAGAATAGTTTTTGCATTGTGACTACCCATGAACCCATTAGCATCCATCTTAGACTAGTCCTTTCTTGAGAACAAAGATTAACTCCTCCTTGGTTAAAAATATGGCAACTAAAAGTTACATCGACATGATCAAAATATTGTATGTCTGAACCAAACTACTTGATTGATAACTTGCACACTATAAATAGTTTTGTTTTTTGAGACAGTCTCACTCTGTCACCTAGGCTGGAGTGAGTGTGTGCGATCATGGCTCACTGTAATGCAGCCTCAACCTCCTGGGCTCAAGTGATCCTCCCACCTCAGCCTCCCAAGTAGCTGGGACTATAAGCATACACCACCACGCCTGCCTATTTTCTTTTTTCTTTTTTTTTTTTTTTTTTGAGACGGAGTCTTGCTCTGTCGCCCAGGCTGGAGTGCAGTGGTGCCATCTCAGCTCACTCATCTCAGCTCCACCTCCTGGGTTCAGGCCATTCTCCTGCCTCAGCTTCCCCAGTAGCTGGGACTACAGGCGCCCGCCACCATGCCCAGCTTATTTTTTTTTTGTATTTTTAGTAGAGACGGGGTTTCACCACATCAGCCAGGATGGTCTTGATCTCCTGACCTCGTGATCCGCCCGTCTCAGCCTCCCAAAGTGCTGGGATTACAGGCGTGAGCCACTGCGCCCGGCCGCCTGCCTATTTTCTTAATTTTTTGTAGAGATGGGGTCTCACTGTATTGCCTAGGTTGGTCTCGAACTCCTGGGTGAAGCAATCCATCTTCCTTGCCCTCTCAAAGTGCTGGAATTATAGGCGTGAGCCACTGTGCCTGGCTAATAGTTTTCTTTAAAACTATATATACTAAGATAAACAAGTATTTCAAAAAAAATCAAGATTAATTCTAATTTCTAGAAAACAGTGCTACTCAGAGTACTGCTATTTCAATTCCCTATCTGGTCTTCAGTATCAATGAAACTGTTAACTACAATCATACATGGACTCCTACAGTTGAGTAACTACAAAGCTCTTCTCACTGTAATCATTATGGCTGGCATCACCAGCAGAAATCCTACTCTTCCCTCTGTCTTATATTTATGTCTACAAACACATCAACAAACTAGACAGATTATTTAGAGGAAGAACAGGGCAAATTACAAAAAAGAAATTTCATCTCAAATTTATTTGTATATTTATTGGTGACTCTCTAACATTGTATTCATTGCTAATAATCAACATTAATAATACAAACACATTGTAAAAAACTGAACAGAGTTCTGTTTCCAGTAATATCAGACCAATTCTCCTATAGATAATAATTATGAACTCTGGATGAAACATAAAAAACAATGATTTGAAGGTACTGGAATTCAAACAAACAGGCAGAAACTGGAGAAGAATCAGTACTTGGAAGAAGGAAAAGTCTCCAAATATGCATCTCCTCCCTACCCCTCTTCTTGACTCTTTGTCTGAGGGTACAACTCTAGGGCAACTAGAAATTTGAGTGAAAATCTGTAGTCGTTCTGCTTGAAAATTAAGAGGACAGAGTTGGGGTAAACACATCAATTAATAAAAGGCGTGAGGGGGAACATCCCAGAAAGGAAAGGATCACAGACAGAGAGAACTGTAAATTCTTCATATAAACTCTGCCCAAATCTGTGGCTGACTCATAAAATACACATTCAAGGCAGAACCCAAGTAGCCCATCCAAGGCAAAAAAAACTGAATAGAGATTTTAGCTGTTTCTCATTGATAGTGAGACAATGTTTACAGTCTGTGTCCAGCCAATTTAACTGCCTGCTAAAACAAACAAACAAACAAACAAACAAAAAAAATTACTCTTTGAGGAATATAATAGGATCCAGAATATAATAGGATCTGGATGCAAAGATAAGGGCCAGGTGTGGTGGCTCACACCTGTAATCCCAGCACTTTGGGAAGTCAAGGCAGGAAGATCACTTGAGGTTAAGAGTTTGACACCAGCCTGGGCAACATGGTGAGACCCTGCTCTACAAAAAATTTTACCAGTAGCTGGGTATGGTGGCACACGCATGTAGTCCCAGCTACTCAGGAGGCTGAGGAGGGCAGACAGCTTGAGCCCAGGAGTTTAAGGCTGCAGTGAATCGTGACTGGACCACTGCACTCCAGCCCAGGCAAAAGAGCGAGACCCTGTCAAACACCACCACCACCACCACCACCACCATCACCACCAAAACCCAAACCAAAAGACCGCCAAAATACTAGACACAAAAAAATGTTACCCATATTTTAGAGGAAAGATATTAATCAATAAAGACAGATGCTGAGATGACTCAGAATAAGCGTACACAGATTTTAAAGCTGCTGTTACAACTATGGTCAAAGCTGTAGAGAAAAATATTCTCAAACAATGAACATGTAGGAAATTTTAGAGAAATAGAAACAGTAAAAAAGAACTAAATGGAAACTGAAGCACTAACAAGTATAATATTTAAAATAAATCTAAAATAAAAAATTCATTGGATAGGCTTAACTTCAGATTTGAGATGACAGAAGAATCACTAAACTTGAATACAGATTAATAGAAGTTATCTACACTGGAAAAGAGACAAAAACATTGAAAAAAATGAACAGTCTTGTGATCTGTAGGACAATATCAAAAGATCTAACATATATGTAATTGGAATTCCAGGAGGAGTAGAGAGAGCAAGTGAAGTCAGAAAAGGTTCTGAAGACATTACTAGCTGAAAATCCCCCAAATTTGGTAAAAGACATAAATTTACAGATTGAAGAAATATGTAGCACACCTTGAACAAACAAAGAAAAAGCACACCATGCCTGGTGCGGTGCCTCATGCCTGTAATCCCAGGACTTTGGGAGGCTGAGACAGCACTTTGGAAGGCTGAGGAGGGCGGATCACTTGAGGTCAGGAGTTCGACACCAGCCTAGCCAACATGGCAAAACTCCGTCTTTACTAAAAATACAAAAATGAGCCAGGTGTCACAGGTGGCATGCACCTGTAATCCCAGCTACTTGGGAGTGGATATAAACATGTAATAAACCAAATACGGAAAAACGTTAACTGTTGTAGAATGTAGTTAGTGGCTATAGGGTTGTTTACTGAATAATTCCTTCCAGTTTTCTTCATGTTTAAAAAATACAATTCCATGCTACTCCTTCAGATGCATTCTGTGAACAAATCAGATTTCCCCACATATCAAGAACAGAGAAACTTCAGGGATTTTCTGTTTTTGGTAAAAGAATAACTTTTATTTCCTCTATATCTTACTACAAAAAAGGTTTGAAGCAGTTATTAGCTTTGTATTACGGACTTTTACAGTTGGAAGAAAGAGGCAATAATACTCATCCTAAGAATCCCAAACTTTTTTTATATCCATTACCAATTTTCAAAATTCCCTAGGCTTTAGGGAATTTTAAGTTGGAGATTTCTCATCTAGTCAACTCCTTCTTTTCTAGATATAGCACATTTATTCATAGATAATCTATCCCCAAACTAGTCTTACATCACACTACAGTGTATTCAGTCAATAGGGGAAAAAAGGTGAAAGTCTTTCAACCAGAGAGAACTATATAGTCTTCCAATCGACTGACTGTATGTCACAAGGAAAAGGTGATGTTTTTAAAAAAGAAAAAAGAGAAAAAACCTGTACAGAGCAGTGCATACCTCTTGTTCTGCCTGATAAAGTTTGACAGTGATGTTCCTCTGGAAACCCACATCACTGGCATCATAGAACACTCCAAGACTGGTAATAACGATGGGGTAGAGAACTCGGAAACTCACGCTGACAATTCGATCCTCAGACAGCCCTGATGAAGAGTCTTCGGACAGACTGAACGCTTCAATTTCCTGATTCAAAACTAAGTAATGAGAACAGGTTTATATAATTGAACAAATACAATCCTTTGTTTTACTAGTAGGAAGCAGTGAAGTGGGCTTAATGCCAAAACCTAGGTAATCATTTGCTATATAATTCACAAATGGCAGGAATTTTTAAAAAATGCTTGAGAAAAATGGCTGCTTCTGCATAAACATTTTTGAAATTTAAGAATAAAGTTTTCAGCCACATCTAAGTAAGTTAATTATCAGAACTGGTTTAATAGCTTTTTGCATACATGGGCGCATATATATGTATAAATGCCACAGGAGATATTAAATTTAAGTCATCTATTTGGAAGGGTTGCATACATAGAAATAATAAAAACAGTACTAACTGTAGTCATAAACAATCAGTAAATTTGGTCTTACTCTGCAAATTCCAAAAATCCTACTTCTTGATAGGCAATTTAAAATATTTGTGATACGTGAGGCAATTATCACAGTATAAATAAGCAACTGAAGTCACTTCAAATAACACTGAAAAACTCTTGCTATACAGCATTGATAAAAGGTAAGCATAGCAAACACAGTTTTGAACCACCTTCTATGTACCATTCCCCATCACATTTACATCTTCACTATTACCCTTGTGGTTGTGGCATTATCTTCAGTTTACATATTAAGAAACTGAAGCCCAAAATTAAGCAATTCACCTAAGGTCATAGAAAGTGGCAGATCCAGGAATCGAGTCCCATTTAGTGATTCCAAAGTCAGTCCCCTTTCCACTCCCCCATGGCTGTCTAATCAGTGCCAAAAGAGTTCTCTTCAAATAATTTTTCTTTTATTTGATTTATTTAATTCTGAGACAGTCACCCAGTCACTCAGGCTGCAGTGCACTGGCATTAACATGGCTTATTGAAGTCTCAACTTCCTTTGCTCAAGGGATCCTCCTGCCTCAGCCTCCTGAGTAGCTGGGACCGCAGACACACACCATCAGGTCTTGCTAATTTTCTGTAGAGATGGGGGTCTCATCATGTTACCCAGGCTGGTCTTGAACTCCTGACCTCAAGCAGTCCTCCCACCTCAGCCTCCCAAAGTGCTGGGATTACAGGCATGAGCCACTGTGCCCAGCCTTCAAATAAATTTTCTAATTACCATAAGTGAATCAGAATACATTAAATAAAGCAGTTCATAGGCAGGAAATATCAGTGCTGCTTTAATAATATAAAACCCTATTTTAAAAGATTATATCAAAGTTCTTTGTATCTTTTAGAGCTGTGGTTTTCAAATTTTGCTGACTACACAACCCCTTAAGTTAAAAATATTTGTACACATGCCTATTTACTTACAAAATATATGCATATATTGTGGTAAGTTTATATATTCAGTATTAATAAAGATTGTATTTTCTGATTTTCAGATAAATAGAAATTCTAAGCCTGGGCAGCATGGCAAAATCCTGTCTTTACTAAGATACGAAAATTAGCTGGGCGTGGTGGCACACACCTGTAATCTCAGCTACTTGGGAGGCGAAGGCACGAGAACTGCTTGAGCCTGGGAGGAAGAGGCTGCAGTGACCTGAGATTGTGCCACTGCAGTGCAGCCTGGGCAACAGAGCAAGACCCTGTCTCAAAAAAAAAGAAATTATATTTTCTTCCTATACTCTAGCAGATCATTTGGATGCCTACATCCTAGAAGCTCTCTACACTCAGTAGATACTCAATAAAATGGGACTAACGGGAGGTGATCACTCTTACCTAATTACAGACATGAGCAGCAGGGAAAAAAGGAAAAATAACAGTTTTTTGTCATGGGCTGGGTAAGCATTAACCGGAGAGTCTAGACTACAACATAATGGACAACAATACAATTTTTTTCTCTTCAAGATATTCAGTAAATAAAAGATATCCATAGGAAAAACCTCTTTATTAAAAGCAATAGGGCAAGCACATTATAATACAGCATTTTTAGATATTTTCTTATCTAAAAGAAATGTGCCTTGGGCTTCAAGTTACGTGGACACAGGAAATCCCGCTGCATTACAGTGCTATTAATCAACCCTTCTACCCCAGCCACAATATCACAATGATTAATGCTTACCATGACCTTCCAGTACTGAAATAACTGTAACTGCCTTTGGATTATCGAAAAGATAACATTAGATTCAATATTAAGTTATATACACATTTAAAAATTCATAATCTAGGTATTACATATATGAAAATGTTTTATTAACAGAAAGTTCTACTTCTTTACTTTTAATAAATAACAGCACTTAAGATAAAAAAATATGGTTAATTTAAAAGTGAAGGGCTTCTTTTTGTTTTTCAATTGTAATTTGTTGGAGGATACCACATCATCAGTGACATAACATTCTGTGGGGTTTCTGATCCCTTTAAGACTCCAGTGAGGCTGGGTGCGGTGGCTCACGCCTGTAATCCCAGCACTTTGGGAGGCTGAGGCGGATGGATCACCTGAGGTCAGGAATTCAAGACCAGCCTGGCCAATGTGGTGAAACCCTGTGTCTACTAAAAATACAAAAATTAGTGAGGCGTGGTGGTGGGTACCTGTAATCCTAGCTACTCAGGAGACTGAGACAGGAAACTCACTTGAACCCAGGAGGCGGAGGTTGCAGTGAGCCAAGATCACGCCATTGCACTCCAGCCTGGGCAACAAGAGCGAAACTCCATCTCAAAAAAAAAAAAAAAAAAAGACTCCCAGGGAAAGCCAAAGGACTTTCTCATAATTCATACATAAAATCTGGTTACAATGTTAACTGAATTCATAGACATCCTAATTAAGAAACCTCTGTTTTATAATACAGACCTGAATATATTGTCCAATTTATTTTAAAAAGCTGTTTGAAGCCCAACTTTATAAAATGGCAGGCTCTTTAAAATAATGTTCAGTACCTTCTACCTTCTAGGAACTATTCTAAATACATTATATGTATCAACTTATTTCATCCTTATGTCAATCTCCATGAGGGAGATTCTTTTATCCCTAAGTTTACAGATGATAAAACTGAGGCAGAGGAGGTCACACAGCTAGAAAATGGTAGAGCCTGGATTGAGAGCCATGGAGCCTGCTTATAAAAGTGAGGTGTTATTTAACTATACAGTTTTAACAAACCTTAAAATATCAGAAGTCCTAATCAGCGTATTTAAGACTTGGAAGTTTAACCTCCCCTAGAAACACAGCTGAACATAATGGGAAGTGATAATAAACACAGACAGTTATAAATTTATCAGCTTCCTAAAATTGGTTCCCCGATGACACAGAGAACCTAATTAGGATCAGCTTTCCTTGTTGTCTTTGTTTTTTTGTTTTTGAGACAGGGTCTCGCTCTGTTACCCAGGCTGGAGTGCAGTAGAGTGAACAGATCATAGCTTACTGCAGCCTCGAACTGCTGGGCTCAGACTGTAGCCTCGAACTGCAGTCCTCCTATCTCAGCCTCCCAAGCAGCTGGAACTACAGGTGTGAGCCACTACACTTGGCTAATTTTTTTTTTTCTGGAGACATAGGGTCTCACTATGTTGCCCAGGCTGGTTTTGTGCTCTTCCTCCCGCCTTGGTATCCCAAAGTGCTGGAGAAGCTTTCTTTACCCTCACCAAAATTTTTACCAACTTTTAATTTTAAGGCATAAATAATGTTACTTGTGTTTTAAATTTTTTTTACTATTTTTTCTTTTACAGAAATAAATTAGACAATAATTCTAAGAGAAAGTGATTCATAATATTTGTTTCTTCAAGGTTATTATAAATTAACTGGTAAAACCAGCAGTTTTCCAAAAGTTCAAAATTTGGTAATTCACGATTTATCTAAGCATAAGGAACTTCCAAATGCATATGAATCACACTGAAAAAGAGAGTCTCCTGGATCCTAAAGTTTCGATTCTGTAAAGAATCTCTACAGATACCCCAAGTCAACCTCTCAAAAATGATGAAACAGGTCGGGCATGGTGGCTCATGCCTGTAATCTCAGCACTTTGGGAGGCTGAGGCGGGTGGATTACGAGGTCAGGAGTTCGAGGCCAGCCTGGCCAAGATGGTGAAACTCCATTTCTACTAAAAATACAAAAATTAGCTAGGTGCAGTTGTGGGCACCTGTAATCCCAGCTACTTGGGAGGCTGAGGCAGGAGAATTTCTTGAACCCGGGCAGCAGAGGTTGCAGTGAGCCAAGATGGCACAACTGCACTCCAGCCTGGGCAACATAGCAAGACTCCATCTCCAAAAAAAAAAAAAAAAAAAAGACTCCCAGGGAAAGCTAAAGGACTTTCTCATAATTCATACATAAAATCTGGTTACAATGTTAACTGAATTCATAGA
>NW_012114577.1:3606064-3618318 GCF_000951035.1 Colobus angolensis palliatus
AAAAAAAAAAAAAAAAAAAGATGAGACATAAATTTAGATGAAAGATATTTTAGTCTATTAAAAACAGACTCCAGGAAAAAAAAAAAAAAAAAAAGATGAGACATAAATTTAGATGAAAGATATTTTAGTCTATTAAAAACAGACTCCAGGCTCCAGGGCATGGTGGCTCATGCCTGCAATCCCAGTGCTTTGGGATGCTGAGGCTGGTGGATCCCTTGAGGGCAGCAATTCAAGATCAGCCCAGGCAAGACAGCGAGACCTCAACTCTACAAAAAATTAGCCAGGTGTCATGGCACGTGCCTGTAGTCCTAGCAGGGTGGTGAGGCAGGAGGATCACTTGAGCCCAGGAGTTTGAGGTTATAGTGAGCCATGATTGTGCCACTGCATGCTAGCCTAGGCGACAGAGCAAGACCCTATCTCTAAAACACATAATAAAATAAAATAATAAAAAACGAAAACAGACTCCATACTATTAAGCTTAGCAACTTTTACTCAACATCAAGAATGTGTATGGCAGTCGAGGGAAAAGATGACTTACCTGGATTTGTGATGTTGAGTAGTTTACAGGAATAAGGATCCTCCCTGTCTTCCACAGGCACTTCACAGCCATGAGCACCTATTATGAACTTCACAAGCACACTGAGAGATGTGTTGGCATTAACATCAGTTACTGATCTTCACCTCGCACATGCACGTTTCCTCACGCCCATTTCAGAGCTTTTACTTTGAGACACAAGTGTTTATGAGGATTAATTCTCTACCTTTATTCTTCTAGTCTAGCAAAATGGCGGAACAAGCAAATTGAAAGTTGCTAACTACCAAGTTACTTATGCACGAGTCCTTAATTGCAATGCTATATTAAAGCAAGTAAGAATATGTCTGGCCTCGCTACCAGCAAATGTTCGTATCATTTAAAAGCAAACTATAGTAAAGTCAGCTTCTCATGCCCACACCTAAAAACATATCTATATCTAAAATTTTCCTTTGTTGCCTTCTTCTATTTCAGAAGGTGTTCCTTTTGCTCAGGATTAGGTCTTTCCATCCAAGAGGAAATCCCCTTCTCTCCTAGACCTTGCTTCACTGGTTACCCCTGTAACTAGTGGCTCCTTCCCTCCACAGTAAAAACATGATAAAATCCTGACTCTAATTATTCTCTTCACCTTCCATCCTTCCTTGCTATCACACTTTACACTGAGGTCCTACAAAGAAACTAAAATTGCAGCCTCTTGTTTCTTACTTCCCACTCATTTTATAAAACAAGAGTTTTAGCTTTAACATCACCACCTCCACTGAGATTCCACTAATGTAACCAATGAGCTGCTGCTAAATCAATAGACACTCTTCAACTCTTACCTTCCTGGCTTCTCCATGGCTTGATACTGCCCAGTTCCCTAAAATGCTCTCTTCCCTTCCTTCTGCAGCCTGCTCAGTCATCTTCACTGGCTCTTATTCCCCAGCTTGTCCACTGAGAGGGGGATTAGTTCAGGGCTCGGCCCTTGGGTCTCTTCTCAATCTACTCGTTTTTTTTACTTCCTTTCCCTAGACAATACTATTTATTCTCAAGGCTTCAACTAGCATGGGAATGATTCCTGAATTAGTAACTCTAGTTTTATTCCTTTTTTTCCTTTTTTTTGTGAGACAGAGTCTCGCTTTGTCACCCAGGCTGGAGTGCAAGGGCGCAGTCTCGGCTCTCTGCAGCCTCCACCTTCCAGGTTCAAGTGATTCTCCTGCCTCAGCCTCCCAAGTAGCTGGGAATACAGGCATGTGCCACCACGCATGGCTAATTTTTGTATTTTTAGTAGAGATGGGGTTTCACCATTTTGGCCAGGCTGGTCTCGAACTCTTGGCCTCAAGTGATCTGCCTGCCTTGGCCTCCCAAAGTGCTGGGATTACAGGTGCGAGCCACTATGCCCAGTCCTGAATTAGTAACTCTAGTTTAGACCCATGTTCTAAGTAAAGGACCTATAAATTCATTGGACGTCTTCATCTAGATAACCCACAGACAGCTGTGTGCTAAAGCCTGCTACTACTGACTTCTGAGAGTCAACTGTCAACTTTTCAGAAATTTTGTGAGACGTTATTAAACATAGCCTTTATTTAAAATTAAATTATATAACCTTATAATTAAATATATATCAAAAAAAGGAAATACTCAAATTAATCACAATGTTTTACTACATTTTACTATTGTTTATGTTCTTGAGGTAATTTATATTTATTACATCTACATGGTGAAATAGTATACATGGCAAGCTACTGCTTATCTTTCCCCGACTCTGTGTTCAGAGATGTTACGTTAGTCACCCGTATTGGCCATGGTGGGAATATTCACACCCCAGAAACCGGCACATAGTACAAATAAGGGTTTGGTTTATTGTTTTGTTGATAATGCAAATTAAGCTTAATGTAATGTGTCTGTCTATAGCCATTACAGAGTGGATAGTTCATAAAAACAGTCAAGGAAGATACAATTCCAGTATTCAAAAACTATTACCTGATACAGCATAGAACTCACTGACTTTACTAAGTGTAAAGCTGACATATCTTGTCAATTTAGTCTTCACTGTTTAACTTAAAAGAAAGACTTTTGTCAGAACTATACTCTTTTGTTAAATGCAACCATAAGTTGGTCATAGATAGGAGAGTCTGACAAACAACAAAAGCGTTCTAAGAGAATCAACCGACTTCATGGAATTTACGATAAACAGTATTGTACAGGTTATTATCTGTCAATTACTGCTGTATATCCTTTATGTCAATAAAATGTATAATAAACATGTATGTACACATAAGCATCCTTTTTCCCAGAGAGCCAGTTAGTAAACCTTTAACAATACACCACTGCCTGTAGGAACCTCAAGGTCAACATATACACAACTGAGCTTCTTTCCCATGAAACCTGCTCTTCTCATGTAGTATTTTTGTTTTGATTGATTCCACTATTCTCCACGTCAGAACACTAGCAATCTTCCCAGCCTCCTCCTTCATTTTCTACAGTCAATGACCTTATTCTCTCATAAGGTCACCTCTGCAGATCAGCTCCCCAGCACTCAACCTTCCGCATGCCTGTTGTACATGATCTGCTCACTGTCTGCCTCTCACAGTCATATGCTTATCCCCTCTTTTCTTTATATACATCTCTCTGCTCTCCTACCTCTCCTGGTTACTTCTCTCACACTGTGCCATAAGCCTTCCCCCACCACCACAAGCCCTGTGCTCCAGTTATATAGAAGCGTTAGGAGTTTCTCATACACCCCGGACTCTTTGCTATCTACTTATATCACAGCACATGTAACATTTTATTACACTATCACACCTATTTCCTTCTACTAAATGTCAAGCCCCTCCTAACACTCAGGCTATACTGTATTTCTCTTTGTATTCTACCACACATACCACACTATCTACTTACAGAAGTACTTAGTGTTGAGTTTGGGTCCTTTGGAGAAATGCAAGAATGGAAAATATGCCATAGCCACAGAAACGCAGTTTCTGTTACTAATTACCAATAAAGGCAGAATACCTTTCATAGACAATTAGCATTTGGAATAAAAGTATAAACAGAAATGAGTAAATGTGCTAACTAAATTATTGCTAGTATGTATCAAATTTGTTTTTGGAGCCATCTTACTAGGTACTCTTACTAGATCCACAAAATTACTATGTCCCAGGAAGGTGTTTTTGCCTAATATCTATTTTTATACAGAGAGCTGATCATTTTCATAACACAAATCGAGCGTGCAAAATTTAAATCAAGACTGATGGCAAATAAATTAGTGGTGAATGTCTGAATATTAACTTTACTCATTACATTTGGTTCTGAGTCATTCATTCAATAGTTGTCGAGCGCCTTAGTCTGCACCAAGCTAGGTTTTAGGTATTGGGAAAACACCAATGAAAAAAACCTGAACCCCCAGTGCTCATGAAACCTACATTCAAGTGGAGAAAGACAAACAATTTTACAACTAAATACAATACAGATGCCAGTTGGTGATAAGTGTTACCAAAAAAAATTAAAGCCAACTAAGGGAAGACAGAAACAAGATAGGGATGGGCTGCTATTTAATATGGGGCTGTCTGCTAGAGTGACATCTAAGCAGACACCTGAAGGAAGTGAGTCCCGAGCACATTAGTGAGAGAGGACATAGCAAATGCAAAGGCCCTGAGGCAGGAGCACTTTTAGTGTGTGAAAGTACAGTAAGGCGGCCAGGGTACGGAAAGTAGATGTAGATAAGGTCAAAGACCACAACAGAGACTTGGGGTTTCACTCTGAGTAAGAAAGGAGGTCAATGGAGGGGTATGAATAGAGAATTGACATAATTTGACTAATTTTAAAAGGATCACTCTGGCTGCTGTATGGAAAATAAAATGTAGGGGGTCAAAGGTAGAAGCAGTAAGTTCAAAGAAGGGGGCTTCTGCAATAATCCAGGTGAGAAGTAATGGCAGCCTAGATCAGATGGTAGTGGTAAAGGCGGTGAGAAGTCAGATTCTGGGTCTGGTCTAAGCAGCATTAGGAAGGTATGCTGATCGATTGGATGTGGCAGGTAAAAGGAAAAATCAGGATAACACCAAGGGTTTTGGTCTGAGCAACCGGTGGAGGAGTCACTATTTTCTGACAGGGAAATACTATAGGAAGTACAGCTTTTGGAGGTGGTTCTGATAGTAGTGATGATTCTGAGGTCTTTCATTTGCTATGTAATGGGCTCTATTATCACTGCAACCATGAACTAAAGAAACCTGTCTTCAAAAGGAATGAAAGGTACTATGAGAAAGCACTACTAGCGACAAGAAAATTCACAATTAAGCTGGGTTCGGTGGCTCACGCTTGTAATCCCAGCACTTCGGGAGGCTGAGGCAAGCAGATCACCTGAGGTCAGGAGTTCAAGACCAACCTGGCCAACATGGTGAAACCCCATCTCTACTAAAAATACAAAAATTAGCCAGACATGGTGGCAGGTGCCTGTAATCCCAGCTACTTGGGAGGCTGAGGCAGGAGAATCGCTTGAACCCAAGGAAGTGGAGGTTGCAGTGAGCTGAGATCGGGCCACTGCACATCAGCCTGAGCGACAGAGCGAAATTCCGTCTCAAAAAATAAAAATAAAAAAAATTCACAACTGCAATTTGCTTGTATAGCTACTTAGTCACAAATGTGCCAGTGCTATTCTATCCTGAAAGGGCATTCTCTGCTTATCACGCGAGTCTTCACATAAATAGAAGTCAACTTTCTATGCATTTCTTCTCCTAGTCCCTCACCACACAATCTTCAGAGGCTGATCTCATTGAGAACAGCCTAAGGCTTTGGGCTCCTAACTAATAACTGAGAGCTATCTAACATCAGCATGAAAGGGATTACCAAAGCTCAGTTTTGGAAGGGTAGTCAGGAAAAAGAGCATGGCATATTACACACTGCAGATTACACAACTAAAAAATACTACAAAACTGAAAAAAATTAAATTTATCTCTGTGAAGTTAGTGAAAAGTATATTTAGACATGCACGTGTCTAAGGAGAAAACTGCTCTAAAATGGAACCTTTTAAGAATTGCTATTCTAAATCAAAGCGAAAAGCAAACAAATCACACTGGGTATCTAAATACTACATATGCTAACCAGTGAATATACTCTCTTCCAACTATCATTTGGCTTAAAATGTTGGTTAAATTTACTTTTTGGCCCAAACTATATGGAAGAAAAGCAAATGAAACAGCCATTTCTCCCAGGAAGAGGCCACATATCTGAATGAACATTTCTATTCAAAATAAGGTTTTTCAGAACTCTTTTTTTTTTAATTAGGCAGGGACTCATTCTCATCACGCAGGCTGGAATGCAGTGGTGCAATCACGGCTCACTGCAGCCTCAATTTTCCAGGCTCCAGCAATCCTTCCACCTCAGCCTCCCGGGTAGCTGGGACTACAGGCACGCACCACCATGCCTGGCTAGGTTTTTCAGAACTCTTATTTCAATAAATCAGGCAAGGCAACAACTCAGAAAACCTACCGTTGACTTAATGTGGGATGCTGTAGCAAATGCCTCATCCAGGTGCTTCTTATCACATTTCGAAGTTCATGGTTATTGCGAGCTGACAACACGCCAACTACCACATCGTAGTGAGTAGATTTCCACTGAGGAAATAAGGCCAACTGATCTAGAAATAAGAACAACACATTAGAAATAAGTCATGTATCAATTACCATGAAGTTCAATATGTATCATAAGTTTATTACAAAGTAAGTATATGTTTGTAGGAAATTCAGATAAATACAAAGAAAAGAATTTTTAAATCACATCTAAACCCAGTATCCAGAGACAACCACTAACAACATTTTGGTGTAGAGTCTTTTTTGTCTTTCACGTATATATGTATGTATTCATGCTCACATAAGTATATTAATTCTTCAAAACAAACAAGGTGTTTGTGATAAGAATCTGTTTCAAAAGGCAATGTAGCATAAAAAAATAGTAGGCATTAAGAGTCAATTAGGCCACAGTTAGAATCCAGGTTCCATCATACATTAGCTATAAGTTATTTAGCTTCTTGAGCTTCAGTTTCCTCAACTACAAAATGGGTATAATAATACTTCTCATAAAGCTGTTGTAAAAATTAAATGAGATAACATGTATAAAGCTCATGGTTTAGTATCAGGCATATAGGAGGCATTCAGTGGCAACTAAAAAAAAATGTGCTTTGAAAAGTGAAGTCCTACATTAATGTTAGGTATTGAGTTTGGCGGATGAAGTTGAAGGACTTCCATACTGGAAAGTAATGCAACCCTTATTTATGTCAATGAATTCTACAGCCAGTAAACCTTTTACTACCTACTAAATATTCTAAAGAATGACGGGAAAGCAATATTTTTAGTAAAAAAAAAAAATAATAATAAAGTAACAAGTCATTCTGAATGGCTCATTTTTTATTGTCATAAGGTCTAATGGGCAGGGTTACATTTCCATCTAAAACTTGTCCTTAGAAGACAGAAGAGAAAGATATACTTTGTCCTTGTTTTTCATTACCAGTTTTAAGGCTTGAGAGCTACAAGACTATATATAGCTCTGATGAGGTATCCATTTCATCTCTTTCTCCAGTGGTGGGAACTGATCCAAAAAGTTTCCAAAAATAAATTACTGAAGCCCAGACTCTTTACTACATTAAATGCAATGTTTTTATATACCATGGGATCTAGGTATACAGTCTAAAAGACAACAAAACCACGTTGATTTTTTTTTCAAAGGCCCAATTAAAATAATAAAAACAGATCTTTCTACTAGGATAATTTTAAGGATCTAATACAGAAATTTTTGTGTAGATACCTTATTTTCCACAATAGATATATTTCTTAAAAAATGTTCCATTCTAGGGCAGGCACAGTGCTCACACCTGTAATCCCAGCACTTTGGAAGGCCAAGGTGGGTGGATCACCTGAGGTCGGAAGTTTGAAACCAGCCTGACCAACATGGAGAAACTCTGTCTCTCCTAAAAATACAAAATTAGTTGGGTGTGGTGGCACTTGCCTGTTTTCCCAGCTACTGGAGAGGCTGAGACAGGAGAATCTCTTGAACCTGGGAGGTGGAGGTTGCGGTGAGCCAAGATCACACCATTGCACTCCAGCCTGGGCAACAAGAGTGAGACTCCACCTCAAAAAAAAAAAAAAAAAAAAGTTCCATTCCAAATGGAATATAGGTATTTATTATTTCACCCTACAATGAGTCATGTATTAAAATGAATTCTTTTATAAAGACAAAATTTATTTTTAAATAAACTCAAATTTTCATGGATTAAGCTTATTAATAAGCCATATTTATTGAATACCTAATCTGTGAAAAGCACTACATATAGAGTATCATTTAACATTCACAATCCATTGAGGTAGGTACTTGTTCTTTTTTTGAGACAGAGTCCCACTCTGTGGCCCAGTCTGGAGTGCAGTGGCACGATCTCGGCTCACTGTGACCTCTGCCACCCAGGTTCAAGTGATTCTCCTGCCTCAGGCTCCCAAGCAGCTGGGATTAAAGGCGCCTGCCACCATGCCTGGCTAATTTTTGTAGTTTTAGTAGAGATGGGGTTTCACCATCTTGGCCAGGCTGGTCTTGAACACCTGACCTCGTGATCCACCACCTCGGCCTCCCAAAGTGCTAGGATTACAGGGGTGAGCCACCACGCCTGGCCTGGTACTTGCTGAACAAATGAAATACACAGAGAATTCTGTAACTTAAGTCAAACAGCTTGGAAATGGCTGGGCTAAGATTTAATCCCAGGCAATCTAACTCCATTCTTTATCACTGTTCTAGTCTATAGCTATACAGCTTAATATAGCTTACCTGAGTCTAAATTCTGATCTTTTAATGCACAATACCAGTTCAACTGGTGAATTAGCAACAAGCAGATCACTCAATGCGCTGGGTAACACATCAATTTTTTTGAACTCATGGCTCAGAACATTTTTTCTCAGATATATAATTATATGATGAAAGTTGTACCTCGTACTGGAACTCACTCTAAATGAGTGTCTGAATACGGAGACTAATTTAAATGACTACATAAAATTGACAATATGCCTCCCCACCTTTTTCACACAGAAATATTATGTACATTCTAGTGTCAGGAAGTAGGCAAAGGTTCTGACATTGATTCCACAGCGAACATATTGTATTACGTAAGTATGAAGTTATTTAAATCCCTGTGCTTCAACTTCTTATTTAGAGAAAACTGACACAAAAAAAGTTTTAGATATTCTATTTCATTTGTTTCAAAGTCTCATCTCAAAAGATTAAAAGCTGTAGGGCAAAAACCACATTTAATCTAAATGCCTCTTTTATCTGACATCATCAGAAAATAAGGATGCTGCACAAAAGCAAACTTTCAAAATATTTGAAACATCACTTTTAATGCCAAAAATTTACTACCTTATTTTTGATGGCTAATCAAAGCAAATTTTTCAGAAATAGATTACACAAAGAATAATGTAATCTTTTCTTGATGTCTCAAAATCTTCATGAAAATTTCTCAAATCTATCCCTTTCTTGTCATTAATTCTAGCTGCTGCTCAGTTAGGTCTGTTTTTTCACCTGGACTAATATGAGGGCATCCTAACTGGTTTCTACCTGAATTCTCCATATAATTGTCAAACAAGATTTTTCTAAAAATAATAAAGAAATACAAAGATAACCATGTGGCATGAAAATCCCATGGATTATGGATGTAAACTACTTTTTGATCTTATTCCACCTCTCTGCCACTCTCAATGCCCCCTGCTTCTAACCCACGTCTAAGCTGCTTCTGTTCAACTGCTTTACTTTACATGTATTTCTCTTTTTCTTGCAGAGGGGAAGTAACACGGCATACTGCGGTCTTTTAGAGAACTACTTCCAGATATAGTGGAGTCAAATTTCAGAAAAATAGGTTTTTTAACCACATACCATTAAAGTAAATTAGTCCAACACTCCTGAGTACTGTGTTACACAGTACAAAACCCAAAGTAGCTGCATAATAAAATACCTGTGTAAGAATGTTCCTCAAATTTCTAGCTCCCCTTACCAATCTGGCTCTAAACTCTTTTTTTTTTTTTTTTTTTTTTGAGACGGAGTCTCGCTCTGTCGCCCAGGCTAGAGTGCAGTGGCTGGATCTCAGCTCACTGCAAGCTCCACCTCCCGGGTCCTCGTGATCCACCCGCCTCGGCCTCCCAAAGTGCTGGGATTACAGGCTTGAGCCACCGTGCCTGGCCTCTGGCTCTAAACTCTTATCACCTTTTGTTTTATGTTACAAGAACAGGGTACCAGGGTACCTAGTTGATTCTGGTGTCTAGAAACAGAGGGAAAAAAGGTGCTAAGAAGTAAACGTGATACAAAAGGACATAAAGATAATTCAGAAAAGAAAAAAGGCAAATAGCAAACCTATGAAAACATGTTCAACTTCAATAAGAATCAAGTTTGAATTAGAGCAATGAGACACCAGTTTTCTCCTACATTCAAACTGACAAATGTCTTCTTAAATGATAGTAACTAAATGATGGGTACTTCAAGGAAATGTTGTTAGTGATTTCAAGAAAGTGGCTACTCTCCACCAGGCATGGTGTCTCATGTCTGTAATCCCAGCTTCAACTTTGGGAGGCTGAGGAGGGCAGATCACAAGGTCAGAAGTTCGAGACCAGCCTGGCCAATATGGTGAAACCCCGTCTTTATTAAAAATACAAAAAAATTTAGCTGGGCGTGGTGGTGCACGCCTGTAATCACAGCTACTTGGGAGTCTGAGGCAGGAGAATTGCTTGAACCTGGGAGGCAGAGGTTACAGTGAGCCAAGATTGCGCCACTGCACTCCAGTCTGGGTGACAGAGCGAGACTCCTTCTAAAAAAAAAAAGTGGCTACTCTCTTTCATTGCTGGAAGGAATGTAATTTGGTACAGCCGTCTGCAGGGCAATTTGGCAATGTGTCAAATAATTTAGAATGGTATAATTTTGTCCAGCAATTCTAAGAACTCATCCTAAAGAAATAATCAGTGATATACTCAAAGATCTTTATTAATGATAGTGTCACCTATTAATAGTGAAAAACTGCAAGCTACATAAATGCATAAATAAGGGACTCATTAAATAAATTATGGTGTAGCTATATGACAGAATACTATGCAACCATTAAAATTACATGTTAATCATATCATTAAACATTATTCTATTAATATATCATATTAAGATAAACAGGCTATAGGAACTATGTAGATACTAGATGGTTCCCTTTATATAAAGTACAAAAGTAGCCAAATTTCTGCCACTGGTTACTATCCCTGGTAGCCACAGAACAGAGCATGAAGGGAACTTCTGAAGCACTGATAGTTTTCTTTTTTTAAATTTGGGTGGTGATTAGTTGGGTGTGTTCAATTTGTGAAAATATTTCAAGCTGCGCCAGTTTTATTCTCCTGATTTATTCACTCAAATGATAGAGCATCTCCTATGCTCATTGTTCTAGATGGCACAGATACAGCAGTAAACAAAATCTTCATAACGTCAGGAATAAATCACAGTCCCAAGCAAGCTCCCTGAGAGTAACCTAAGGGCCATGGGAGAGTTTTCCCTCTGAAGGTTCGGAGAAAATCACTGATAAAAGATTGATAGGAGAAAGGCATATAAATGTATTTGAGCAGTAAAGATACAGGAGAAAATGCCCATTTCTGTGCTTAGGTTTAACAACGTATGGATAGCTATGTGGAAGTAAGATTGGACAGAAAGGTTAGGATCTAATGTTAACAGACGGAGTTGGAAAACCCAGCAAGGCCTATCTAGATTCTTCTTGTCCTCTCAGAGTATACACCTTCCTACTAGGTATGGGATAGGACCCGCTCTGATATGAGGTTCTTATGACCTGTAATCAAAGAAGGTAGGTTAGGTAATTTTTACATAGAAAAGTGGTGGTGGTGGGGGGTAGTTAAGAGTAGTATGTTTAGGTTTTATGGCTTTGGGGCAGAGGGATTTTAGTTTCTACAGTTAGCCTCAGGTGAGAATGCAAGGCCAGAGAGAGGACAGCAGCAGCAGGTCAGAGACAGCTGCTTTTGAGGCCTTATTTTGGGGTATTATTTTCTTCTGAGACCCTACAGTAAGACCTATTTCTTTTCTTTAATATGTAATATATCCTAAGAGTCTGGCAACCTGCTCGACTCTGCACTGAGTGGACACCCAAAGGTATATTAAAGTCTAAGCGAGGGCCTGGCGCAGTGGCTCATGCCTGTAATCCTAGCACTTTGGGAGGCCGAGGTGAATATAACACTTGAGGTCAGGAGTTCGAGACCAGCCTGGCCAACATGGCAAAATGCAGTCTCTACTAATAATACAAAAATTAGCACACGTGTCATCCCTGCTACTCAGGAGGCTGAGGCAGGAGAATGGCTTGAACCTGGAAGCAGAGGTTGCAGTTAGCCAAGATGGAGTGCCACTGTACTCCAGCCTGGGCGACAGAGTGAAAGTGTGTATCCACAAAAAAAAAAAAAAAAAGTCTAAAGAAGGTTGACATCAAAATTGATTGCTCAAAATAAGCCTAAGAGTCTTAAAAATCAGACCAAAATTCCACTCGCATATGCATGCTCTTGGAAGAGATCAGTCACAAATAGATACAAATCTTGAAAATGAAGAAAACATGTAAGCCTATCATAGATCTAATGATAAGGACAATCATCATACACACTACCAAAGACACCTCCCAAAACACACCAGCACAGGCATCAGCTGCCACCAGACTACCACTCCTCTCTAAAACTCATGGAGTGTTTTACTA
>NW_012114577.1:3619889-3622228 GCF_000951035.1 Colobus angolensis palliatus
AAAAAAAAAAAAAAAAAGTTAATTCAAGAAAAGAATACGTAGCAAAATCTTGTGTTTTTTTTTCTCCCATTAGGCTTAAAGTAAAAGCGTTCAATTGTAAAAACACCCAACTATTTTAGTTTCAACATGGTGACAGCACAATGGTCACTGTAAAGGTGACCATGTGACAGTAAAGGAACTATGGGAAATTTTAGCATTTAAGATGCTTCCACTGCTTTTAGTTTTGAAAGTACCAAAAGGAAAAAAGGAAAGGTAGGAGTCAGTCGTGTTTAATTAATTAACTAATTTTTTTGAGATGGAGTTTCGCTCTTGTCACTGAGGCTGGAGTGCAATGGTGCAATCTTGGCTCACTGCAACCTCCACCTCCCAGGTTCAAGTGATTCTCCTGCCTCAGCCTCCTGAGTAGCTGGGATTACAAGCATGCACCACCATAACCGGCAAATTTTTGTATTTTCAGTAGAAACAGGGTTTCGCCATGTTGGCCAGGCTGGTCTTGAACTCCTGACCTCAGGTGATCCACCCACCATGGCCTCCCAAAGTGTTGGGATTACAGGCGTGAGCCACCGCGCCCCGCCAGTCAAGTTTAACTTAGATTATTAAAATATCAATGGGTTGACAGGTGCAGCAAACCACCATGGCACACGTTTACCTGTGTAACAAACTTGCACATCCCGCACACATATTCCGGAACCTAAAAAGAAAATCCTATTTATTATCTGATCAGATACACAGTACTCATTCAAAGCCAAAGTTAATTAACATAACCAGTGTTGATCTTCTTACCTACGTTATTACCCTGTCCCTTTCTACTTTCTATTTCTTCATTTCCTTAATCTAGCCTGGTCTAACTGGATGGTAGATAAAGGAATCATCCTTCACGTGCAGTAAGGGAGTAGGAAAAACTTGTCTCAAACTAAGAAACTGCCTAGGAAGTCTACCAAGATTTCAGTTTGAAGTCTACTAAGATTTCCGTTTTTGTTTGTTTTACTGAACCCGAAACAACCACTAAGGTCATCCACAGACTTAATGACGCTCTGCAAGGAGATTCCAGCAGGGCTCACTCCTATAACAAAAGGGAGAAAGCTGTAACACACAAGCAGATGTTACAAAGCATTTTTTATATATGGCACTCTCTTCTTAGTTCACTTTACAAAAACCTAAAAAACACTGAGTAAAACCCTGGCCCATTAACTGGTTAAGTGCACAGTAACACTGTACTTTCGTTAAATCACTTAAATACCGTTCAATTCTATTCAGGTCACACAAATTCTTTTCAAAGAGCTAGTGATCTAATAAGAAAAGAGATTGTTACCAAAATAACCTCAACATAATTTCACATAACTGAGACTGTTTTGAGGATTGCCGAATACTTTCTACTTATAAGGCATAGAGTACTGAACTGCAAATCCTCAATTCTAATTTTAAGAACTTTTGGATTAGAAAACAGCTGTTTTTGGGAGAGACAGTAAGGAAAACAAAGTCCCAGTATAGTTACAAAATAAATATTATACAATATTTAAAAGAGCTTTCTAGGTTTCTTTCATGTCCTAGGGCAAGCCCTTAAAGATACAGGGAAAGCTAACGTAGTGTTCAGGGTGGTGGAATCCACTAACAAAATAATCCACTGGGCACCGTGAGTAAAGCATTCTATTAGGCTGTGACGCGAAACAAGAACAAAGGTTTCATTCCTATGAGCGATTAAGTTTTAGAGTAAACAGACATGATCGTTAAAGAATTCGATATTTCCACGTAAACTGCATTAGCAGGTTATGCGACCCAAACTTACAGGAACAACTCCACTCTCGGCCATGCCCTATTTCATGTCTAGATTTGTTTAACCAACTTACATCATAATCCAAGAATACGAACTACTGTATATTCTTACAGCAAAGTTATTCCTTAAAAGCAAAACCCAGCCACCTTTGAAAGCACGCACACACATTATCCGTGGCACTAAAACCCCAGTCTTGACGGAGAAAGACCAACAACTTGGGGGGGAAGAAAACAACTTCAGAGCCCGAGCTCCCAAAGCAGCAGGCGCTGGCGGCTGAAGGGCACACGAGGTTCCGCTCCCGGGCGAACCGGCGGCGTCCGACATCACCGACCAGGCCTGGGGACAGGCGAAGGACTTGCAGCTGCGGGCGCCGGCTCTGCGGCCGTTAAGGGAAACGGGGAGGTGAGAAGTGGCGGGGACACGAAGAGAGAAAAGCTCCCTCAAGTTTGCCCGATGTTAACGCTCCAAGGATGAAAAGAGCCATTTGTTTCGTCTGGGGACCGTCGCGTTTGGCCCTTCCCCCGCCTCCAGCAATTCCCGGCGAAGCCCCGCGGCACCGAGCCGG
>NW_012114577.1:3626931-3657680 GCF_000951035.1 Colobus angolensis palliatus
GGTTTCACCATGTTGGCCAGGCTGGTCTTGAGCTCCTGACTTAAGGTGATCCGCCCTCCTCGGCCTCCCAAAATGCTGGATTACAGGCGTGAGCCACCGCGCTCGGCCGCGGTTGTTGTTGTTTTTAAGTTTCCACAAGTGTGGAAACAGGTGACTGTATTATTGAAAAAAAGTCTTGGATGACAGAAGATCCACCTCAGACCAAAAAAGTACTTTGGCTCGCGGTGGCTCACGCGTGTAATTCCAGCACTTTGGAAGGCCGAGGTGGGCGGATCACTTGAGGACAGGAGTTTGAGACTAGCCTGGGTAACATGGTGAAACCTGTCTCTACTAAAAATACAAAAATTAGTCGGGCGTAGCGATGGGCACCTGTAGTTCCCAGCTACTCAGGAGGCTGAGGCAGGAGAATCGCTTGAACCCAGGAGGCGGAGGTTGCAGTGAGCTGAGATCGCGCCACTGCACTCCAGCCTGGGTGACAGAAAGAGACTCTGTCTCAAAAAAAACAAAAAACAAATAAACTAAACAAACAAAAAAACCCAAGAAAGTAATAATTGGTTGCCAGAAAAGGAATACTATTTTTATCCTCAAGAAAAGTAGTAAATGGCCTCTGTTGATATTGTAAAATTTTCATTTTGTGGATAATTAGAGTGAGCTATCCAAAAAGAGGACTAATCCCTCATTTTAGCAGAGCTAGTCATTTGACAAATACTTACTGAGCTTCCATTATGTGCCAGGAGCTTTTGTAGGTACTTTAAGTACACCTGTGAACAAACTCAAGATCCCTATCCTGTGTCGATGGGGGATAGGGCACAGACTATAGACATAATAAAGAAATATACTCAACCAGCATGTTAGAAGGTTATTCCTGCTCTGGAAAATGTAACAATTAGGGCCGGGTAGGGGAATTGTGAGTGTGGGATTGAAATGGGACAGATTGCAGTATTAAATAGCAGTATTTAAACAGCTGTTCAAAGTTACAATGAGCACTAAAGGGAAGAATAAACATAAGTCATCCTAATATTTTAAATAATCAAGATGTTGTTTCACTTCACAACCTAGAGGGGAAGTTTTTCACTGGCACTCTTACAGGCTTGTAACAAAAATAGTTTTGAATAACTTTGTAACATCCTTCGAATCACATCACAGTGGGAGCTGTCTATAGTACTTGTTCATAGGACCAGGGACCTTTCCACTTACCTGTTTTCTACTATCCCCTAATAATCTCATGACTAAAGTGAGTTAAGATTGCAAGAGAGTAACTCCTGTAATCCCAGCACTTTAAGAGGCTGAGGTGGGAGGATCACTTAGTCCAGGAGTTCAAGACCAGCCTGGGCAACATAGCAAGACGTCATCTCTACAAAAAAATTAACAATTAGCTGGGCATGGTGGTATACGCCTATGGTTCCAGCTACTCGGGAGGCTGAGGCAGGAGGACCACTTAAGCCCCAGAGTTCAAGGTTAGAGTGAGCTGTGATCACACCACAGGACTCAGCCTGGGTGACAGAGTGGGACCTTTTCTCTAAAAAAAAAAAAAAGTAAGAGTGACAGTATGTATAATGGAAAGAATAGAAAAACTCAGTAGTGATATGAATAGTCTGTGCAGTCAAGGGGCTCATAGTGTAAGTAGGAACAAGTTAACAGAATTAGAATTAGGGAGAGACAAACGAGGGTGGTTGGTAACCATGATGGCAATTCAGTGTGAAAAGTGCTCTGAGAAAGGAATGCACAGGATGTTAGAACAGCACAAAACAGAGGGTACGGCTGTCTCTACTCATGGGGGATTGGTTCTAGGACCTTCTATGAATACCAAAATTCATGGATGTTCAACTCCCTTATATAAAATGGTATAATATCTGCATGTAACGTACACACATCCTCTCATATACTCTAAATTTTCTCTAAGTTACTTATAATACCTAATATGATGTCTACGTGTCCCTTCATTCACGTGGATTCAATGGCATGCAGCAAATTCAAGTTTGCTTTTTTCCTGAATTTGAGGTTGGTTGAATTCACAGATGCAGTACCCAGGGATATGGAGGGCCAACTATATTAACTCTACTTGAGGGTCCCCAGAGGAGGCTATCCCTTGAAAATACAGGGCTAGGCTTGAAGTCAAAGTGGTCAGTTAACAAGGCCAGAAAGTAGGAAGGGCATTCAAGAGCACTGTAGGCAAAAAAAATAAATAAATAAAATAAATAAATAAACCTGAGCTAGTGATGACACGGCAGTTAGGGAAATGTAAGCAATTGGTACGACCTTAGTGCAAGTTAGGAACAGGGCAGTGATGAGAAGGTGAACAGAAGGCAGAGGCCAGGTTGTAATCGTAAACTATGCTAAGGAATTTGGACTTCATTGTGAAGGCTCTAGAGAAGAATTTTCTTTTTCTGATTACAAAAGTAATACATGATCATGAAAAGGAATTTGGAAAACAGAAAAATATAAAATCATACTACATACAATTCATACATTTTTAAAAGTTTTTTCATTTAAAAAAATTTGCCATTCATACTGTAAATAAGAATTTATATCCAACTGTTTTCACCTAACCTATAAACCTTCTCATATTTAATTAGTAGCCTCAGAAAATATAACTTAATCATTTGTCCACACCATAATTTCTTATCTGGTCCCGTATTATTGGACATACAGGTTGTTTCCATTATTCCACTATAATAAGTAATACTGTCACTTCTGTGCACAAAACTTTTTCCACATTTCAGATAATTTCCTTTTCTGATATTATTTTTAAGCCACTTTATTCATACTGCTGTTGTTTCAATGTGTATGTCTGCCTTCAATATGTTTCTCTTATGCCACTTACCTTATATTTTTAAAAAGTTCTTAACTAATTCAAAGGGCAAAACTTTTTCATCAGTGAGACTGACTATTCTTATGTTCATTAGCTGTTTCTATTTCTTTTGTGAATTATTCATGTATCTTGCCTTTTATCCATTTGTATAAGCCATTTATTTTTCCTCAGTTTTCTTGCCTTCTAATTTTATAACTTTTAGGACACAAAAACACAATTTTTATAAATTCAAATGATCAATATTTAATTTTTTTTCCATATTTTAGGATGATTCGGATCATGAGATCTGGTCAATATTCGTGTTTGTTTTATTTAATGTTTTAATCCATCTGGAATTTATTTAGGAATATGGTGTAATGCAAGGATCTCAAAATTAATTTTTTTCGTATAGCTAACTATTGTCCTGGCCCATTATTTCCCTATTACTTTATGACATCAGCTCAATTTGTTAAAATTTTTTAACGTAATAGTATTTGTTTCCAAGCCGCGGTTTTGCATTCGTCTGTCCTTTCATCAGTACCGTAATACTCTAATGATCATAGTTGTATAATATTTTGTAATCCAGAGGGCAATTCTCCCTCTTAATACTCTATTTCTCACATATATATTATTTCTAATTTTTTTTTTTGAGACAGAGTTTCACTCTGTCATCCAGGTCTGGGCTCACTGCAACATCTGCCTCCCAGTTTCAAGCAATTGTCTTGGCTCAGCTTTTCGAGTAGCTGGAACTACAGGAGCGCACCACCACAGCAGGCTAATTTTTGTATTTTTTAGAGAGACAGGGTTTTGCCATGTTGGCCAGGCTGGTCTTGAACTCCTGACCTCAGTTGATCCACAGGCGTTGGCCTCCCAAA
Organism: Colobus angolensis palliatus; assembly: GCF_000951035.1. Classification (NCBI taxonomy): domain Eukaryota; kingdom Metazoa; phylum Chordata; class Mammalia; order Primates; family Cercopithecidae; genus Colobus; species Colobus angolensis. The sequence continues at coordinate 3,630,598 of NW_012114577.1, forward strand.
GTGCTGGGATTACTGGCGTGAGCCCGGCCTATTTCTAATGAATTTTATAATAATTTGTATAGTTATTCCACTTTCCCCTAAACCTTATGTTTAATAAAAAACTAATGCATGGTTATCATAACAAACACAAGTAATGTAATACAAATGTACACAAAATATATAATGTTAGAATCCTTCAGCCCACCCCAATCTTTCTTTCCAGACTTAGCCACTACAGCCCAGATATTTCTTCTTGTATATATATTCTGAATTTTTCCAGATTTCTTTACTCTTCCAGTGATGGAAAGGGAGGAAGCACCCTCCTTTTCAATCCCATGCATGCAATCTGTTCTCTTAACCTCTATAACTCCAGAAATTCTTAGTCCCCTCTCTCAATATTTCTGAGTACCGAGGCATGTTTTCTTTTCCACAAGATCATCATCACTCTCGTTGCCACCTCTTGTTGCAGACTGCTCAGGTGTTCTCAATCAACCATCTCAACTCATAACCACTTCTCTAGGCCACAGCCCCAGATCCTTCTGCTTTGACCCCAGACACAGACATAGCGCCTCCCTTTATCCCCCAAATCACAGCTAAGACATGGCTGTCATGTTTAACAGAATTTTAAAAGGATTGGCTGGGCGCCATGGCTCATGCCTGTAATCCCAATACTTTGGGAGGCTGAGGTGGGCAGATCACCTGAGGTCGGGAGTTTGAGACCAGCCCCACCAACGTGCAGAAACCCCATCTCTATTAAAAATCCAACATTAGCCAGGCATGGTGGCGCATGCCTGTAATCCCAGCTACTCAGGAGGCTGAGGCAGGAGAATTGCTTGAACCTGAGAGGCAGAGGTTGCAGTGAGCCGAGATTGCACCATTGCACTCCAGCCTGGGCAACAAGAGTGAAACTCCATCTCAAAAATAAAATAAAATAAAATAAAATAAAATAAATAAATAAATAAGTAAATAAAAGGATTTAGCCTGAGAAGATACACATAGAAAACTTTTAACTTGATATGAGATAAACTTGCTCCTATGGTCCCCCAGTAGAGGTCCCTACTGGCTATCTCTTGCCTTAGGCCTTACCCCAGCCCCTTAATGACACTTCCAAGCACCTTGTCATCCCTTTCATGTGAGGGTCACTTCTTGCTGGTTCTCTTTTCTGTAGTACAGGGCCCAATTTGATCAGCCAATGAAATAAAAGTTGCCCTTGAAAATGTCTTAAATAGCCTAAAATATATAGTATATACATTTTTGTATATGCAATTCTGTAAAAGTATTTTTTTATTCCTCTAATTCTTATTTACTTATTTGGTAGTGATGAGCTCTCACTATGCTGCCCAGGCTGATCTTGAACTCCTGACCTCAAGCGGTCCTTCCACAGCCTCCCAAAGTGCTGGGATTACAGGTGTAAGCCACTGTGCTGGCCCTCTAATTCTTTACCATTAAAGTTTCTCATCAGGCTTCAGTTGTTTGCTTTCTTCTTCAAGGAAACCATCTTGTCTGGGGAAATCTTAAAATCATTCAGATGTTCTTTTCAGGACTACTGGCACTCTGCCTCGGGTGGGTATACACTGCCCTAGAAATGTGTGCTATTTAAATGATTGCTTCTCTTTCTTTTTTAAGCCAATAGTTGAATTCTTTTAAAATTAAATGCGTGTGATGTGACTACCATATAATCTTTGCAGAAGACAACCTTTACACTAGCAGATAGAATTATTAACATTTCAGTCTGAAAGCATCTTAACTTAGGCTTCTCCAAGAAGAATAGGAAAATAGACACTGCCAAACTGTCCTTCAAAAATGTGCTCAAGGAAAGGAGGGAGGCCGGTGTAACAGGAACAGAGTGAGTGATGAGGAGAATAATCGGGGATGATGTAGTCCCTACCAGGAATATGATGTAAATCATGACAAGGATTTGGGCTTTTACTCTGAAATGAAAGGGGAGTAGTTACATGGTGGGTTTTTGTTTTGTTTTTTTGAGACAGAGTTTCACTTTGTCACCTGGACTGGAGTGCAGTGGCGTGATCTTGGCTCACTGCAACCTCTGCCTCCTGGGTTCAAGCAATTCTCCTGTCTCAGCCTCTGGAGTAGCTGGGATTACAGGCGTGTGCCACCATGGCTGGCTAATTTTGTGTTTTTAATAGAGATGGGGCTTTACCATGTTGGCCAGGCTGGTCTTGAACTCCTGACCTCAAGTGATCCGCCCATCCAGCTCCCAAAGTGCTGGGGTTACAGGTATGAGCCACCACACCTGACCTACATGGTGGGTTTTAAGCAAAAGAGTGACATGATCTGACTTATGTGTTAGTAGGATCACTCACATTGCTGTGTGGTGAACAGACTGGCTGGTAGGGGGGCGGAAATCTACCGTGTGGAGTAGCAGAGATGATGAGTGTCATTCAAGTCTTGAGACAAGCTGCGGTAGCAAGAGCCAATCAGAAGATGGAGGAGGGATCCTGGGTGTTTCTATATGGAGTTGATCTATCTGAGGGTGCAGGGGCTGACTCTGAGATGCTGTGGTGTATCTCCCCAATTCAGGATGGAAAGTGTTGACTGCAGAGGAGTCTCAGTTGAATCTCTCTCTCTGGGAATTGCCCTTGGCTGAAGGTGGCTGCCTCATCCAAGGGTACAGCTCCCTCCCAAGAGACAACCTGCATCCAATGACTAGTTAAGGAGCGGTGTAAAGATTTGAGTAACTCGGAAGAACCATCCCATGGCCTCTGTTGCAACTGCTTCACAGTCCAACTTCTCCCTCTGCCTAGTTCTGCTTTCCTCACTCCCTTACCAGCATTCCCAAAAGCAGTCCCCAGTAAACCTGTACACAACCTGTGTTTCAGAGTATGTTTCCATGGGAACCTGACCTAAAACAGCGATTCTGTTAGATGACATAAAAGATGATGTCATTTCTCTACCTAAAACCCTGCAAATGGCTCCGCTGTTCTCTCACAGGGAGACCAGAGTCCTTACAGTGGCCTGCAGGCCGTTGTCATCTGCAGGCCTGAACCCTTCTAACCTCATCCTCTGTTCCCCTCTTCTCATTCAGTTTACTCCAGAACAATCCTGGCCTCCTTTCCATCCCATGAATAGGACAGGTACATTCTTTCCTTGGGATCTTTGCACTTTTTCTGCTCTTCTTCCAGATATTTTCATAGCTCACTCTTCCTTCTTCAAGTCAACGAAAATGTTGCCTTTTCCATGAAGCCTTCCCTGTCCCTTCCGTTAAAAAAACCTTCCTCCACCACTCCCAATCTCTATTACTCTATTCTATATCACTTATCAGTCTTTTTTTTTTTTTTTTTTTTTTTTTGAGATGGAGTCTCACTCTGTCGCCCAGGTTGGAGTGCAGTGGCGTGATCTCGGCTCACTGCAACCTCCACCTCCGGGTTCAGGTCATTCTCCTGCCTCAGCCTCCGGAGTAGTTGGGATTACAGGTGCATACTACCACGCCCAGCTAATTTTTGTATTTTTAGTAGAGACAGGGTTTCACCACGTTGGCCAGGCTAGTCTCAAACTCCTGACCTCAAGTGATCTACCCACCTCGGCCTCCCAAAGTGCTGGGATTACAGGCGTGAGCCACCACGCCCGGCCATGTGTCACTTATCACTCTTAAACATACTGTTCAATTTACGTCTTTATTTTGTTTATAGTTTATTGTATTACAGTCTACACAGGGCAGAAAGTTTCCTTCCCCTTTTGTTCCCTGATGTATCCCAGAACCTGGAGGAGTCGCTGGCATTTTGTAGGTCCTCTGTAAGTATTTATTGAATGAACAGTGAATGAATGAGTGAATGAATGAATTTGGGAATCTGTAGCAAGTTGACTGCAGTAGAACTCATAAGGTGAGATTACCCAGGCGTAGTCTGTAGAGCGATGATGAAGGGAGACACCAACATTTAGGGTGTGAGCAGAGGAAGAGAAAATTATAAAGGACATTGACAAGAATCCAGACTATAGGAGGAAAACAGGAGGATGTGTCACCCAAGACAAGATGTAAGATGGCAGAGAGAGTGCAGACAACAGCGTACAACCTGGCCAACATGGTGAAACACTGTCTCTAAAAAAGTCAAAAACAAAAATTAGCCGGGTGTGGTGGTGTATGCCTATTGACAACATATAAGGTAAGATCAAGGCAGCAATGTGTCTGCTGATTTGAGAGTGGGCAGGTAACTAACAGTTTTGAGTAACAGGTAGGGCAGAAGGGACAGTACTGTGAGTTGAGTAGTGAATGAGAAGTAATGAAGTGGAAATGGTGTGTGCATTACTATTTTGAGAAGTTTGGTCATGACAATCAGAATGCAAAAGAATGGGAGCTGGGAAGAGGGCTCCGACTGAAGAAGTGTGTGTGTGCATTTAGATGGGAGAGATAAGCCTGACTTGAGTATTTTAAATGATGTATGGAAAAAGCCAGTAACAACCACATAATTTGTAATCCAAATCAGGATTTTGAAAGAAAAGGGGGGCAGGACACATGCTAAGATGGATAAATGTCAAGACAACAGGAACTATCTGCAAACTAGACCATATGGTCTCCCTGTCCATACTTCAAGTTTTCCATGCAAGTCATTTATCCTTACACTTAATGGGCTATTTTTTTTCTGACGGCAGGTGGCAGTAAAGAGCTTGCCTTTTTTTACCTCTTTTGGTTCGGTTTTGTTTTTGAGAAAAATTTAATTAGAGATTTTGGATGGCAACTAAGATTGGTAAAGGTTAGCTCCACAGGCTTGAAGTAGGTTTAAAATAGGAAATTTCAACTTAGATTTTACTTTGGGAAAATTCATATACGTTTTATGAAGAAGAGTATCTCTTGGTTCTCAAAGAAAAAATAATTTTTGAGTAATTATAAAATATGTTGCATTTCCACACTGAGCCATTTTATCTTTAAAATGATGAACTCTGTCTTCTTCCTAATACAGAATAATTTCCATTAGTTTTATCACTTTTTTTTTCTGAGACAGAGTATTGCTCTGTTGCCCAGCCTGGAGTGCAGTGGCACAATCTCAGTTCACTGCAACCTCCGCCTCCTAGGTTCAAGAGAGTCTCCTGCCTCAGCCTCCCAAGTGGGATTCTGGGCGTCCGTTACCACGCCTGGGTAATTTTTGTATTTTTTTTTTTAGTAGAGATGGGGTTTCACCATGTTGGCCAGGCTGGTCTCAAACTCCTGACCTCGATTGATCTGCCTGCCTCGGCCTCCCAAAGTGCTCAGATTACAGGTGTGAGCCACCATGCCCGGCCTGTCGCTTCAGTTTTAGCACATGCATTGCTATATGCACATATTTCTTATTTATGTATATAAATTTTCAGTCAAGTCTAGTTTCAATAGACTTTGAGGGACCTCGCTATTGAAGATTACAAACATTTTTAAAAACTATAGGCCAGGCGCCATGGCTCACGCCTGTAATCCCAGCACTTTAGGAGGCTGAGGCAGGCGAATCACTTGAGATCAGGAGTTTAAGACCAGCCTGGCCAACATGGTGAAATGCCATCTCTAAAAAAATAACAAAAATTAGCCAGGCGTGGTGGTGCACACCTGTAATCCCAGCTACTCAGGAGGCTGAGGCAGGAGAATCACTTGAACCTCAGGAGGCGGAGGTCACAGTGAGCCGAGATCACACCACTACACTCCAGCCTGCTGGGCCGCAGAGTGAGACTCTGTTTTGAAATTTTTTGAGACAAACAAACCAAAAACCTATGACATATAACAGCAAATTTCTTATTATCACAGATAGGACTAGAGAGGTCCAAAGACAAGAAGTTTTAGGAGTTCAGAATGGTAAAGTGAACGAGCACACCTTATTTAGGGAATCTTGGCAGAATCTAATGTCATAAAATTTAAAATTCAGAAATCTTTGTCAGAGAAAAAACAGAATCAAAATATTATCTGCAGGTCCAGCAAACAAATTTGAATTCAAAACTCAGATTTGCATTTATTAGCTGTGTGGCCTTGAGCATGGCAAGCACTTTACCTCTGGGTCTCAGATTCCTAATCTGTGAAATGAGACTCACAGGATGTACTTCAGTGGATTGTTTTGAATATTAAATGAGAAAACATATTGCCAAAATTTATACATGTTATTTTCATTCTTTTCCCTAAACATGAATATGAAGACATCCAGATTAAAATGAGGCGTATGCAGCCTTAACCTTTGGAAAATATATCCCAAATGATTAAGGAAAAATATTAATTTTAATAATTGCTTTAAAACAGCAAAACCAAAAAAGCCTTGGACATACCTTAATTCAGTAATTCTTCAACTTTATGTCTCAGATTCAATATTCTAGGCACTGCTTGACACAGAGAGCAGTTTTCCTACAAGGGAATTTGGGGACAGAGGGGATTTTTGCATGTTTGGATAAGTGCTAGAATTCAAATTCCTTCCCTTGAGAGTCCTCTGCCTTTTTCATTTAATGAACTCGGTTACTTTCTTTGCTTCCTCTTTCTGTCCTTGTTAGCATAAAGCAAACGCTGAAAGTAATCCACAATATCAATCATATCAAACATCATGGAATGTGGCCTCAGTCCTGGAAGAGGTCTACTCCATGTAGGTGATTTGGTACATTACAGTAGATTACAGCAGCTGAAAAATATCCTCCGGCCAGCCATTGTCAAAACTAGAGTCACTGATGAGATCACAAATGAGAAGCATTCATTGTCTCTGTAAGACTTCCTAAAATGCCCTTATTACTAAGGGAAGTCCTGGCTTTCTGCCAGTATCACAGACTAATTTGTTCATTATCTGGTTGACTCCTTGGTTCTTGTACATTTCAATGGCTAAAGTTTGTAGTGAGTTTGAGAAATATAAAGAGAGGAGTATGGGGAGGAGAGCTCACAGGAGGTGGGTGCTGGAAATGATTAAGACCTCTAGAAGTGAAAAAAATGGGTATGATATCACCATGGAAACGAGGTTTACCTGTTGCAAAAATTTGCTCAAGTTGTATAGCATTCACTCATTCATTCTTTCAACAAACATTTACTCTGTGTCTATACATGCCTGGAACCATCAAGGTTACAAATGAGAACAAAATAAGCTTGGTTCTTGTCTTCACGGAGCTTCCATTCTGATGGGGAAGGTACACAAAGAACAAACACAAGTAGGTTTCCTCCTGAAAAGAATAAGTGGCAGGTTTGCAGGCGTTACCACGTAATTTCTTTTTAAAAAGAAACCTAAAGACTTCTTCAGGTGTCCAAAGAGCTAAAATTTTAGAAGTTCGGAACGGCAAAATGAAAGAGCACACATTATTCAGGCAATCTTGGCAGAATCTCATGTCATAACATTTAAAAATCAGAAATCTGTGTAAGAGGAAAAACAGAACCAAATTACTCTCTGTAGGTCCAGCAGACAAATTTGAGTTCAAAACCCAGATTTGCATTTTTATAATTATTTACTTTGGTAAATTACTTACAATTCACTAAAATTATAAATAATTATAGTAAAACAAACAAACAAAAATTAACAATGAGCTAGCCTGCCAGTGTCGCTCAGCAGACCTCATTGCTAAATAAGTAATCACTGCTATCCCTTCCCCTCCAGCAGGCTCCATCAACTTGTTCTGCTTTCAGAGACTGCTCTTGGGCCCTTCCCATATGTAGCTCACATTTGAAATGCCTGCCCCTGGTGCCTTAATGCATCTGACTGGCAACCACACAGCCCCTCCATCTGGTTCAGTTTCGTGGGTAGATAGGGAAATGTCGATTTGTTTGCATTCTGCCCCAGGGGCTGATTACAGTAAAGGCTGTCACATAGAGCTCTTGCACACCTAACAGGACGCTTGATGACAATAAAACCAAGAATGACCAGTGACTGTATGTAAAATGAATTAAGATGAGGTGTATTGAAAGCAAAGAGGTCAATTCAAAGGAGCAGAAATAATCAACAGTAATCAAGGAAGAAAGCAGCCATATCACTGGGAAGGAAAACCTCTTGGGACACTCAGTATATTCAATACGATGAAGTAATTCACTCTGTGTCATGCCCAAAAGGAGCTTTCCATATTGGAATGGGCAGTAGGATTCCATAAAGTGAATCATGTTTAAAAGAGACACTCTTAAAAAATGAAATAGGTGGCCGTAATCCCGGCACCTTGGGAGGCTGAGGAGGGTGGATCGCAAGGTCGGGAGTTCAAGACCAGCCTGGCCAACATAGTGAAACCCCGTCTCTACTAAAAATGCAAAAAATTAGCTGGGTGTGGTGGCGGGTACCTGTAATCCCAGCTACTTGGGAGGCTGAGGCAGGAGAATCACCTGAACCAAGGAGGTACAGGTTGCAGTGAACCGAGATCGCACCATTGCACTCCAACCTGGGCAACAGTGCGAGACTCCGTCTCAAAAAAAAAAAAAAAAAAAAATTAAATAGGTTGTTCTAATGAGCAAATATTTAAAATCCTAAGTAAAATTTGGTCTCTTTCTCATTAGTGCTTAATTGTCTTCAATCACCCCAGTCCTACTTTGAGTATATACTAACTCCCTTTTAAGGACAGATCTAGACTTTTCCACTTTGGCTCATCTGAAAGCTTTCTAAAAGGATTGTTTCTTAATATTTCTTTTTCACAACTTAATAGGGTGATTTGAGTTTATGCACACAGAAAGAGATTTCTTCGTACCCTCATCTCCTCTGATTTTTAAATCTTGTTCCCCTTGTTCATTCTGTATGTTGAGATGTGATCTTGCTTTTAGGAGATCAAAGAAAAAGAAAAACACGTTTCTTTCACATGTTTGTCTTCTCTTTAACAATCCACATAGTTTTTATATTGGCCCAAGACACACCATTAAAATTCCTGCAAAGCTTTTAGACTTTGCAGAGAAGTTTTAGACTGTGTGCAGAGAAGTCTTGTGCCAAATTGCAGAGCCTGTTTTATAAGAAATTAATTTCAAATGCTATCAGAGAGGATGGCATTATGTTTTCAAAATGATGCTACATTAATTCAGCAAGAAAAGCTTAGAGCCATTCTGAGTCAGAGGACAGGATATTTTGATCTTAAAAGGGTAATTCCAAATAGCCGATTATGCATAGGGTTCATTATTCATATTGGTATAAGTATTATGGGGCATTTCCTCTGTGATGACAGGGCTAGATTCTACTCATACACACTAATAAACAATTTTTCCTCCTGGTTTATACACAACGAGGTGAATGTCTCTTTCTCCCAATGAACTAGTGTTTGGAAACAAAAACTATAATTATCTTCAGTGGAGATGGCAATTGGATACCCCAGAGAATATGTCTAATCTTTATAAGGTATTTAGCAGTGAAAATGGGGTTTTGCAAAAAGCCAGAAGACTTGCTTTGGAATCCTAACCCTGTCACTTACTAAAATTTTGACTTTAGATAAGCTACCTAATTTCCCTGAGCCTTAGCTTCCTTGTCTGCAGAATGTGAAAAATAATGACTACCCCATAGGATGAAAAAAAAAAAAAAATTAAATCTAACGCCATATGTGAAAGTACTAAGCATTAGTCAGTCCTTAGAAATTGTTAGTCTCAGCCGGGCACGGTGGCTCATGCCTGTAATCCCAGCACTTTGGGAGGCTGAGGCAGACAGATCACGAGTCAGGAGTTTGAGACCAACCTGGCCAACATGGTGAAACCCCGTCTCTACTAAAAATACAAAAAAATTAGCTGGGCATAGTGGCACATGCCTGTAATCCCAGCTACTCGGGAGGCTGAGGCAGAAGAATCACTTGAACCCAGGAGGTAGAGGTTGCAGTGAGCCGAGATTGTACCATTGCACTCCAGCCTGGACAACAGAGCAAGACTCCATCTAGAGAAAATGTTAGTCTCCCCTCTCCTCTGTGAGCAGGAGGAATGAAGAATGTAAAGAGGGTTATTAGCTACTGCTGTGTCACAAACCACATGAAAACTCAGGGCCAACACTGAGCACTGACTTTTTTTGAGGCAGAGTCTCACTGTGCTGCCCAGGTTGGAGCGTGGAGTTCAGTGGTATGGTCATAGCTCACTGCACACTTGAACTTCTGGATTTAAGTGATCCTCCCCCTTCCGCCTCCTGATTAGCTAAGACAACGGGCATGCCACCATGCCAGGCTAGTGTTTTTGTTTGTTTGTTTTAGAGACAAGATTTCCTATGTTGCCCAGACTGGTCTGGAACTCCTGGCTTCAAACAATCCTCCCACTTCGGCCTCTCAAAGCGCTTGGATGATAGATGTGAGCCATGGGTGCTGGCCTCAGTGTTCATTCTGGATCATGCATCTGGGATTGGCTGGGGTGACTCTTGATATAGACTGCGGGTTGGCTGGGGCGCCTCTGTCCTATCTCATTCTCAGGTCCATGCAGAAGGGCAAGTCCTTCTCATGGGAGAGGCAGACACACAGGAGAGTTGAGCAAAAGCATATGGCCTCATAAGGCCCAGGCTCAGCAGCGGATGGTGTTACCTCTACTCATAGGCTGAGCTCAATATCGAGTGGTGCACCTCCAGCAGGAGGTGCTGCAAAATCACATGGCAAAGGGCATGGATACAGGGACCGGGAAGGACTGGGGATGACACGCAATTTTGCAGATAAGCAAACATAACTCCCTGACCTTATGGTAGGGTACTGTGCTAAGTTAAGGCCAGGCTAATAAAATGCAAGAAACTGGCATCCTGTGAACTGAGGGGGCAATGGAGAGGAGCGTGCAGTCAGAAGGGACAGAGAACAGAGTGCTGGGACAGTAAGGGTCAACGAGTATGGCAGGTTCTGGAATGCCAGACAAAATAAATGACGATGAAAATAACTTCTCTGCTGTAACACATTTATTGCATGACATTTACAAAGAGGCAGAGGGTGCACACCTGGTTCCTGAGAACTGTGAGCTACATACATTTTTTTCTTTTTCTTTTGAGACAGTATCGCTCCGTCACCCAGGCTTGTGGTGGTGCAATCCCAGCTCACTGCAGCTTCGACCTCCTGGGCTCAAGTGATCCTCCCACCTCAGCCTCCCAAGTAGCTGGTACTACAGGTGTGTGCCACCACAACTGGCTAATTGTTTATTTTTTTGTAGAGATGGGGTCTTGCTTTGTTGCTCAGGCTGGTCTTTGAACTTCTGGTCTCAAGCAATCCTCCTGTCTTGACCTCCCAAAGGCTGGGATTACAGATGTGAGCCACCGTGCCCAGCCTTGAACTACAAATTAATAGACTCACACAGATTTTCTTGATTGGCCTCAGGGAGGACATTAAGGCCCCTCCCTGATCCCTTGTTTTACTCTCTGATATGATTCAAAGGAAAAAATGAGCTTCTGGAAGGTGCAAGCCAGGCCACTTTTGGACCAGACCAAGGGTTTGGTGGGAGGAGGGAAGGAGCCACATCGGCATTTCTCTGCTTGAATTTCTCTTGAGCTGCCCACAGGCTTGGGGGGATAAGGCCAGGCTTGGGGGAGTCTTCCGTCTTCTGCTCAAAGGAGATTTTGGTTCTCTAAAGGCAAACAGGACCATGGTAAGGCCGAAGAGAAAGAAGTCTGTATGCCTAGGCCTGCCTCTCCCATTTCCTTGCCCACAAATGTCGCCCAGAGCATCTGCTATGCAACAGGAAAGACTAAGGAAGCCAAGACTAATGGGGGGTGGATCACAAGACAGCATGATCAGCACTATGATCAAAGTAAATCTGGGTGCTATTGGAACCCATGGGGTCTGGGAATGTAAAGGAAGGCTTTGAAGAGGACGTATGACCTGGAAGGTAAGTTTGAGAGTTGAACATAAGTTCTAGATCCTGAGAGAAAAAGGTAGAATGTTTTACGAAGATTTCAAGCCCAGCTCACCAGCACAGGGAGTGAGAAAGAACATTAAGCTCTGATAGGCAAGAGGGAGGTTGAAATGATGGGTCCTAGACTAACTGGATTAGGGAGAGAAATGAGAAAAAGAAATGGCTGCATGTGCAGGAGGAAGAAGAGGAATCAGTGTGCTGGAGGCCTTTGAGAGGATGAAGATGAAGATAATGCAAGAGACAAGCTAGAAGGATGAAAGGTTGCAGTGGGAATGAGATATTTGAATCTGAATTCATAACCTATGTCTAAGTCTATCGTATAACCTTAATGTAATTTTGCATTTGTGGTTCAGAATGGACTTAATCACACCTCCATTATCTTTGCACTTCCGTACTCAGCACTTCATCTCATGTCCCCGAAATGGCTGAAAATCCATTATGCCAAGACGCCCTTATTTCGAACCCTGCCCCCACAACCTCGGTGACTGATCAATCACGAATAGCTAACTCATAGCTTTTCTCACATGGTTGTGTAGATTATCACATCTTTCAACATCATTATATTATGACTTTATAATATCTTGACATTCAAATTGTTTAAACATTTTATTAAAATATTCTGGTTTTAAATTTGGCCGGGCACGGTGGCTCATGCCTGTAATCCAGCACTTTGGGAGGCCGAGATGGGCAGCTCATGTGAGGTCAAGATTTCAAGATCAGCCTGGCCAACATGGTGAAACCCCATCTCTACTAAAAATACAAAAATTAGCCAGGTGTGGTGAAGGGCAGCCGTAATCCCAGCTACCTGGGAGGCTGAAGTGGGAGAATCACTTGAACTCGGGAGGTGAGGAGGCTGCAGTGAGCTGAGATCCCGCCACTGCACTCCAGCCTGGGCGACAGAGCGAGACTCCGTCTCAACAGCAACAAAAGACATTTAATTCAACGAATGATTGTTAAGTACCTGCTGGGACCAGATACTGAGGCAGGCCCTGGGATCTAATGGTGAAAAGGACACACACAATGCCTGCCACGCTAAGGCAGTGGTTTGGGGGATGACGACATTAGGTGGTGTGGCAGTATGTAACACAGATAAAGGTGGAGCTACTTAGATTCAGGATAACCCCGAAGTACCACAGGGCTCCGCTCACACAAGTATTAAAGCCCCTGTTCAGGGGCTATTAACTTTGATGTTGTTAAGATAAATAAAATAAAGCAGACACAGTTGAAGTTTTCTTTTTTCTCCTTCCCGATTCTGTTCCCTTCTCTTCCTTCCTCCCTCCGAGTTGTCTACCTTAACCATGTTTGTGTGTGTGTGTCCATTTATCAAGATGCGTAATATTACATAGCTGACAGGCTCATTAGCACTCCCAAACCTCCCAAAAGTTGCACTGAATAAAAATGCTGTATATGTCGTGATTCTCAGATGGAATTTAACCACGCAAGACTAATGACATGAAAAATCGTTCATTATTGTACTTCAACTATAATGACGTTACTAACCAACATCCAAAACAGGCACCCTCTAATAAAAATTGCTAATTACTTGTTTATTGTATTCGTCCAATAAACCTCTTTTTTTGTTGTTTTTTGAGATGAAGTTTTGCCCTTGTTGCCCAGGCTAGAGTGCAATGATATGATCTTGGCTCACTACAACCTCTGCCTCCTGGGTTCAAGCAATTCTCCTGCCTCAGTCTCCTAAGTAGATGGGATTAGAGGTCTGATCCACCACACCTGGCTAATTTTTGTGTTTTTAGTAGAGATGGGATTTCTCCATGTTGGTCAAGCTGGTCTCAAACTCCTGACCTCAGGTGATCCACCTGCTTCAGCCTCCCGAAGTGCTGGGGTTACAGGGGTGAGCCACCATGCCCAGCCATAAACCTCTTTCTTTTGTAAATTGCCCAGTCTCGGATATGTCTTTATCAGCAGCATGAAAACAGATTAATACTGTAAATTGGTACCAGAAGTGGGGTGCTGCTGGAAAGATACCTGAAAATGTGGAAGTGAGTTTGGAACTGGGTAACAGGCAGAGGTTGGAACAGTTTGGAGGGCTCAGAAGAAGACAGGAAGGTGTGGGAAAGTTTGGAACTCCCTAGAGACTTGTTGAATGGCTTTGACCAAAATGCTGATGATGATATGGACAATGAAATCCAGGCTGAAGTGGTGTCAGACAGAGATGAGGAAATTGTTGGAAACTGGAGCAAAGGTGACTGTAGTTATGTTTTAGCAAAGAGACTGGCAGCATTTTGCCCCTGCCCTAGAGATTTGTGGAGCTTTGAACTTGAGAGAGATGATTTGGGGTATCTGGACTCATTTACTACCATGAAAATGGCACGGGAAAGACCCATCCCATGATTCAATTATCTCTCACCAGGCCCCTCCCACAACACGTGGGAATTATGGGAGCTGCAAGATGAGATTTGGGTGGAGATGTGGAGCCAAACCATATCATTGACCTGCTGGCACCATCAAATTTTTCTGTGTGATGAAATTTCAGCTCACTTTTAGGTGTCTTTGCCTACAATCATCATGGGACCCTTCCTAACTATACACTGTACATCACATATAACACCTGCATCTTTCTCTGCCACACATATCTGCTGAGATCTGCATTATGGCTGAATTAGCCGATATTTATATGCCAATGGGGCATCGATATTTTTCATCTGCTGCTTTCTACATGTAGGACAAGGTTTGTATTACAGGTCCTACACTTTCCTAGAAGCCAGAAACATCAGTGTTATGTTACGATTTACAGTGATAGCAACAGCATTTATAGGTCGTGTCCTACCATGAGGACAAATATCTTTTTGGGAGGCAACAGTAATTACAAACCTATTGTCATCTGTTCCACACATTGACAACAGCCTGGTGCAATAAAACTGAGGAGGCTTTTCAGTTGGCAAAGCCACCTTCACACCATTCTTTACCTTCCACTTCATCTTACCTTTCATTATCATGGACCTAGTAGCCATCTACCTTCTATTTCTTCCCGAGACAGGATCCAACTCCTGTCAGGAGTTTCATCAGATTCTGACAAAATTCCATTCCATCCCTACTACACAATCAAAAATATTTTGAGTCTAATTCTCCTTCTACTATTACTACTTATATTACTTCTATTTCACCTGACCCACTAGGAGACCCAGGTAATGATACTGTGGCAAACCCCCTCAACACACCACCCCACATTAAACCAGAATGAGACTTTTTATTTGCCTATGCAATTCTATGCTCTATTTCCAATAGACTAGGAAGGGTACCAGCCCTGGTCTTCTCTATTGTTATCCTAGCTATTGTCCCAGTATCTAAACAGCAAAGCGTAATATTCTAGCCATCGAGCCAATACCAGTTCTCAGCATCATGCACTCTACCCATGTAACAGACCTGCATATGTATCCCTGAATCTAAAAGTTGAAATTATAAAAAGTAAAAACATATACATATATATGTGTATACATGTACCTACACCTATGCGAACAATATGTAGTATCAGCTGGGCGTGGTGGTTCATGCCTATAATCGCAGCACTCTGGGAGGCCAAGGCAGGCAGATCACTTGAGGTCAGGACTTCAAGATTGGCCTGGCCAACATGGTGAAACCCTGTCTCTACTAAGAATACAAAAATTAGCGGGGCATGGTGGTGGGAGCTTGTAGTCCCAGCTACTTGGGACGCTGAGGCAGAAGAGTCACTTAAACCGGGGAGATGGAGGTTGCAGTGAGCCAAGATCACGCCACTGCACTCCGGCTTGGGTGACAGAGTGAGACTCTGTCTCAAAAAAATAAAAATAAATAAAAAATATATCTATCTCTAGAGATAGATATATGTAGTATTATTATTTTTTAAATTCACCTGAATAGCATACTTTATATATATTGTTCTACATACTTGGTCTTCTCACTCAACATTATATTTCTGATACTTGTCCTATTTGATATATGTAGACCTAATGGGTTCCTTTTAACCACCATCTAAGGTGAGATTGCACCATTGGATTAATGGGTCACAGTTGATTTTTGCATTTTTCTACTGATGAACATGTATATTTTTTATCCTCTAGGCTCAATTTAAGTGCTTTACAAATTCTCATTCACGTATCTTTATAACAGGTAGTAGTTTTGCCACTCTTATTTTACAGATGAGGAAATAGACACAGAGGAGCTAAGTTACCCACTCAAGGTTACACAGCTAGTAAGCGGTGGAACAGGACTCCAACCCAGCTCACCTGTCACATCAGAATCTGTGTCCTAAACCTGGGCTTGCTGCTCCTTTGAGGTAGTTCCACTGTTCACTGTAACAGTTCTGTATACTTATTTTCATGTCCGCTGCCATGTGCACACAAAGTTTGCTTTCCAGTTATACCTAGAAACAGCATTTCTGGGTTCACATACTATCTTTCATCACGGTGAGTTTTTACAGTGTGAATTAGAGTGGGGAATAAAGTGTCATAGGAACAATTCTGTGACTTTGAAGGAATTCAGAGCAGTTAAATAGTTACTTCAATGTTTTATCCAGCTCTTAACTTGAGGCTCTTTTCCACTGTGGTAATCATCTGAGATGAGGTTAATAGAGTATGAAACTACTTTGAGAGAAGACAGAAGACAGAATGGCTATGTCACATAAGTAACTTTTCTGAATGGTTCATCTCAATGTACTTCATTTATTTATTTTTTGTTTTGTTTTTTGAGATGGAGTCTCATTCTGTTGCCCAGGCTGGAGTGCAGTGGCGCGATTTTGGCTCACTGCAACCTCCACTTCCCGGGTTCAAGTGATTCTCCTGCCTCAGCCTCCTGAGTAACTGAATTACAGGTGTGGGCCTCCAGGCCTGGGGCTAATTTTTGTATTTGCAATGGAGACAGGGGTTTCACTATGTTAGCCAGGCTGGTCTCAAAATCCTGACCTCAAGTGATCTGCCCCCCTCAGCCTCCCAAAGTGCTGGGATTATGGGCGTGAACCGTAGTGCCTGGCTGCAAATGTACTTTAATACAGCTGCATGTTGCTGTGTGATCTATTCTGGAATTGTACATTTTCTCTGTATAATTTCAGCCCATATATCTAACTCATTAGTCTGCTAAACCACCGAGCATCATGAAAAGCGAAAAGCAGATTCTGTTTGATGGCCTAACTCAACAGTTCCAAACACATTTTTGCACTATTACGAGCTTTCGGTTTTATAAACTTGCAGTATATTTGATGTAGGTCTTTATATGTTTGTGTAAGTCGGCTATAAATGCCAAGATACACTTAATATCTTACCGTCATGTCATTCTCATTCAGATGTAAACTATAGCAACCTCACTTGGAAAAGGATCAACACACTTGTTTCTGTAGTAAACAAGGACACTCATTAAATTTTAAAAAGTTATCTTACAGATGAGATATCCCCAGTGCCCTTACCCATCAAATGGAAATAGAATTGAAGGGCTTTTGGTTAATCCTTCCTGAAGACCTTTTTGCTTTGGCTTAGTCTAAGATAGCAAACACATAAACTGTAACACGCCCCTCAGAATTGGTAGGATCCATGCTGCTCTTTCCCCATCATTGGTCCATTTCTGGGGGTTCCTCAGGGACACACGAAAGAACCTGTTTGGGTGTCTGGTTTAAAGGAATCCTGCTGCATGGGCTTGCGTTTGAAGGCTGGTTCTCAGCTCACTGGTTGAGCAGTTCTAATCACATCTCTGTGAGCCATGTTTCCTCATTGTAAAATGGGGATACCACCCACCTCACTGATGAACTCGTTCATGTATATTGATTCAACATCTACTGAGTACCTCAAGTCCCTATTCTCAAGTCATTCACAGTCCAGTAGGGGAAATAGATATATTTAACGATATGGAAGAAATCTTAATTTTTAGCAGGTTGCAAGAGGCAGTTTTGTCGGATGAATGTTTTGATATTCCCTTTCTGAAGCTAGGGCTCCACGACTTGTTAAGTAATTGGTGCATTGTGCTGAAAGAAACCAATTGTACTGTGTGAATTATGAAAAGGAATGCATCTGTTCCTGGGAGGCAGGGAGGGAGGGCAGAAGGGATCCGGCCCTGTAGTGGGGTGGGGTGGGGTGGAGGAGCACCCTCAGTTGGTGGGGGCAGACATGTCCATCTTCCATCACCCTTGTAAAATCTCCAGCAAAACCTACATTGGCCACTAGTGCTTTAGGTGTAAATAAGATTCTGGAGAATTCAAAGGCAGCCAGACATCATAATCATACATTATGCAAAAGTGGTTTCCAAACTGCAGGTCAGGATTTTTCGGTGCATGTGAAAGCAATTTGGGGCACCATGCCTGGCATTCAACAAGGGAAATAGAACAGCATAGAAACTTCAGGGCACCTTGCACATAGTAGAGGTAATGACTCTTTCTGAAACTTTTGTATGTAGGTCCTCAGTTGTGGAATAAAATGTTTTTCTTTTTGTGGGTCATGGTCAAAAAGAGAGAATCTCAGTATTATAATACATTGTGCTGATTACAATAGTAATTTTTTTTTTTTAAAAGACAGAGTCTCTCTCCTGTCGCCCAGGTTGGAGTGCATTGGCACGATCTCAGCTCACTACAACCTCTGCCTCCTGGGTTCAAGTGATTCTCCTGCCTCAGCCTCCTGAGTAGTTGGCAGATAGGCATCTGCCACCATGCCCAGCTAATTTTTGTATTTTTAGTAGAGATGTTGGCCAGGCTGGTCTTGAACTCCTGCCTTCAGGTGATCCACCCACCTCGGCCTCCCAAAGTGCTGGGATTACAGGCGTGAGCCACCATGCCCAGCCTACAATAGTAATCTTCATGGCTCACTTTGCTGTCACAGGTCTCTAGAATCCTTATAAAAGGGGTCTTGGTTCAACAGTTCCCTGGGTTGAAGACTAGCTTCTACCTCCTGTTTTCTCCATTTCTCTGTTTTGAAGTCCTTTGGATCTTCCTTTTGCATCCTTGCAGAGCCTCTTTGGGCTCCTGTCTTGGCCCAGCCTACCTTGCTCAGAGGGTTGCCTTTGATGTGACCAGAACTCCACTCCACTTCTGCCAGCCGAACTCCCATGTTGCAGGTGGGAAATAGCACTCTCTTGTTTTTGTGTGGATCAAGTCCTTTGCCTGCTCTCTGCTCCTACAGCTCTTTAGCCTGGCTAATTCCTACTTATTTTTCAGGTCTTAGCAGAAATGGAGCATTTACCATGAAGCTAATGAAGTTCAAACTTCAGGGTCTGTGCCAAACCCTTACACCCAATTTGGTAATCTGGTATTTATTTTCTTAGGGTTGGATAAGTCTGAGGCCTCATGAAACCTGAATCCATTTCTGGGTCTCAGTTTAGAAAACCTCACCTCCTAACTCCTTGCAGTGTGGATGCTGATCTCCTACACATGCCCATTGGTCCCCTACACCCCACTCCTAGGACAGCCCTGACCACACTCTCCCTATAGGCTTGCCAGTCTTCACTCTGAAACTCACATAAAGGAATTATGCCTGTCCTTGCTGGTGAGTGCCAAGATGCCCTCATAGTAGACAATAAATAGAAATGTGATAAATGTCTGAACTTCATAAGTTTATTTGGGGAAACAATGCTTTTTATGCCTCCCAAAGTATTCCATAAAACTGCTGATAGGGGCTGGGTGCAGTGGCTCACACCTGTAATCCCAGCACTTTGGGAGGCCGACGCAGGCAGATCACTTGAGGTCGGAAGTTCAAGGCCAGCCTGGCCAACATGTTGAAACCTCATCTCTACTAAAAATACAAAAATTAGCTGGGTGTGGTGGTGCACGCCTGTAATCCCAGCTACTCGGGAAGTTGAGGCAGGAGAATCGCTTGAACCCCAGAGGTGGAGGTTGCAGTGAGCTGAGATTGTGCCACTATACTCCAGCCTAGGCAACAGAGTGAGACGCTGTCTCAAAACAAAACAAAACACCTAACCAAAACAAAAAACCCTGCTGATAGCAATGAAGAGGAATGAGGATTAGCCATGAAGAAAGTTCCAGAACACTGACCTCCCCTGCCCTGGCCTGTGTTTGCAGAGTGCTGCTGTTCCTGATTGTGCTCCATTTCTGAGAGGTTAAAGGAATTTGTGTCAATTCCACCAAGTAAAGATAGCTTAATTGTCTGCCCCACAACCTAAGGATCTCTCAGGAACAGGGTATTTTTATTAGAAAATCCGAAACAGGCCAGGCGTGGTAGCTCAAGCCTATAATACCAGCACTTTGGGAGGCCAAGGCAGGTGGATCACTTTTGGTAAGGAGTTCAAGACCAGCCTGGCCAACATGGTAAAACCCCGTCTCCACTAAAAATACAAAAATTAGCTGGGGGTGGTGGTGCGTACCTGTAATCCCAGCTACTTGAGAAGCTGAGGCAGGAGAATCGCTTGAACTCAGGAGGCGGAGGTTGTAGTGAGTCACGACTGTGCCACTGCACTCCAGCCTGGGCAACAGAGTGAGACTCCACCTCAAAAAACAACAAACAAACAAACAAAAACCCAGAAACAAAAGATATAGCATCTCCTCAAACTTAAGAGCTGTCGAATTTGTCAATTTTTCTTTTGCGTAGAGTTCATGGTATTACACTATTTGCCTTTTCCTTTCCTTTTCTTACTTAAGCCTTCAGTTAAAGCAGTCCGACTCTGATCTAGCCCTGACCCAGTTACTCTTGCTCAGGTGAGCCCTGGGAGTGCTGGGGTCTTCTTTCTGTTCTTTTTCCCCTCATGGATTATTCTTCCTAAAAACAGATGACAGTGGTTGAGAACACAGGCTCTGAATCAGACTTTCTGGGTTCAAATCAGTTTCCTCCATTTACGGATTGTGTGACTAGGAACTTGAGCAAGTGGATTGATGGGCTAGCAAATCAAGTCAACATCAGGAATGCTGCAAGCCTGCAGATGTTATCTTGGTAGCTTGAAAGTGGCTTTGGTTGGGAGAATTTACTGATTAGCTTGAAACTGACTTTGATTGGCAGCATTTACTAATTGTGTGACTAGGAACTTGAGCAAGTGACTTGTTTGGCTAGGGAATCAAACCGACATCAGGAATGTTGCAAGCCTGCTGATGTTACATTGGTAGCTTGAAATTGGCTTTGACTGGAAGCATTTACACCATGGAAATTGGCAAATGCTGCAAATCAGTGCCTGCCCCTTTCCCCAACCTGGGCATTACATTTACCAGCACATCAAGCTCAGTTTCCTCATCTATAAAATGGGAGCAATAATAGTACCTACCTTGTGGAGAATTTTGTGACAGTTTCATTGTGCATGGTAAATACTTTGTGCTTGTGAGCTGCTCTTAGTATTTCCCTCATTTTACAAGGTCCAGTGCCCTTTTGTTTCCTGTGCCCCATTCTGACATAGCTTCAAACATAGGACCAGCCAGATCTAGCACGTGCCTTGGCAATAAACTTGTTTTTTTTTTTTATTTTTTGAGAGGTAGTCTTGCTGTGTTGCCCAGGCTGGAATGCAGTGGCACAATCTCAGCTCACTGCAACCTCCACCTCCCAGGTTCAAGCGATTCTCCTGCCTCAGCCTCCCAAGTAGCTGGGATTACAGGCGTCTGCCACGACGCCCAGCTAATTTTTGTATTTTTAGTAGAGACGGGGTTTCACCATGTTGGCCAGGCTGGTCACAGACTCCTGACCTCAGGTGATCTGCCCGCCTCAGCCTCCCAAAGTACTGGGATTACAGACATGAGCCAATAATAAACTTAAAAAAAAATGACTTAGCTAGATTAGTCTTCAAACAACCAGCTCATAACTGATAGGAAATGTGTGGTCTTATGT
Source organism: Colobus angolensis palliatus (assembly GCF_000951035.1). Taxonomy (NCBI): domain Eukaryota; kingdom Metazoa; phylum Chordata; class Mammalia; order Primates; family Cercopithecidae; genus Colobus; species Colobus angolensis. The sequence continues at coordinate 3,652,003 of NW_012114577.1, forward strand.
TGCTTATAAGGCAGACACTGGTGACACATGTTATAAAATTAGAATTCTTCTAAATCTAGCACTGATTACTTTTTTTATATATATGTCATTTGACTGGGTGTTAGAATTTCTTCTTTGAGATTTCTATTATTTTTCTCCCAATTAAGGCAAAGACTGTAAGGATAGTTTATTACAGCATTTGGTGGTTCAGTAAACAAATATGTTCTAAAAAATCTAAATAGCTGTGTTGAAGTAAAACATGTGTCCCAAATTCACATGAATTATAGGCAAGTTAATACCTTGATGAGCAAATAAACTCTTGGTAATATATTGCTGTCATCTGAGTGCTAAAAATACAATATATATTATAAATATCTGACTCAATCTGATCATAAATGAATTAATCACTTATGTGTATTTAAATATAATGGCCAAGCTTAAGCTCAATATTCTCTTAAATGAGTTCATTTACTCTCAATAGGTTTGGGGGCCTTTATTTACTGATAAAATAGATTCATGATTATTGGAATATGTGTATTTTTTTGAATTTTTATTTTTTTGAGACAGGGTCTTGCTCTGGTGTCCAGGCTGGAGTATAGCGGCACAGTCATGGCTCACTGCAGCCTCAGACTTCTGGGCTCAAGTGATCCTCCCACCTCAGCCTCCCAAGTAGCTGCAACTGTAAGCACATGCCATCATGCCTGGTTATTTTCTCCTTTTCTGAGACGGAGTCTATCTCAGTCGCTGGGACTGGAGTACAATGGCACAATCTCATCTCACTGCAACTTTCACCTCCTGGGTTCAAGTGAGTCTCCTGCCTCAGCCTCCCAACTAGCTGGGATTACAAGCGGGTGCCACCATGCTTGGCTAAGTTTTGTGTTTTTAGTAGAGATGGGGTTTCACCATGTTGGCAGACTCGTCTTGAACTCCTGACCTCAAGTGATCCACCCACCTCAGCCTCCCAAAGTGCTGGTATTATAGGTGTAAACCACTGTGCCGGGCCTGTGGCTATTAAAAAATTTTTTTGTTTGAGAAGACGGTGTCTCCTTTTGTTGCCCGGGCTGTTCTTGAACTCTTGGGCTCAAATGATCCTTCCATCTTGGCTTCCCAAAATGCTGGAGTTAAGGTATGAGCCACTGCACCTGGTCAGAATACGTATATCTTCATCTAACTTGACCAGCATTTAAATGACAGAAAGGGAAAGTGTTATTAATGCACAATTGATCCCAAAACCATCACAGGTTCTGCAGCCAGGATGAGTTTATATGAGAATTCTTCATCCGAGAAGCTTAGAAGTTCATCTCTTCAAAGGGTTGCTCTCTTCAGAAACAAGTGATAGTCTGCTTTGATGATGTTTACAAAATACCACATGTCAACATTTAAGAAGACAATGGTTTTCAAAGGAACTGGAAACTCCTTTCCTGGATTGAAAGTGCAGAACTCTATGGCCACTGAGACTCCTTCTCCCTCAAGATGCTCTGATGTCAATAAGTACCTTCTTTGCCTCTGGGAATTCTCTCCCTTGCAGTAGTAAACCTTTTCCAGGCCTTTCTCTATCAGTGGAATTGCATCTGGTCTTAGCAACAAGTTTCAGGAAAATTAATACACATAGGTCCCCCTTCTTTCTCAGGCATGGGGACATCCCCAGAGGATGCAGGACTGCTATCGTGAGAGTGGACTGGTGGCTTTTTTTTTTTTTTTTTTTGAGACAGAGTCTCACTCTGTTGCCCAGGCTGGAGTGCTCTGCTTCCTGGGTTCAACCGATTCTCCTGCCTCTGCCTGCCAAATAGCTGGGATTATGGGCACATGTCACCGCACCCAGCTAATTTTTGTATTTTTGTATTTATTTTTGTATTTTAGATGGGGTTTTGCCATGTTGGCCAAGCTGGTCTCAAACTCCTGACCTCAGGTAGTCTGCCCACCTCAGCCTCCCAAAGTGCTGGGATTACAGGCGTGAGCCACCGCGCCTGGCCGGACTGGTGGCTTTATAAGAGCTTCTCCCACTGTTCCCTGCTCCTGAGCCTTCAGCGTGCCAGAGTTGGGCTTCTAGAGTCTCATGTGGTCAGCAACCTTGTTACTAATCCAACTTGTGCTCAAGTAACCTTGGCCCCACTGGAAAGGTTTGTCTCCACCGCTGCTGATGAGGTCAATCTAGGTGGGAGACAGTGGCTGTCACCCTGGTCAAGCATTGGCAATTTCCTTCTGACCACAGCCCACCACCTCTCCTGTTCATGAGGCTCCTGCCCTGGACCTCCCGGGCCTGAGCTCTCCTGCCCATTGTGTGTTCTGGTTTGCAGGATTAGGCTTCTGCTGTGGTCTCTGCTACGATGTGTATATTTTTCCCCTTAAGAACTCATGTTGAAACTTGATTCCCAGTGTGGGATTATTGAGAGATGAGGCCTTTTCAAGGTGATTGGGTCATGAGGACTCTACCCTTGAGAATAGATTAATCCATTAATTAATAAATTAATAATTAATAAAGTAATGGGTTGTGAGAGTAGGACTGGTGGCTTTATAAGAAGAGAAGAGAGACCTGAGCTAACATACTCAGCCACTCGCCATGTGATGCCCTGAGCTGTCTCAGGACTCTAGAGAGAGTCCCCACCAGCAAGAAGGCCCTCACCAGATGCGACCCCTCAACCTTGTACTTCCCAGCCTCTGGAATAGTAAGAAATAAATGTAATTTCTTATAAGTAACCTAGTTCCAGATATTCTGTTACAAGCAACAGAAAATGTACTAAAACCACTATTAATAGAACAGTCTCTACTGCAAATTCTTTTCTGGAAGTGCTAGTTCTCCAGACTCAATATAGGAACCCAGATTTTGCTCTAGCAGCAGGTCCAACATGAGGCTGAGGCCTGGCCCTGTAAGCCTTCCCAGTAGCTTTGTCCCAGCTACCTGAACGTGTGTTTTCATGCTCTCCTATCTCCATGTATCCTGTCCCCAGGATAGCTGCCAACCTGCCAGGATTCTCCAGCATCACCCACCAAGGTGCCCTCAAACTTCTCTGTCGTCCTTCCCAACTACTCACTGTTTTCATTTGAACCCTGAGTATCAACTATTTTCCCACCTCTTCCAAGCAGGGAGCATAGCAAAGTGGTTAAGAGCCTGTGCTCTGGCACTGGACAGCCTGGTTCCAGCTTCACCTGTTACCACTTAGGTGACTTTGGCAAGTCACTTGATCTCTCATGCCTCACTTTGCCATCCTTAAAAATGGGTTTAATCCTAGTGCTCACAGGTTTGTCATGAGCATATATAAAGTTACATTTGCAAAGTACGTAGAAGACGGATTGGCACCTGGTAAACTCTGTATAGGATTTGATCATTATGTTAGTTTGCTAGGGCTGCCATAACAAAGTACTATAGACTGGGTGGTTTAAACAACAGAAATGGATTTCCTTACAGTTCTGGAGGCTGGAAATCTGAGATCAAGGTCCCCACAGGGTTGGTTCCTTTTCAGGCCTCTCTCTCCTTGGCTTGCAGACGGCTGTCTTCTCTTTGTATCCTCAACTGGTCTTCCCTCTGTGTGTGTCTGTGTCCTCATCTCCTCTTCTTATGAGGATACCAGTCATATTGGATTAAAGTCCATGCTAATGACCTCATTTTTACTTTATTATCCCTTTAAAGGCCCTATTTTCAAACACAGTACCCTCTCTTTATCTGTGGGGGTACACTCCAAGAGCCCCAGTGGATGCCTGAAACCATTGATAGTACCAAACCATATTTATGTGTGTGTATGTATGTATATATATATATATACACATACACACATATATACATATACATATCTACCATGTTTTTTTCCTATACATGTGTACCTATGATAAGTAAGAGATTAACAACAGTAGCTAATAATAAAATAGAACAATTTTAACAATATGCCAGCATCACTACTCTTGTGCTTTGGGGCCCTTATGAAGTAAAATAAGAATTATCTGGACACAAGCACTGTAATACCACAACAGTCAATCTGATAACCAAGACGGCTCCTAAATGACTAACAGCATGGGGTGTCTACAGAGTGGCTATGCTGGATTAAGGGATGATTCATATCCTGGGTGGGACCAAGTGGGATGGCATGAGATTTAAGCATGCTACTCAGAATGGAATGCAATTTAAAATGTATGAATTGTTTATTTCTGGAACTTTCCATTTAATATTTTTGGACTGCAGTTGGCCATGGGTAATGGAAACTATAGAATGTGAAACTGCAGACAAGGGGGAACTACTATATGGTTATATTATGAGGTATTACGGTTTAGGACTTAACATATGAATTTGGAAAGGAGGCACAATTCAGCCCAAAACTATAATTAAATGAATAATTTGTGCCTGGACACTGCCAAGCTCCTGCAGCCATTGTTATAGACTGAAGGTTTGTGTCTCCCTAAAACTCATCTCTGGAAACCCTACCCCCTAAAATTCGACAGGGCCTTTGGGAGTGATTAGGATGAGATGAGGTCAGGAAGGTAGCATTAGTGCCCTTGTAAGAGTCCCGAGGCAGTTTGCTCCCCTCTGCTCTGGGCCGCATAAGAATACATTAAGAGGAGGGCCATCCACAGCCCAGGAGAGGCCTCACGAGAAGCTATGCTGGCGCCCTCATCTCAGACTTCCAGCTTCCAGAACTGGGAGAAATACATTTCTGCTGTGTATAAGCTACTCAGTTGGCCGGGCGTGGTGGCTCATGCCTGTAATCACAGCACTTTGGGAGGCCAAAGCGAGAGGATCACAAGGTCAGGAGTCCAAGATCATCCTGACCAACGTGGTGAAAGCCTGTATCTACTAAAAATATAAAGATTAGTCAGGCATGGTGGCTTGCACCTGTAATTCCAGCTACTTGGGAGGCTGAGGCAGGAGAATCGCTTGAACCTGGGAGGTAGAGGTTGCAGTGAGCCAAGATCACGCCACTGCACTCCATCCTGGGCGACAGAGTGAGACTCCATCTCAAAAAAAAAAATAAAAAAACAAAACAAAAAAAACGCTACTCAGTTTATGGCATTTGTTTTTTATAGCAGTGTATACTGGCTAAGACCATGCCCTTTTGACTGTCTCTGGCTGGCCCCGAGATGGCTGTCTAGAGTGATTTCTCTCCAGTGTTAGCCTGAGACAGCAGCTGGACATCCTTCACCAGCCCCGCCAGAGTGACAGCAGCCAGCTCTCCCCCTCTTTCCCTTCTAGGTCCCTGCAAGACCTGACCTTGTAGAGGAGGGGCCCAGTCTTTGGTATCTTGGTCCAGTGCTTACTCATTTAAAATTGGCAGAGGTAAAAACTGGAATATAATAGAGAAATCAGTTCACCACAAGAAGACAGCACTGCTTGCTAGTATAGTTGAGGCTTGAACAACACCGGCTTGAACTGCATGGGTCCACTTATATGTGGATTTTCCTCCACCTCTGCCACCCCAGAGACAGCAAAGCCAACCCCTCCTCTTCCTCCTCCTCCTCAGCCTACTCAACATGAAGATGAAGATGAGGATGAAGACTTTTATGATGAGCCACTTTCACTTAGTGAACAGTAAATTTTATCTTCTTTATGTCCCTCCTTTCCTTTCCTTTCCTTTCCTTCTCTTCCCTGTTTCCTTTCCTTTCCCTTCCTTTCCTTTCCTTTCCTTTCCTTTCCTTTCCCTTCCTTTCCTTTCCTTTCCCTTTCCCTTTCTTTCCTTTCCTTTCCCTTCCTTTCCTTTCCTTTCCTTTCCTTT
>NW_012114577.1:3658135-3667201 GCF_000951035.1 Colobus angolensis palliatus
TTTCTTCCTTCCTTCCTTCCTTCCTTCCTTCCTTCCTTCCTTCCTTCCTTCCTTCCTTTCCTTTCCTTTCTTCTTTCTTCCTTTCCTCTGTCACTCAGACTGGAGTGCTGTGGCGCAACCTAGCTCACTGCAGCCTCCAACTCCTGAGCTGAAGCTATCCTCCCATCTCAACCTCCCAAAGTCCTAGGATTACAGGCATAAGCCATGATGCCTGGCTCTCTTTCTTACAGTTTTCTTAATAAAATTTTATTTTCTCTGGTTTATTTTATTGTAAGAATACAGTATATGATACACATGACATAAAAAATTTGTGTTAATTGACGTTTATATTCCTGGCGAGACATCTGGTCAACACTAGGCTATCCGTAGTTAAGTTTTTGGAGAGTCAAAAGTTATATGTGGCCGGACATGGTGGCTCATGCCTGTAATCCCAGGACTGTGAGGCTGAGGCCAGCAGATCACCTGAGATCAGGAATTTGAGACCAGCCTGACCAACATGGCAAAACTCCATCTCTACTAAAAATACAAAAATTAGCTGGGCGTGGTGGTGCGTGCCTGTAATCCCAGCTGTTCGGGAGGCTGAGACAGGAGAATTGCTTGAACCCAAGAGGCGGAGGTTGCAGTGAGCCGAGATTGAGCCACTGCACTCCAGCCTGGGTGACAGAGCAAGAGTCCATCTTGAAAAGAAAAAAAAAAAGTTATAAGTGAATTTTTGACTGCTGGGAAGAGGGAAAAGGGCTGGTACTCCAAATCCCTGCATTGTTCAAGGGTCAATTGTGGTTAGAAACAAAGTCAAGTTCCAGCCACCAGAGAGCTATTTAATGGTTAGTACTGGGTTAATACTGTGGCCCCTTCCTAGACCTTGAATGTTTTACCAAATAAGTATTTCGACCTCCAAAATGACTTTTGCCCAGGCTGGAGTGCAGGGGCGCGTTCTTGGCTCACTGCAACCTCTGCCTCCTGGTTCAAGCGGTTCTCCTGCCTCAGCCTCCTAAGTAGCTGGGATTATAGGTACGCACCACCACATCCAGCTAATTTTTGTATTTTTAGTAGAGATGGAGTTTCGCCACATTGGCCAGGCTGGTCTTGAACTCCTGACCTCCTCCTGCCTCAGCTTCCCAAAGTGCTGGGATTACAGGTGTGTGTCATCATGCCCCACCCTTTAAATGGCTTTTATCATCACCTCTTGAAATGGCAATTTTGAAGTTTGAGAGCTTTCATTACAGACTTGACCTCTTCTTCTGGGGCTGATTATGGGAAGGTGCTGTCTTCCCGGCATATCATGAGTTATCTTCTTCATACTTCAGTTTCTGGAGCGAGGGGGTCTTAGCTTGTATTCCTGTATAAAAAGACTGTGATGTTGATGTGTTATGAAACTGGAGTGTGATGGGCACCCAGTTACTAGCTGGTAAGTGTTACTGTCTCTCCTTCCCTCCATGCATCTTCGGTAAATGACCAAGTCTTATCTGAAATTCTGAGTCTTTGTGTGGTCTCATTCCCACAATAATTACTATTTACTATTAATTAATATTTACCTACTTACTGAGCATGTGTTATGTCCCAGGCATATGTTAAATACTTATGTTATTTCATGAATCATCAAGAGCTGCCTGTGAAATAGGTGTTATTATCCTCATTTTACTAGATGAAGAAATGAAAGCTTTGGACAGTGGCAAAGCCAGTAGACGTCAGAGCCAGGATTTCAACCCAAGCATCTCTGATTCCAAAGCCCAGGCTCCTTGCCATCCTGATGTTTGGTTTTTGGCCTTGTAAATGCCTCCTGGTTCAATTTCTATTTATCTATCAAGCAAGGCGTCTTCTTTCCTCTTGGATTTTCTTCCTTCTATGTAATTTTTTTGTTTTGTTTTTTTGAGACAAAGTCTCACTCTGTATCTTAGGCTGGAGTGCAGTGGCATGATCTTGGCTCACTGCAACCTCCGTCTCTGACGTTCAAGTGATTCTCCTGCCTCAGCCTCCCAAGTAGCTGGGACTACAAGTGTGCACCACCATGCACAGCTAATGTTTGTGTTTTTAGTAGAGACAGGGTTTCACCATGTTGTCCAGGCTGGTCTCAAACTCCAGACCTCAGGTGATCCGCCTGCCTTGGCAGCCCAAAGTGCTGGGACTACAGGTGTGAGCCTCTGTGCCCAGCCGTAATTTTTAACTAAAGGAAGCTGTGCCAGTGTGGATCTGCACTTCCAAATGTTACCTGCCAGTAAGGGCTAAGATGAAACAACTGATTATTTGATCAGGAGAAAGGTATTAGAAAAGCAGCATCAAAGGCCAGGCACAGTGATAATCTGTAATCTTAGCACTTTGGGAGGCCAAGGCAGGAAGATCGCTTGAGCCCAGAAATTTGAGACCAGCATGGGCAATATCACGAGACCTTGTCTCTACAAAAAATAGAAAACTTAGGCATGGTGGTGTATGCCTGTAGTCCCAGCTATTTGAGAAGCTGAGGTAGGAGGATTGCCTGATACCAGGAGGTACAGGCCGCAGTGAGCCACGATCATGCCACTGCATTCCAGCCTGGGTGACACAGCAAGACTCCATCTCAAAAACACAAAACAAAGCAAAAAGAAATAAATAAAGAAGAGTGACATCAGCTGCATAGCACTGGATTTATCCAAACCAATGAATTTCTTTATTTTGTCCCAGGGATTGGTTTATATGTAAAATCAAATTGAATGAAGTCTAATTTAACTGAAAAAGAAAAAATGAAATAAAATGTACTAAATGATAAGAATTTTACCAAATGATTTGGAAAGAACAGCTAGAGAGAGAATGAATACTTGTATGCACACCTGGCCATGGTAATAATAGGTCTCTTTTCTCACGGAAACACTTCAGATACTCCCTACTCCTAATAACAGGCCTTATGTGTGAACTAAATGGACCACGTTACCTTCGTGTTTCATGGGACAACGTTTCTTTCCTCTTCAAGCTGTTCTTTCACTTCTTAGCAGCAGTGGCCCTCCCCTGGCCTTAATTACCACAGTTAAACCAGTACACAGCTACACCATGTGAAGGTGCATTTATAGAATGCAGGTGCTTTTTGATTATTAAATGGCAAGAAAATATAACAATATTACAAAGTCAACAGTGTGCACATTCCAGCCTGGGAGACAGAGCAAGACCCTATCTCAAAAAAAATAGTGTGCTTTCATGGTTTACTAGTAGCTGCTTTTTCCCCCCTTTTCTTGAGACAGAGTCTCACTCTGTTGCCCAGGCTGGAGTGCACACTATGAGTAATTAGTGAGTAATTAATAATTTTTATTAACAAGTGTATTTTGCGGGTATTGACCATTAGTGTTCTTCTAGTTGAAGTACAACGATGGTTTTTCATGTCATTTGTCATAGTCCGTGTGGGAATAGTGGCATGTTGTATATTTTTGTTAAGTGTCCTTTTGGTTATAGGGTTTGTAGGTTTCTCTTCGAAACTTTCTACTATTTATGGGGGCCTAGGGCTAATTATTAGTGGTGCTGTAGGTTGTGGTATTGTGTTGATTTTTGGTGGGGCTTTTGTGGGGTAGATAGTCTTTTTGATTCACTTGGGTGGCTTGATGGTTGTTTTTGGCTATACCACGGCGATGGCTGCTGAGGAATATCCTGAAACGTGAGAGTCAGGGATTGACATCTGACCGGCTTTACTATTAGGACTATTAATGGGGTTGGTGTCGGTTTGGTGACTAGTTGAGCATGATGGGGTGGGGGTCATGATTGATTTTAATAGCGTAGAGAGTTGGATGATTTTGAAGGGGAGGGGATGGGGTTGTTGTGTGAAGATTCTGTGGGTGTGGCTGTCTTGTATAGTTATGGGTGTTGAATAGTGGTAGTTGCTGGTGGATCATTATTTGTTAGTATTTATGTTGCGATTGAAATTACTTGGGGTAATATATTAGATAATTAGGAGTAGGGTTAAAAGGGATGGGATAAAAAAAAGTGAGAAAGTAGAGTTTAATTAGGCCTTTTTGAGTAGAGATGGAACAGAGGCTGAAATTTGGGTTTGTGAAATGGTCTTTGTTATACACCTTTCTAGTCAAATTAGGTCTCATGTTAGTGAAGCCAGATTTTGGCTTGTGGATAGGTTTGAGTTGGGGGTTGTATGGTGAATTGGGACTGAATAAAATCCTAGTATATTGGAGAAGTTGAATGTCTGCAGTGGATATTTTAGTTTAAGGTTGTTAGTTATGAGATTAAGCTCCATTGCTAGTAAGAAGCCTAAGGTGGTCACACCTGGGGCTGTGAGCTTCAAGTGGAGTGATATGGTTGTTTTAGGGGGATGAAGCAGGAATAATACTGTTGGTGATGAGGAATCCCGCGAAGATGCTGCTGATTGTTAGGTGTTTAGTTGAGTGAATTAGGAAGGAGTTATTTTTGTTAATAATAACCAGAGTCACGAAGCAAGGTTGCCCTATTAGAGCGAAGAAAATCATACGGGTGCTGTAGACAGCTGTCAAGGAGGTGGCAATAAGCATAACAGAAAGGGCTCAGGCGTTGGTGTATGATTGTGTGTTTGCGGTTTCGATGGTGAGGTCTTTGGAGTAAAAGCCTGTGAGGAAAGGCACACCTGGAAGTGTGAGGCTGCTGATAATAAGGGAGGAGGAAGTGAGGGGTAGAGTCTTGAATAGCCCTCCTATTTTTCGGATGTCTTGTTCATCCCTGAGGTTATGGATGAGGGACCCTGAACATATAAATAATATAGGTTTGGAAAAGGCGTGGGTGCAGATGTGAAGGAATGCTAGATGCGGCTGATTAGTGCCAATCGTGACTGTTTTAAGGCCTAACTGGCTCACGGTGGAGAATGCTATGATTTTTTTTGATGTCATTCTGTGTTACAGCACAGATTGCTGTGAATAAGGTAGTAATAGCCCGCAGACATAATGTAAAGGCTTGGACTGATATGTTATTTTCTACTAAAGGGTAGAAGCAGATGAGCAGGAATACTCCTGCTACAACTCCAGTGCTGGAGTGGAGTAGGGCTGGGGCTGGGGCTGGGTCTTCTATGGCAGATGGGAGTCAGGGATGGAGGCCGAATTGAGCTAACTTTCCTGCTACTGCCAAGAGAAGGCTAATTAATGGAAGGGAGTTGGGGGTAGGGTGTAGAATAAATGTTGAAATTCTCATGTGTTGGAGGACAGGAGGAATCATGCTATAGCTGAAATAAAGCCAATATTGCCGACGCGGTTGTACAGAACTTCTTGGCTGCTGTATTAGCATCTGCTCGGCCATACCATCATCCGATCAGTAAGAAAGACATGATTCCTACGCCTTCTCATTCAATGAAGAGCCGAAAGAGGTTGTTGGCGGCAGCCAGAATTAATATTGTGATAAGGAAAATAAGTAAGTATTTGAACAATTGATTTAATGTTAGGGTCTGAGTTTATATATCATATTGAGAATTCTATAATAGATCAGGTAACGAATGGTGTTACTGGGATAAATATTGTGAGGAATTAGTATAGCCTGAAGCTTAGTGAGAGTTTGAGAGTTTGGATTGTCATTCAGTGTCAGTCTGAGATAATGACTTCTTGGTCTGCGCATATCAACATTGTTGTAGGGATGAGGCTAATAATGAAGGCGCATGTGATAGATGTTTTTACGTAATTTGGGCATGAACCTTTTTGGCGGGGGTTGGCTAAGGTAATGGGAATCCATAAGATTAAGGGGATTAGGGATGTTATAGCAGTGGAAGAACACATGTTTGTTGCTTTTATTTGGAGCTGCACCAATCTTTTGGGCTCCTAAGACCAACGGATGACTCTAATCCTTTAAAAGTTGAGAAAGTCATGTTGTTAGGCATGGGGGCATGAGTCAGCAGTTCTTGCATACTTTCTCAGTAGGTAAGAAGTTGCAGGCTTCTATTATTAGATCTACAATCTAATGTTTTGGTTAAACTATAGCTATAGCATGCAAACCCCATCATAATTTTAGGGTTTAAGGATAATAGGAAGATAGACACAGGATGTATAAGTATTAATGTATTTTCTCATGTAAAGGAAGGTTTAATACTGTTAATATAATATGCAAGTGTCACTCGTTGTGTTGTGATTAGCATATTTAGGGAGTAAGGGGCTGTAACTAGTATATTAAGTCCTATAAGCATAATAGTGATATTAGATCAGGAGAATGAGGCCATAGTCACAAAGAGTTCTACTAGATTAATGATACGGGGTAAGGTAAGGTTAGTAAGATTTGCTAGAAGTCACCAAAAGGCTATTAGCGGAAGCAGTGTTTGAAGGCCTTTGGTAAGTAATAGGGTTTGCCTATGGACCCACTCATAGTTTGAATTTGCTAGGCAGAATAGGAAGGCTGAAGTGAGTCCATGAGCAATTAGAAGAGTGACTGCACCTGTTAAGCTTCAAGGGCTCTGAATGAGGATAGCCATGATAACAAGTGCTATGTGGCTTACAGAGAAGTAAGCAAAACGTGATTTTAGATCAGTTTGTCATAGACAAATAGAGCTTGTCAACTATCCCTCATAGGGACAGTATGAGGAAAGGGTACGCTATATGTTCTGTTAGGGAATAGAGGATAAGAGTAAGTCGTATTATACCGTAGCTACCTAGCTTTAGGAGTACTGCTCCAGGTACTATCGAGCCCGCAATAGGGGCTTCTATGTGGGCTTTGGGGAGTCATAGGTGAAATCTGTATAAAGGTATTTTTACTATAAAACCTATGACACATGCTAGTCATATAGGACTGTTGGATCAGGAGGCTAAGAGCTCTTGGGTAGTAAGTATTATTACTAGCATGTTTAGTGAACCTGAGGTATTTTGAGTATAAACAAGTGTTACAAGTAGAGGAAGGGATCCTACTAGTGTGTAAAATAAGAAGTATGAGCTTGCATTGAAGCGTTCTGGTTGGTTGCCTCAGTGGGTGATGATAATTAGGGTAGGAACTAGTGTGGCTTCAAAGGGGATATAAAATATAATTAGTTCTGTGGCTGTGAATGCTCTGATTAAAAAAGTCAGTAGGGAAATCAATATAGAAATATAGAGCTTTTTTCCTGGGGGTGATTCATTGGACAGGTGATAGCGGCTTGCTAGAACTGTAAGAGGCAGTAGACAGGCTATTAAGATTAGAAGGGGTGACGTCAGTGGGTCAGAAGAGAAAATTAGTGAGAGGTTGTACAGGTTATCGTTGAACTGGTCAAAAAATAGTAGGCTGGGCCGGGCGCGGTGGCTCACGCATGTAATCCCAGCACTTTGGGAGGCCAAGACGGGTGGATCATGAGGTCAGGAGATTGAGACGATCCTGGCTAACATGGTGAAACCCTGTCTCTACTAAAAATACAAATTAGCCGGGTATGGTGGTGGACACCTGTAGTCCCAGCTACTCAGGAGGCTGAGGCAGGAGAATGGCGTGAACCCGGGAGGCTGAGCTTGCAGTGAGCCGAGATCACGCCACTGCACTCCAGCCTGGGCGATGGAGCAAGACTCCGTCTCAAAAAAAAAAAAAAATAGGCTAATGAGGCTGATGAGCAGGCTGTGAATAACTGTGAATAACCATGTTGATTCAGATTACAGAATTTTTAGAAAATCATGTCATTGGTAACAGTATAATTGTTGGAATAATAATTTTTAGCATTGAAGTAAATTTAGATTTTGTATGTAATCCAGGCCCTACGTGTTGGAGATTGAAACTAGTAAGGCAAAGCCCACTGCGGCTTCGCAGGGAGCAAATACTAGGAGGACGACGGGTATTATGGGTGCTAGGGTGAAATGTATGTTTGAAGCTATGAGAGTATTTATGATAACTATTGATAGCATTATGCCTTCTAGGCATAGCAGGGATGATACTATGTGGGATCAATAGACTATCTCTGGCAGTGATATGGTGTATGCTAATAAGGGCATTTGGTAAACATGGTCTATCACAATCTAATGAGTAAAAATCATTTACTTTGACTTAAACTATTTACTGATTCATCTCGGTCTAATCCTTTTTGGGCTCATTCACAAGTCAAGCCTAGGATTAAAATAGTAACTAGTATAAGGACCATGCTGATTATTAGTGTCAGGTTGGTTGTTTGAAGGGCTCATGGCAGGGGTAGTAGGAGAGCGATCTGAGGCAAAAAGGAGGAACGTGATGGCTACTAGGAAGAATTTTATGGAAAAGAGGAGGCAGGCAGAGGCTCCTGTGTCAAATCTGCATTCACAGGGACTGGATTTTTCTATATAAGTATTACGTTGTGGGAGCCAAAATGCGATTATTATTAGTAGTAGGGCCAGTAAGGTGTTGATTGCTACGGCTAGTGTCAGGTTGATTGCTCTCTTTTGGATATTATTGCAACTAATTGATTGGAAGTCAATGGTACTGTTTACACTAAAAGAGTAGGATCCTCATCAGTAGACAGAGATGTATAAGAATAGTCATTCTATGTCTACAAAGTGTCAGTATCAGAGCGCAGCTTCAAAGCCAAAGTGGTGGGTGGATGGAAAGTGGAATTTTAATTGACTGAGGGGGCGGATAGTGAGAAATGTTGATCCGATGATAACGTGAAGTCCATGAAAGCCTGTGGCTCTGAAGAACGTTGAGCCGTAGCTTCCACTGGAAACAGTAAAGAGGTTGTGCAGTGGCGCAATCTCAGCTCACTACAACCTCTGCCTCCCGGGTTCAAGCAATTCTCCTGCCTCAGCCTCCCAAGTAGCTGGGATTACAAGCACACGCCACCATGCTGGCTAAGTTTTGTATTTTTCTTAGAGACAGGGTTTCACCATATTGGCCAGGATGGTCTTGAACTCCTGACCTCAAGTGATCTGCCTGCCTTGGCCTCCCAAAGTGCTGGGATTACAGGCATGAGCCACTGTGCCTGGCCTTGCATTTTTTCTTTAAATGAGATACAGAGGAGATGAGAGCCTTTTGGTTGTATTTTTTTTTCTTTTTTTTTGAGACTTTTTTGAATTTCACTCTTGTTGCCCAGGCTGGAGTGCAATAGTACAATCTCGGCTTACCGCAACCTCCGCCTTCCGGGTTCAAGTGATTCTCGTGCCTCAGCCTCCTGAGTAGCTGGGATTACAGGCACATGCCACCATGCCTAGCTAATTTTGTATTTTTAGTAGA
>NW_012114577.1:3668141-3684205 GCF_000951035.1 Colobus angolensis palliatus
CTGGCACATGTTTGCACTCAACAAATATTGGTTCCCCTGCCCCCTTTCCTTGGTTACTATTTCAGTCTTCTAAGGGTTCATTCACACCCCTAAGGAGAAACACTTAATGTCAGGAAAGGACTAGTAGTAACTTTCATGCCTTTATTCAGATAATACTTTCTGATTGCTATCATGTGCCAGATGATATGTTCGGTGCTGGGAATGAGTAAAACCATATAAACCAAATGGTATCCAAGACAGGTCTCAATCAATTTAGAATGTTTATTTTGCCAGGGTTGAGAACACACCCATGACACAGCCGCAGGAGGTCCTGTAGACATGTGCCCAAGGTGGTCGGGGCACAGCTTGATTTTATACATTTTAGGGAGACATGGGACATCAGTCAATACATGTAAGATATACACTGGTTCAGTCCAGAAAGGCGGGACAACTCAAAGTGGGGAGGAGGCTTCCAGGTCCTAGGTAGATAAGAGAGACTGTTGCATGCTTTTGAGTTTCTGATTAGCCTTTCACTGAATAAACAGTTTACAGCAGGGGTCTCCAACTCCCAGGCCACAGACCAGTACGGGTCTGTGGCCTGTTAGGAAGCAGGAGGTGAGCGGCCAATGAGCATTGCTGCCTGAGCTCCACCTCCTGCCAGACCTGTGGCAGCATTAGATTCTAATAGGAGGGTGAACCCTATGTGAACAGTGCATGGGAGGGACCTAGGTTGCTCCTTATGAGAATCGAACGCCTGATGATCCAAGGTGGAACAGTTTCATCTGAAACCATGCCCCCCACCCCATATGCATGGAAGAATTGTCTTCCACAAAACCAGCCCCTGGTGCCAAAAAGGTTGGGGACTGCTGTCACTTATGCCTACTCTGGCTTAGTGAAACAATAGGGGCAGAGCAAGCAAATCAGATGTGCATTTTTCTCACATGAGTAGAGGGATGACTTTGACTTCTGCCTGTCCTTTGTCCGCAAGGAATTTCCTTGTGGGCAAATTGTGAGGGAGTGCGTGGGGGTTGGGGCACTGGTGTTGGGGGGGCAGGTGGTGCGTATGTAGCTGTCTTATTTAGGAATAGAGTGGGAGGCAGGTTTGCCCGAGGCAGTTCCCAGCTTGACCCTTCCCTCTGGCTTAGTGATTTTGGGGAGATTTCTTTTCCTTTCACAGCCAGAACCCTGGGCCTCAGAGGGTTTATGGCATCGTGGGGGAGACAGATCTTCTTTGAGTCATCACTTACACAGATGTAAAACTGCAACCATGACAAAGGCCTCAAAGGAGAGCCTCACAGTGAATAAGAACCTAGAGATAGATTGGACTTCGTCAGAGA
The DNA here is from genome assembly GCF_000951035.1 of Colobus angolensis palliatus. NCBI lineage: Eukaryota > Metazoa > Chordata > Mammalia > Primates > Cercopithecidae > Colobus > Colobus angolensis. The sequence continues at coordinate 3,669,458 of NW_012114577.1, forward strand.
GGTCAGAGAAGGCTTGAGTCTTCAGTGATGCTTGAGTCAAGATCTACCAAATAAGTCCACCTGGCAAAGAGAGGAGGGAAGAGTGTGCCAGGCAGAGGAAGCTGCAGGTGCAAAGGCCTTGTCCAGCAGGGAGCATGGCTAGTAGGAGGGCTTGAATCATGGCCAGTGGGGATGGAGCACAGGGTTCTCAGGGGGAGTGAGGTGTGAAAGGGATGCTGGAGAGTAAGTAGGAGTCAGGGCAAGCAGGGCCTTGGAGGCCACCCTGGGTCACTAGGGAATCTTTGAAGTAAGTGGTTACAATACCAGCATGCGGTTAATGATCGCATGTGGGTTTGAACATTTACAAGTTAGTACATTATGTATAGCTGAAACTGAATCAAGTTGTGAGGGTTTTTCTAGAAACCAGATGGAATGCAGGATGGTACTAATGTGTCGCTGGCTTGTCCGCACATCAACAAAAGCATTAAAACTGGGCAGATGCCCGGCTCATCCTCCCCCTTTGCTGCTCTGGGCCTACATCCTGAGGATGGCAGAGCACATCCTGTGCCACCGAGGAGATGTGGCTGGAAGCTGGGGGTTAGAGGGCATCCTCTGATCTTTCATGAAAACAGCCCATGGCAGGGCGCGGTGGCTCCCACCTGTAATCCCAGGGCTGAGGAGGCAGAGGTGGGCCAGGAGTTCAAGACTAACCCAGGCAATAGAGTGAGACCCTGTCTCTACAAAAAAATAAAAATAAAAATAAATTAGCCTGGCATGGTGGCGTGCACCTGTAGTCCCAGCTATTCAGGAGGCTGAGGCCAGAGGATCGCTTGAGCCCAGGGACTCAAGGCTGCAGTGAGCTGTGATGGCGCCACTGTACTCTGGCCTGCACAACAGAATGAGATCCCATCTCAAGAAAAAAACAACAAAACAAAAAACCTCGCCCATGATCTGGTGTCTTACCCCCTGAAGAGCTGAGGAGATGTAAGTGTGAATAATTCTGTCTAATGGATTGCTATCATCCATGTTCTTCTCAGTGTTACAGAACAGGAGTCCTGATCCAGACCTCAGGAGAGGGTTCTTGGATCTCACGTAAGAGAGAATTCAGGACCAGTCCGCAGTGCAAAGAGAAAGCAAGTTTATTAAGAAAGTAAAGGAATAAGAGAATGGCTACTCCATAGACAGATCAGCCCCGTGGGCTGCTGGTTGCCCATTTTTATGGTTGTTTCTTGATGATATGCCAAATAAGGGGTGGATTATTCATGCCTCCTCTTTTTAGACCATATAGGGTAACTTCCTGATGTTGCCATGGCATTTGTAAACTGTCATGGTGCTGATGGGAGTGTAGCAAGGAGGACAACCAGAGAGGTCACTCTTGCGGCCGTCTTGGTTTTGCTAGGCTTTAGCCAGCTTCTTTACTGCAAACTGTTCTATCAGTAAGGTCTTTATGACCTGTATTTTGTGCTGACCTCCTATCTCATCCTGTGACATAGAATGCCTTAACCATCTGGGAATGCAGCCCAGTAGGTTTCAGCCTCATTTTACCCAGCCCCTACTCAAGATGGAGTTGCTTTGGTTCACACGCCTCTGACATCAGATCAGTGTTGCTTGTTATTACTCTAATTATTTTCATCTCCAATCTGCAGAGTCACCAGAACAAACTTCCTTCCGCCCTTTGGTTTGCTCGCTCCCCTGGCTCCTAGCAGCAGGGGGGCTGCTGACAATGGGCAGAGTTGTGGTTGAGTTCCATGGGGGCTGGAGCTGAGGATCAGAGGCAAGCCCTTCTGACTCATGTTGTGGGGCCCCAGCGTGAAGCTGCTCTGTGATTGCCCTGGAACTCAACACGCCAGAGCTGCCACAGGGAGATGGCAGAGGCTGCTTGGTAGCTGAGAACAAGAGAGATGCCCTAGGAGATACTCAGAAACGATCCGAGGTTCAGAAGCAGGGCCAGAGCCCCCAGGGATGTGAGCAGAGTGGCCATCGGTGTTCCAGCCCCAGTGTATTAACACCTATGGGCTGGGTGACCTGGGAATCTGAGCTTGCATTCAGAGGTGTCATAGACGAGCCCCCTGGGGCCTGTGCTGCGGCTCCCTCCCCAACGGTGGTGTCTGATGATAGGGTTTTGCAGCAGGCCACCTCCTCCATCCATTCCTGATGGTCAGAAGGCAGGAGAGCCTGAGAGGACAAGATCTCCATCATCACATGGGAACTCCCAGTGGGATACCTTACTGTCTTCCCGAAAGACACCAATTCCACAGAGTTTGTGCATCTTGTTCACAGGGCCCCACCTGCGTGGTGCTGATGGCCTATTCTCCATCCAGATAGCTGAGGATCATAGTTTGTACTTTAAAATGACATCAAACATGCTCTTAAAATGCCCCACTAGCAATGCTAGTTATCATTAATGTAATGTTAATGGTATCTAAAGAGGAGTAAAAATTTGAGCAAAGTGCCAAAAAAAAAGTAGAATTCTTGATTGCAAGTCACAAAGCCCAACTTTTTATTAAAGTATAACATACACACAGAAAAGTGCCCAAATCAAAAATGTACAGCTCCAAGAATGTTCACAAATGGAATGCACCCAAGTAACCGGCAACCAGATCAAGAAACAGAACATCCCAGAAGCACCCACCACCTCATGTCCCTCTTCTGGTCACTATCTTCTTAGGACTGATCTCTACTTGCAACCACAAGGATGAGTTTTGGGTTTTATACTTTATATAAATGGAATCCTATGGTGCATTTTTGCCTTATCTTGTTCACCACTAGGTTGGTGAATACACTCCAAGCTGGGGGTGGAGTTGCAACTCATTCCCATTGCAGTCTGGGATTCTACCGTGTGAATATACCCTGATGTGCTTATCCAACCAACATGGGCATTTGGGTGCTTTCCCGTTTGGGGTTATTATGGAGAGAGTTTTTGTGAAGATTTAGGGTGTTTCTCTGGATGAACACATGTACACACTTCTGTTGAGTATACACCTAGGGGTGGAATTGTTAGGTCATACATATTTACATCCAACTCAGGCTATTTCATTAAAGAATAAGGAATGTACTGGAAGGAGTTTGCTGGCTCAAATAATTGACAGAAAACTAGAAGGGAGATCTGTAGGAAGATAGGTGGAGGCGGAGACAGCTCAGCAAGTCTAATGAGTGGAGCAGAAATGACATTCCCAGGACCCTGCCATCCCTGGACATTGCTACCAGTGGACACACCATCCCTTCAGCCTGCCAGCCCTAGACACCTGCCTTACTGGATGACTACCAACCCCAGACCACGGTGACTTCCTTGAAACGAGTCTCAGCATCCCTTCATTTCCGTGTCACATTCTCCAGGCTCATAGCCCCAAGTAAGGGTCCAGGTAGTCCACCCCAGGTCAATGACCACTTCCCGACTGGTATGGGGCTGGAAGCAGAGTGTGCCTGAGAGACAGGGAATACCTCCCTTCTTCAGCTTCCACGGTGGGTACTACACATCACTAAGTTTATATCTAAGGCATGATGTCCTTGCTACAGGAAGGGAGGGGAGATGCTGGACAGTTAAGCTGAAAACACAAAAATGACAACTGTTCTCACAGCTGCACTCCATAATGCAAGCAGTTTTTATTCCATTCATCTTCCACTGACAGAGTGGGGGAGGTCAGTGACATGTCTGTGGATCTCATAGCTCATGTGCAGAAATCTGCATCTAAGAAGAGGGAGCTAGGCCAGGTGCTGTGGCTCATGCCTGTAATCCCAGCACTTCGGGAGGCCAAGGCGGGTGGATCACTTGAGGTCAGGGGTTCGAGACGAGCGTGGCCAACATGGTGAAACTCTGTCTCTACTAAAAATACAAAAATCAGCCAGGTGTGGTGGTGGGTGCCTGTAATCCCAGCTCCTCGGGAGGCTGAGACACGAGAATCGCTTGAACCCAGGAGGTGGAGGTTGCAGCGAGCCGAGATTGCACCACTGCACTCCAGCCTGGACGACAGAGTAAGACTGTCTCAAAAACAAAAAAAAAGAAGTGGAAGCTGGGTTCACGACCACTCTAGGAAGGGTGACCCATCTCAAAATGACATAGGTCTGGAAGAGGTGCAATAAAAGGACAGAAAAGCATCTCACAGCGGGAGGTAAGGAAGAGAGAAGGAAAAGGAAAGGGAGAGAGAACAAAAAGGAGCCTGAATCTAGAGGGACGGGACATGTAAAAACAACGTGGAGAAAGTTTGGTGGAAGAGGAAAGCAGCATTTTTTTGACCTGATTTTGATGCTCTCTGTGCTGTCCCACTTTCTCAGCTTCTCTGATGTGCGTTTGTGACTTGTGCTTTGCTTCATCGGGTTAATGATGTTGGCGTGAACCACAGAATAAAGAGATCTTGGTCATAAACTGCACTATCAAAGGATCTGAGGTCTTAGCGTCACACCCAGCATACAATTCTGTTCTAGTTTGAGCATCTTAACAACACTGATATTATCAGTGAGCTGATAATGAAACTCAGAATGGGTTTTAACAAAAGAAGCAAGGAATAAAAATGTCCTAAATCCATTTACGAGGGCAGCAAGTCATTAATTGATCTGAAAATTATATGTGCCTCTTTGCAGGCAATTTTATTCATCCAACAGAACCATGGTCTCTTTGAAGTCATCCATTCTTCCCTATATTATACCATGGCATTTAGTACATTTGTTTGTTTTAAATGATAATCAGAGCTTTCATCTATGTAGCATCTCTGTTTCCTCTCAGACCGAAAGGCAGGATAATTACCATTAAACCCAATTTGCAGGTTAGAACATTTCAGGCACACAATGACCTGCTCTGTATCACACAGCAAGTCTCGGTCAGAACTAGAAGGACAGGCAGTTTCCAAATAAACAGAATAGAACAAACTTAGACAAAGAACTCTGCTCCCACAGTGTATTCTCCTCTTTTATCAGGGTCATATGAGTTTGGTTTAGGTAGGGCCTTCAGGTTGATCTTAGACAATCCAAGAGCTAATTCATCAATGTCTAGCGTTTCCTTGGGGCATCCATGAATCACCTTCCTTAAACTGCCAGAATTCGGCTTCCTCCTGGTGAACGTGGGAAGTGAAGTGTGCCGTGGGTTGGTGCAACAAAGGTGTTTGCGTCACGGTGTGCAGTTAAGATAGTTTGCGGGGTCTCCCTACCTGCAAACAGGTAGACCTGGAAGGTAGCACAGTTCAGGGGGCTAAGGGAACTCTGGGGCTGGGCTGCCTGTCCTCAAACCCCAGGTTTTCTGCTTACCATATGTAACCTTGGGCAAACTACATAAACTTTTTGTGCCTCAGTTTCCCCTCACTCTAAAACAGACATATGGCCGGGTACACTGACTCACACCTATAATCCCAGCACTTTGGGAGGCCGAGGTGGGCAGATCACTTGAGGCCAGGAATTGGAGACCAGCCTGGCCAACATGGTGAAAGCTTGTCTCTATTAAAAATACAAAAATGAGCCAGGTGTGCTGGCCTGCGCTTGTCATCCCAGCTACTAGGGAGGCTGAGACATGAGGATCATTTGAACCTGGGAGTAGAGGTTGCGGTGAGCTGAGATTGTGCCATTGCATTCCAGCCTGGGCAACAGAGCAAGACTCTGTCTCAAAAAGATAAATAAATAAAATAAAACAAAACAGACATGCACTTATGGTATTTATTGTTGGAAGATTAAGTACCTTAATGCACACCAATGCTCAGATGACTAGGAGGCACACAAGGGGCTGCTGTAACCATGACTCACTCCTGCAGAGGAGGGACTGCCCTAGTAAAACCCCAGCGGGCCCAGAGCTGTGTCCAGAACAGGTCTTTATATTAATGCAGCCCCCAATGGAACTACTGAGTAGGAGCCAGAAGAGGAGGGCGCAGGAAGAGGTGGCATTTGGAGAGGGGAGACCGCACACACAGGTCTGCTACAGCATATCAATGGCATGGGGTACTTTTACAGTCAAGTTGACTTCAGTGTCTGCCCACCATCTATCTTTGTAGGGCCACTGAAACAAGGGACATCCACCATGGCCCCGGGAGGATACGTTAAGAAAACCATTCCACGGCTGGGCGGGGTGGCTCATGCCTGTAATCCCAGCGCTTTGGGAGGCCGAGGCGGGTGGATCACAAGGTCAGGCATTTGAGACCAGCCTGACCAACATGGTGAAACCCTGTCTCTATTAAAAATACAAAAAATTAGCTGGGCATGGTGGTGCGTGCCTGTAATCCCAGCTACGCAGGAGGCTGAAGCAGGAGAATCGCTTGAACCCAGGAGGTGGAGGTCGCAGTGAGCTGAGTTCGCACCACTGCACTCCAGCCTGGGCAACGGAGCGAGACTCTGTCTCGAAACAACAACAACAACAACAACAACAAAAAACAAAAGAAAACCATCCAATCCTGTGGGTTGTCTTTTCACGAGGATGATGGAAATGCAGGAACTAGAGAACCTCTGCAGCTGCTTTCTCCAGGAAAGGAGACGAAAACCTTATATGTCTCAGTTGGCCAAAATGCTCTAATTTGATACTGAATATTGCAAATAAGAGATATTTAGGCATAGTTTTTTTTTTAAAAATAAGTTATCCTCTGAAATGTATTAATATGATATAAACTTGGAAATTGATGTTTAAAAATGTTAAACTCTTAAGTCCAGACTTATTTTTACATGGCACATTTGTTATTTGGCTATAAAAATTTTGATTCTCTTTGCCAATAATGAAAATAACCTGAAAATGAACAGAAAAAAATGAAATTGAATGCCACAAGGAAAACAGATGAAAACATAAGACAAGCCCCGGCCACCATTGGCTGGGCAGGGATGGGTGTTGGTCTCACTCCCTAAGGCTTAGAGCATGCATGGTCTCTACAGGGGACTTTGAAGGTCAGAAAAGGAGGCGTTTTCATCACACGTAAAGTTAGAGAATGGTACAAAAGAACTTCTTCTCGCGAAAGGGGTTTTCTGACGCAGGCACTGGAATGATGAGAGGGTCTTCCCGCACGTGAGCCTCACAGTAAGCCAGGAGGTCCGCAGCTGCCTGGGAGACCTGTGAGGGCACAGAGCACAGGCATTTGGTTAAAGGCCCCTTCGCAGAGTGGGTCCAGGGAAGAGGCGGCCACGCAGAGTGGGGATAAGCCCTAGGATAGGCTTTATAGTGCGCACAGCCTACGACAAGGTCAAGCCCAGGCTGGAGGGCGGGTTCGTGCAAACCCAGGAGACTGGTTCGAAGTGTGCCTCCAAGAAAGGGAGGCTGCCCTTGCAAGGCAGGTCAGCATGGAGACAGGAATAAGGGATGGCAGGAGGCCCAGACAGCCTTGCTATACTCTTGAGTAGGTGAGGAGTGGAGGCTCCCGGACAGTAGTCTCACAATGACTTTGCTAAACCGTTTCTGGAAGAAGAAAGCAGAAGGCAGCCCCTGGCCAAGCCAGTGTGATCATATGTATTATCATTATTAGTGGTTTTATTGCAATCCACTCTTGTGACCAACACAGAGAGACACTTCATCCTCCTCAACAGAACTCGTATTTAGCTATGTTTTAGAAGCATACATGTTTTATTTTTATTTATTTTAAATTTTTATTTATTTAGTTTTTGAGGCAGAGTCTCACTCTGTTGCCCAGGCTAGAGTGCGGTGGCGCGATCCCCACTCACTGCAACCTCCATCTCCCGAGTTCAAGTGATTCTCCTGCCTCAGCCTCCCAAGTAGCTGAGATTACAGTCACCCACCATGCCCAGCTAATTTTTGTATTTTTTATAGAGATGGGGTTTCACTATGTTGGCCAGGCTAGTCTCAAACTCCTGACCTCAGGTGATCTGCCCACCTCAGCCTCCCAAAGTGCTGGGATTACAGGCGTGAGCCACCGTGCCGGGCCAGCACACATGTTTTAACTTGGGGTGGCCATTCCCCTGTAGCGAGAGGTGCTCCTGACCAGAAAGTTCGTTCCCCTGCATTTCTTTCCAGGCTTATCTGAAGCCTGTTGGCGCATGGCAGTTGTACATCAAACTGTCCCCAAGCTCAAGCCCAGAGGAAGAGCAGGTTGTGAGAGGCCGGGGTGCGGACAAGTATTTGCTAACAGGGAGAGGCAGTTACAAGCTTATTTTGTTCATGGTCTGTGTCATATGCTTGGCAAATAAATGGCCTGTGCATTAACTCATCCTGCCAATTAGGCTGTTCTGCCTGCGAGTGTTTATTAGAGGATTACAGGCAGGGGTAAGTACATAGCAGTCAAATGAAATCCTTTTAGTACATTCAATGTCTAAATCTTCCCTAGAATGATAAAAATGTTCGACAGATGAAGAAAAAAATGTTTAGAAAACTCCAGATACACAGGCCATATACATTCCCTTTGGGGTTTTAAAAATTGGCTCATCTTTCAACATTTTACAGAGATTCTTCTGATTTTCAGCCCAGACCTAACCGCCTTAGCAATGGCTAGGAATAATTTCAGCAGAGATATACAGTGAATCAACTAAACACATCACTCAAATAAATCAACTTGAAATTTAGCAGATGAGTCAATCTAAATCCTTACAAAGCCTACATTTGTTAAGAATGTGGCATGGAGAAATGAGTTCCTGTAAACATCAGGCTTCTAGTTCTATCCCCGCCCCTAAGCCAGCTGTGTGACCTTGGGTAAGTAGCTCAACCTTTCTGAGCTTCACTTCCTTCATTTGTAAAATTCAGGAGCGTTGGAGAGCTCTAAGGTCGCAATTTACTCTAAAATGTCTATGATTCTATCTTTAATAGCATGGTCAGTATTTAAGATCCCAGAAATGCATATGTTGAGTTTAATAGGAGTGTTTGAAGTTTGCAGTGGTTTATAGGAAGCCCATATAGGAATTTCCCAGATGTGTGAGGCCCAGGGGAAAACTGAATCTGTGGGGGGTCTGTGAAGCCATCACAAGGAGCTAGAGCACAGGCTTAGGGAAACAGACTCTGAGGCCCACAGGGCTGTGATGGACACACAAGAGAATGGAATCACATGGTGAGTGCTGCAAACTCAGAGCCGTTGGGCTTGGGAGATTGAGCCCTCCCTTGCTGCCACCTTCTAAGGAAAGTCGAGTGCCCTCCCCAGCTGCTGGAGTCATGACCTCCTTAGTTTCCACTCCTGGCTTCTCATCATGCCCAGAGATGCAGAAGCTGCTGAGGTCTGGGGTCTCCCTCATGGCCACCATGTTAGGACAGCCACTAAATTCATCCAGTGGCCCCTCTGGCAACCCCTGGGCGGTGGTCTTTACTGCTGCCTGGGCAGCACATACAAGGCTGCAGTGTTGGAACAACCACGTTGCTCCTCTAGGAGCCACTGTCCTCTTGGGTTTGCTAGGTCTGGACCCCTGACTCCAGTGAGCTCTTCTGGGAGCTCCGTTTAAGAATGGCTTGGCTGGACACAGTGGCTCACCTGTAATCCTGGCACTTTGGGAGGCCAAGGCGGGTGGATCACCTGAGGTCAGGAGTTCAAGACCAGCCTGGCCAACATGGTGCAACCCCGTCTCTACTAAAAATACAAAAAATTAACTGGGCGTGGTGGCGGGCACCTGTAATCCCAGCTACTCAGGAGGCTGAGGCAGGAGAATCGCTTGAATCCGGGAGTTGGAAGTTGCAATGAGCTGAGATTGCACCACTGCACTCCTGTCTGGGCAATAAGAATGAAACTCCATCTCAAAAAAAGAAAAAAATAGATAATGTCTCGTCTGATCATCATGCCCTCTCCAGTTTTCTAGTTTTCACTTTTCCCATCTACTTCATATTTTTTTTGGGCATGCTCCAGTTTCATCTGAATTCTCTATAATCCTCGTTATGCCATTCAGGAAGGAAGTATTCACTATCTACCCTTTAGCTAATTCGAAGGATGCAAGGGAAATAACAAGGCCCTCTAGAAGATCTCACTGCGATCTCAAACATGATGTAGTCACTATAATAATCCATGTGTGCTGAAATATCACAAAAGAACACTTGCACGCCACTGTGGATCCATGATGAGAGGCCAGGAGACGGGCATCTGACAACCTGTCCAGTCCCACACAGTGTCGGACACCTTGGTGAATCTGCCCCCATTCTCCAGAGGGCAATCACTGGACTTCTGGGCCCAGAAACATGATTTCCTGGCACACTCAGAATGGATCATCTCTTGTGGCTGACCCATATTAAACAAGCTCAGGAGGCAGCTGGATAAAACCATAATACATATAGAAGCTAACATTTACATTTACTGATCGCTTCTCAGGTGCCAGCAGTGTGCTACATGCAACAGATGTACTATGCCATTTAATTCTTCTGGTAAGTATGATTCTAGCCTGGGCAACATAACAAGACTCTACCACAAAATGAAAAAATAGCCAGGCATGATGGTGCACACCTGCAGTCCCAGCTACTCAGGAGGCTGAGGCAGGGACATCGCTTGAGTCTGGGAGTTCAAGGCAGTGAGCTGTGATCGCACCACTGCACTCCAGCCTGGGTGGCAGAGCAAGATCCTGTCTCCAAAAAAAAAAAAAAAAAAAGGTACAATTCTTTATTTATAATTGACAAATAAAAATGGAATATATTTATGGCATACATGATGTTTTGATACACGTATACATTATAGAATGGTTAAATCAAGCTAACTGACACATCCATTACCTCATATACTTTTCTCTGTGGTTAAAAACATGTAAAATTTACTCTTAGCAATTTTCTTTTTTCTTTTGAGATGGAGTCTCACTCTGTCATCCAGACTGGAGTGCGGTAAGGCTATCTCAGCTCACTGTAACCTCCGCCTCCAGGGTTCAAACAGTTTTCCTGCCTCAGCCTTCTGAGTAGCTGGGATTACAGGCTCCTGCTACCATGCCTGGCTAATTTTTTATTTTTGGAAGAGATGGGGGTTTCACCATGTTGCTCAGGCTGGTCTCAAACTCCTGACCTCAGGTGATCTGCCCACCTCGGCCTCTCTATAATCTGTGCTGGGGTTACAGGCATGAGCCACTGAGTCTGGCAAGCCATTTTCAAGTATACATGATAAGTACTATTCTTAAAGCCACTTTACAGATGAGGAGACTGAGGCACAAAGGTTAAGAAGGTCACCCATCTATTAAGAGAGGAAACCAGGGCCAGGCATGGTGGCTCATGACTGTAATCCCAGCACTTTGGGAGGCCGAAGCGGGCAGATCACAAGGTCAGGAGCTTGAGATCATCCTGGCCAACATGGTGAAACCCCAGCTCTACTAAAAATACAAAAATTAGCTGGGTGTGGTGGCCCATGCCTGTAATCCCAGCTACTCGGGAAGCTGAGGCAGGAGAATCGCTTGAACCAGGGAGTCAGAGGTTTGCGGTGAGCCGAGATCGCACCACTGCACTCCAGCCTGGTGACAAAGCGAGACTCCATCTCAAAAAAAAAAAAAAAAAAAAGAGCGAGAGGGAGAAAGCAGCAGAATTTGAAGCTAAGCTATACTATACTACAGCCGTCCCCAATCTTTTTGGCACCAGGGAGTGGTTTCATGGAAGACAGTTTTTCCACTAACTGGGGATGGGGGTATGGTTTCAGGATGATTCAAGTGTATTACATTTATTGTACACTTTATATCACGATTATATTGTAATACATGATGAAATAATGACATATAATTCACCATAATGTAGAATCAATGGGAGGCCTGAGCTTGTCTTCCTGCAACTAGATGGTCCCATTTAGAAGTGATGGGAGACAGTGACAGATAGACACAGGATTCTCATAAGGAGCTTGCAACCTAGATCCCTCACACACACAGTTCACAATTGGGTTTGTGCTCCTGTAAGAATCTAATGCCGCTGCTGATCTGACAGGAGGCAGAGCTCAAGCAGTAATGCAAGCAATGGGGAGTGCCTGTAAATACAGATGAAGCTTTGCTTGCTTACCTGCTGCTCACCTGCTGCTGTGTGGCCCGGTTCCTAACAGGCCACAGACTAGTACTGGTCCATGGCCCGGGGGTTGGGGACCCCTTTTCTACTACACAGAATCTACACTCGATACGGAATCTATAATCTACACTGTATGCCGAACCTATACTCAGCCGCCATACTACAGCAGCTGCTTTGTTAATTGACAATGAGACCCGTAATTCTCAAGTGGCCTGGAACGCTCTCACCTGCCCAGCCAGCACACAAGAGGAGAGATCCTTGTGGAACAACTATCTGGGAGCTCACAGGACCAGAAGAAGGAGCGTCTTCCACCTGGAGTGTCTTAGGTCATTTCATTTAACTTAGAGACACGAAGTGTCTTCAGCTGGGACTTACCCTCTGTCCCCGCACCCTGAGAAGTGCGGGATGGCCACGGTTACTGTGGTCTCCAAGACACCCCTTCCTCTAGGCTGTGACCTGCCAATCCCCTTCTGTCTACACATACAATCCAGCTAGTCAGAAGTTGGCTGGTTAAACTGTCACGACAGCTTTCTTCCCCTTGATCAGTTTACCTGTCCAGGTGGTTATCAACATCCAACATGGGCCAATTCGACTCTTTCAATTCTCTGGGAGCAACCTCAAAGGGGCGCCTCACTGTGGAAGCTGCATTATCAACCAGTACATCATGTACATCATGACTAAGCATTAAAGGAGTGGGCTCAAAAAATGTTGGGGCTTTGGGGAACAGCTCAGTCAAGGAGAGGTCAACTTGGGCCCACGTTCTACTCCATAGCGGAGTAACTTCTTCCCTTACAGCCCAGTGTCTGCAACACCCTAACAATTATGCTGTTAATGGTCTGGCCTTGCCAGGTCTAAGCAGGTCTAATCTAGGAATTTTTCTATCACCTCCCAAAGATGATGCTGTACTTGATGCCACAATTTTTCTTGCAAGAAAACGAGTTGTTCTTAGGTTGCTTCCTTTTGTTGCTTTAAGATCACAGTTGCATTTGCTGAGTTATAACTACACTCCTCTGGCTTGCTGAATCCTGTCTGTGTATCCATGCAACAGGAATGCACACACAATGAAGCCAGTATTAGTGCCGATCAAGAAGTGCTCAGTTTAAGCCTGAATGTATGGATCTGGGTTGGTTCCATGCAACATTAATTTCCTAGGTGCACTCAGAATTACTGAAATGTAACACTGTGAAGAATGGCCCACTTAGGCACAGCTGCGTCTAATAGAGCATAAGTTATCTTACAGCAAAATAGTCAAGGGAGTTTTCCACCTTCATCACCCCCTCTTTTCACATAGTGTCCAGAGTCCTGTATAACCTGTATAACCAAAGTATCTTGGGTAACCCCTGAAGTTTATTGTTAATGTGATCTGAAAAGATAAATATAGGTAATGACCATCTTAATGAGCCTGATACATGAAAGGTGGCATCCCAACAAATAGCTCAGTATCCAGGTATTAATTAACCTAAGCCTGCTCCTTCCGCTGAGAGGGGGAGTTTTCTTAATCAGCCCTAGATTGATGTTTATGGTTGGAGGTTTCCTTCAACACGTACCAAATAGGGGTTGCAGACACCGCAGACATCTGCCATCTTTGGAACATAAAGTAGACAATTTGCTTTCAAAGAGAAAATCTTATTCTGGTAGAAAATTGAAAATTCCTTTACTGTGTATGCCTTCTTATCAAGCCTGAATGCGGCTTTCCCTCAAGTTTGCTGTGATGAAGTGCCTGGAGCATCTCTGTGCCTCCCCGTCTTAGTATTGAACTGTTAGAGTTACAAGACAACAGATGTTGAAAAGAATCGGTAGCTTGGGAACAACTGTGGAATTTTACCATCACATTTCAGAGTAAAAGAGGTGATTAAAGCAGCCCAAGTTAGCACATAATCCTGTTAGTTGCACTATAATTACAAGCTTCAATGATGGGAGAAAATGCTGCAATTACCATAGTCATATTCCGTGACAAGACAGATGACATAATTATTATTCTGGCTGTGACACCCACTGCATTTATCCTTTGCATCTGAAGTAGACAGACTCACACCTATTTCTAAGCAACCCTGGTCTAGTTAACAGCACTACTGGGGATCAATTAAAAAGCATCTAGGTTGGCTTTGCCTATTTCTCCTTCTACTCCAAAAAACAAAGCAGGATTACAGTTAATGGCACAGCCAGGTTGCAGCTAGCATGGTGTAATGGTATATTTTACAAGGTCAAATTTGGTGCACACACCACTAGAAGATATCATATACTGCTTATCCTCAGCAGGATCCTCGGGACATTACAGGTGTATACGCCACCTCTAAATTCTCAGCAAGCACTGCAGCATGAATTCTTGTGCTTTTTTTTTTTCCTCCTAACATTGGGAAATATTTGAGACCCACACACTAGTTCCTAAGGGCAATCTCTAGATACTTTCATATTATAGCTTTCAGTGGATCCCAGTAACTACTTTGTACTATTCCTGGTCAACGTGGGCAATTCTTGTTGGTGGATGGCCTGTATGGGGAGAGGCTTCCGCCCAGTGGTTGAGTCCTAGGCCACAGGCAACATCTAGTTGAGAGTGGATTAGGTTATATCCGAAGGTGGAAACCAGAGAGGGGAGAGTGGGTGATATGTATGAATAAAAGAATAATTCAACAGAGTCCGTCTCTGAATCCTTAAGTCAAACGTCCATAACAGTGGACTAGCCACTGTTAACTACTTTTAGCATAGGCTTTTTTTTCCACATCAAAAGTTGATTGCACATTGGGAGCTAAATCTAAGATACTTGTACGACACTTGTAATATTACCAAATTAACTTAAGTAAGAGTTGTTCTCACATGGCCTTTAGCACAGGAATATTAGAGTCAGAGGTTGCAGTGAGCTGAGATCACGCCATTGCCCTCCAGCCTGGGCAATAGAGCAAGACTCTGTCTCAAAAAAAAAAAAAAAAAAA
>NW_012114577.1:3684255-3691889 GCF_000951035.1 Colobus angolensis palliatus
ATTTGTGGGATTGTCTTGGTTTGTTTAGGCTACCATAACAAAATACCGTAAGCTAGGTTGCTATGAACAACAGAATTCATCTCACAGTTCTGGAGGTTGCAGGGAGCCAAGATTGCACCACTGCACTCCAGCCTGGGTGACAGCAAGACTCTGTCTCAAAAAAAAAAAAAAAAAAAAAGAAAAGGAAGAGAATTTGCTGGGATTTTGACTAGGATCACATTGAATCTATAGATCAAGTTAGGAAAAATTGCTATTTTAACTATATTGAGTCTTCTTATCCATGAACATGGACTATCTCTCCATTTTATTTAGATGTTTGATTTTTTTTCCCTCAGAGTTTTGTAGTTTTCCTCATACAGATCTTGTGCATATTGAATATATCTGGTATATTTTTGCTCATCTTTTTACATTCAACCTGAGTCACTTTATTTTAGGTCTATGTGTAATGCGGAATATATTCTTTTTAAAGGTTAAATCTGATAATCTAAATTAGTTTTCCCACTTAACACTTATTATTAAGGTAGATATATTTGGTATTGTTTCTGCTGTCTTATTTTGTTTTTTGAAACTTTTACGTTCTTTTTTGTTTTCTAGTTTATGTTCCATGGTCTTTATTTCTTGTCCTCCAGTAATTAAGAAGTGTAGGCTGGGCACGATGGCTCACACCTGTAATCACAGCACTTTGGGAGGCCGAGGTGGGCGGATCACTTGAGGTTGGGAGTTTGAGACCAGCCTGGCCAACATAGTGAAACCCCATCTCTACTAAAATTACAAAAATTAGCTGGGCATAGTGGTGCGCACCTGTAGTCCCAGCTACTTGGGATTGCTTGAACCCTGGAGGCAGAGGTTGCAGTGAGCAGAGATTGCTCCATGGCATTCCAGCCTGGGCGACAGAGTGAAACTCTATCTCCAAAAAAAAAAAAAAGCATTTAATCTTTATAGCCTTAATATGTTTATAATGTTAATCAGTTTCAGAAATGAAGTTATGTTGATTGATTCACATCTATGAAATATGAAGAAATTGGCTATACTGGACAGTTATCATGCATGTTTTCCCCTAGCAACTGAACCCCTTCACTGGTTGGAGGAGTTATCTACTTTATGAGTCCTTGTGTGGGGAAACAATTCTTTCTCTTAATAGATCTGAAAATGTCAAATACCTTCCCAGAATCTCTTGCAACTTTGCATATATGACTCTGTTTCTATCCGACACACATGTGCCAGACTTCGACTTATGATCTGAGGGGGAAGACATTAGGAGCTTTTGTTCTGGTGGCATTGGCCCTGGCTAGAAGGTTGAGTTCCTGGCTCAGAGTGACAGTGGTACAAACTGTAGCATGTAGTGCTGGGTGGTGATTGCCGCAGTTCCCTCCTCAGACTGTTCTGCAGTGTGGTTTTGAGTGCTGTTCCCAGAAGATGAATCTTAAGCCCACTTCTCTAGACTTCCCAACGATTTTATAAGCTATTCAAAATCCCTTTAATAAATTCCTTTTATAATCAACTTAGATGCTTATCAACAGTGGACTGGATAAAGAAAATGTAGTATATACACACCATGAAATACAATGCAGCTATAAAAATGAGTGGAATTGTGTCCTTAGCAGCAATATGAATACAGCTGGCGGCCATTATCCTAATTGAATTAATGCAGGCACAGAAAACCAAATACCACATGTTCTCATTTATAATTGGGACCTAAATATTGAGTACACATGGTCACAAAGATGGGAAGGAGAGACACCAGGGCCTACTTGAGGGGTGACGGGGGAGGAAGGTAAGGGCTGAGAAACTACCTATTGGGTACTACGCTGACTACCTGGGGGATGGAATCACTTCTACACCAAACCCTACTGACATGCAATTTACCCACGTAACAAACTTGCACATGTACCCCTTGAACCTAAAATTAAAGTTGAAACTAACCAACTAACTAAATTCCTTTTATATTTACTCAGCTAAGGTAAGCTTCTGTTATTTGTAATAAAAACCATTGGACTGACACGTGGCCATATTTACACTCTCCTCTCTTCTCCCTCCCCCATTTTAATGTAAGTATTTTCTAGGATTGTCATAGTCTACTACCGACAAATGTTTATTTTTATATCATATAGATTTCTGAGAAGAATGATAAAAATTACATTTTGTAAGAGCGGTCACCATAGCTATCATTATTTTTTTTTAGGCAGAGTCTCACTCTGTCACCAGGTTGGAGTGCAGTGGCGCAATCTCAGCTCACTGCAACCTCTGCCTCCCGGGTTCAAGAGATTCTTCTGCCTCAGCCCCCAGAGTAGCTGAGACCACAGGCATGCGCCACCACGCCCAGCTTATTTTTGTATTTTCAGTAGAGACCAGGTTTCACCATGTTGGCCAGGATGGTCTTGATCTCTTGACCCTGCCTCGGCCTCCCAAAGTGCTGGGATTATAGACATGAGCCACCATGCCCGGCCAATTATTCTTAATTTTAAGTTTACATTGATTGAATAACCCTGCAACTTCTTTCATACTATGCCATCCCCATGTGGAAGTTATTTTGATTCAGTCAGCTGGCTGGATCCTATGTTACACACATGTATGTGCAGAGTCCAGAGGAGGCAGGAGACCATCCGGGCCATGGTGCTGGTAAGAAACCTGAACAGAAGGTCGTCTCTGAGCAAGTCAGAGTCTAAAGAAACAGTGTGGCAGTTGGCCCGGCACAGTGGCACACCTGTAATCCCAGCACTTTGGGAGGCTGAGGTGGGCAGATCACCTGAGGTCAGGAGTTCGAAACCAGCCTGGCCAATATGGTGAAACCCCGTCTCTACTAAAAATACAAAAATTAGCCAGGCATGGTGGTGGCAGGCTACTCAGGAGGCTGAGGCAGGAGAATCACTTGAACCCGGGAGGTGGAGGTTTCAGTGAACCAAGATCATGCTACTGCCCTCCAGCCTGGGCTTGAGACAGAGTGAGACTCTGTTTCAAAAACAAACAAACAAGCAACAACAACAAAAAACACTGTGGCAGTGACTAGAAGAACCCCAAAGGTCCTGGGAATAAAGAACAACCACAATGGGCTGGTGCAAGCTCTTCGTCAGGCTCCCAAGGTGAGAGAATTGGTTGAGCTCAGGAGTTTGAGACCAGTCTGGGAAACATCGTGAGACCCCCATCTCTACTAAATTATTTTTTTAATTAGCTGGACATGGTGGTATATGCCTACTTAGGTTTGCTTAGGTTTGACAGCCTCTCAGAGTGGAACTTTTGAAATACGAGGCAGTAGACTGCCCAGTCGTTCCTATGGAGTTCGATATCAGCCTCACTGGTGACCTAGTGTTCTTTTTGCTGCTGCTACTGATGTTTGTGCATTCCATGAGCTCACACAGATGGACAGAGGTCCCTTATTTGGTACCTTCAGTCAATGGAGTAAGAAAGTTGTCTGATATCCAGATCTGAAGGTATTAAGAGTAAGAATTGAGAAGACCAACTCTATCACACTGATAAAGAATTAAGCAGAATTCTAGAGAATTAAGCAGAATTCTAGGACTGAATATTGACCCAGAAACTATAACTTGGCAAAGACCATTTGGATCCCAGTGATGGATATCGGAGGCAGATCACCTTTGGGAGGTCGAGGCAGGTGGATCACTTGAGGTCAGGAGACATCAGACTGATGTCTCCATGATGAGTGAAATCACGAGTGTTCTGTCTTTCAACAGTGCTCTAAAACAGGGGTCCCCAACTCCCTGCCAGGGACCAGTACCAGTCCATGGCCTGTTAGGAAACGGGCTACACAGCAGGAGGTGAGCAGCGAGCTAGCAAGTGAGCATTACCGCATGAGCTCTGCCTCCTGTCAGATTAGCGGAGTCCTTAGATTCCCATAGGAGCGTGAACCCTGTTGTCAACTGTGCATACCAGGAATCTAGCTTGCATGCTCCTTATGAGAATCTAATGCCTGATGATCTGTCACTGTCTCCCAAAGCCAGGAATCTAGCTTGTATGCTCCTTATGAGAATCTAATGCCTGATGATCTGTCACTGTCTCCCAATACCTGTCTTGTCTAGTTGCAGGAAAACAAGCTTAGGGCTTCCACTGATTCTACATTATGGTGAGTATGTAATAATAATAGCAATAAAGTGCACAATAAATGTAATGCTTGAATCATCCCCAAACCATCCCCCACTGCCTGTGGAAAAACTGTCTCTGATGAAACCGGTTCCTAGTGCCAAAAAGATTGGGGACCGCTGCTCTAAAAGATAGGAGAGACTGGGGAAAATGGCTGTGCTATCTAATGAGAACGGGGATGCTACCAGTGCTGAAGATCTGGGCGTGAGTGCTGCCTTGACAATGCTATGAAGGATGCCTCAAGTCCAATCTCATACAGATTCAGAGGGAATGCTAATATTTATCTGATGGACATGAAGCCCTCCAGCACAGCAGGTCCAACAGCACGAAGACTTGTTGATTCTGAATGCTCTATAGTGATGGAAGCTGGATTTGGAGATAACTTTGTCTTGAAAGCATTTTCTTAAAAGGATTATTATTATTATTATTATTACTGAAATAAAGTCTTGTTTTGTTGCCCTGGCTGGAGTGCAGTGGTGAGATCATAACTCAAAGCAGCCTCTGTCTTCTGGGCTCAAGTGATCCTCCCACCTCAGCCTCCTGAGTAGGCACATACCACCATGTCCAGCTAATTGAAAAAAAAAAAAAATTTAGTAGAGATGTGGTCTTGCTCTGTTTCCCAGACTTATCTCAAACTCCTGAGTTCAAGCAATTCTCCCACCTTGGCCTCCCAAAGTGCCAGGATTACAGACGTGAGCCACTGTACCCAGCATAAAAAAAGTTTAATTATAGGACTATATGTTTATACAAATATATGTGTACATATATATACATATAGGTATATTTCTATAAAACATATATGACATAAAATACATCGTCTTAACTATTTTTAAGTATACAGTTCAGTAGTATTAAGTATATTCACATTCTTGTGCAACTATCAGTACCATCCCTCTCCAGAAATTGCAAAACTGAAACTCTGCTTCCATTAAACAACTCTCCATTCTCTCCTTCCCCCAGCCCCTGGAGACCACCATTCTCCTATCTGTTTCTATGAATTTGACTACTCTAGGTACCTCTTATAGGTGGAATACAATATTTTGTCTTTTTGTGCCTGGCTTACTTCTGTTAGCACAGTGTCCTCAAGGTTCATTTATGTTGTCACATGTGTCTGAGTTTCCTTCCTGTTTAAGGCTGAATCATATTCTGTTTTAAGTATACACTACATTTTGTTTATCTATTCATCTATTGATAGACATTTAGGTAGCTTCTATGACTTGGCTATCATAAGTAAGCTGCTATTAATATGGATGTACAGATTTCTCTTCAAGACCCTACTTCCAATTCTTTTGAGTCTATTCGTAGGTGATACATGGATTGTCTCACCTGATCCCATTTCTATACTATTGATTTGGGCCCAGAAATCCTCATAAGTAGGCAGCAATGAGGAAGGGGTCCCAGGTTGGGGAGAACAATTGTTCTGAGAGATGGCTAACCACAAACAGCCCCTTGCACAGCATCCTGTTCCCTCACTTTGCCCGTAGCCCCAGCAGCAAGACTGTAACTGCATGAAACCCCTCCAGCATGACCCTTATAAAGCCTTCTTCCAGCCCCTGCCTTTTTGAAGACAGTCCCTTTTCTGCTGTGCTGCCCATTGCTTCCTTGCAATGTACTTTCCTTCTAATAAATCTGCTTTTTTTTTTTTTTTTTGAGATGGAGTCTCGCTGTGTTACCCAGGCTGGAGTGCAGTGGCGTGATCTCGGCTCACTGCAAGCTCCGCCTCCCGGGTTCACACCATTCTCCCGGCTCAGCCTCCGAGTAGCTGGGACTACAGGCACCGCCACCACGCCCGGCTAGTTTTTTTTTGTATTTTTAGTAGAGACGGGGTTTCACCGTGTTAGCCAGGATGGTCTTGATCTCCTGACCTCGTGATCCACCCGCCTCGGCCTCCCAAAGTGCTGGGATTACAGGCTTGAGCCACCGTGCCCGGACTTTTTTTTTTTTTTTTTTAAACCTATGACTGCCTTGGCAAATTCCTTTAGCACTCATGATCCTGGCTGTAGTCATCACACCTGCAACAGGCCCTGCATCAAAGCAGGTGACTGAGCTGTTCCAAGTACATCAAGCCCATCCTTCCATGCCTCCAGTGCCTTCAGTGCCTCCTGTGACTCAGATCGTGTGTGGATCCAGCCACGTGAAAGAACCTCAGCCCCTGCTTGGGAGGACCTTTTGACTCAGCAGGAATTTTCTCAGAAGCTTTCTTATGGTCTTAATGTATATTATCATGTGTAAATTAACATAATTATGCACATCTGCATCTCCTATAATGAAATTCAATTGAATAAAATGAAATAAGTTTGCTAAAGAAAAGCAGCACGTATTTGCATTACATTTAAACTTCTGCATAATTGAGAATATATATATGTTGCCATGGACATAAATGGCCACTTGGTTGGGTAGAGAATTCATTGTAGATGCTGTTTCTCCTTGGGCTGACATCTTCAGAACGGTGGTGAAGTGTTGTCCAGACTGAGATTTTCCTCCTTTGTGGGTGAGGCACTGTAGTGTAGTGATAGTACCCAAGGTTCTGGGTTTGTATCCTTCCTTCATCAAATGGCAACTCTGGACCTCTTTTCTTTTCTTATCTCTTTTCTCTTTTGTCTTTTCTCTCTTCTCTCTTCTCTCTTCTTTTCTTTTCTTTATTTCTCTTTTTTGAGATGGAGTCTTGCTCTGTTGTCCAGGCTGGAGTGCAGCGGCATGATCCTGGCTCACTGAAACCTTCTCCTCCTAGGTTCAAGCAATTCTCCTGCCTCAGCATCCCAAGTAGCTGGGACTACAGGTGCTTGCCACTACGCCTGGCTAATTTTTGTATTTTTAGTAGAGATGGAGTTTCGCCATATTGGCCAGGCTGGTCTTAAACTTCTGACCCCAAGTGATCCTCCCGCCTTGGCTTCCCAAAGTGCTGGGACAACAGGCGTGAGCCATTGCACCTGGCCTGGGCCTGTTTTCTTGTCTGTGAAATGGGTACTCATAGCACCAACATCTCAGGGCTGGTGAGAAAATTCAAGCTCCTAACACATACTAAGAATGTACCCAGGTTGGGTGTGGTGGCTCACGCCTGTAATCCCAGCACTCTGGGAGGCCAAGGTGGGAGGATTGTTTGAGCTCAGGAGTTAGAGACCAGCCTGGGCAACATGGCAAAACCTAGTTCCAGCTACGTGGGAGGCTGAAGTGGGAGCATTGCTCGAGCTGGGAGGGCGGAGGCTGCAGTGAGCCAAGATCACGACACTGCACTCCAGCCTGGGTGACAGAGCGAGACCCTGTCTCAAAAAAAAAAAAAAAATGTAATCAAGGTTAGGGGTATTTGTCCTAACTGACGGCTTCTTCTGCCTATATTCTTTTCTTTTTTTTCTTTTTTTTTGTAGATGGAGTTTTGCTCTTGTTGCCCAGGCTGGAGTGCAATGGCACGATCTTGGCTCACTAGATTCCTCATGACCTCCTTCCTTGTTTACTGAAGCAGTGTTTGAACGCCTCCCAGGTTCAAGCGATTCTCCCACCTCAGCCTCCCAAGTAGCTGGGATTACAGGCGCCCGCCACTA